>NC_054066.1:9221978-9526878 GCF_017639655.2 Falco naumanni
GCAGCATTCATTACAGACTGCCCACTTCAAAAATTCATAAAGAAGATAGCACAGCAAGAAGATCGTAGAGTTATAGCTACCGTCCTAACCTGATAATCAACGTATTAAATAGTTTTAAAATATCCTATTTCTTTGATTTTGGACAAGGATATAAACCCGATCTCCTGCTTCCCGAGACAGCAGTCCCATTGAACTCCTGTAAGATCTTGAATAGTCTGTGTCTCTTCCTTCCTCTGAAGCCATTAGCAATCACAGGGAAAAGAGACCTCAGGTGTGATTCTATAACCCTTTACTTAATGCAGCTGCCAGAGGAATCTGGAGGTAGTTTCTTTCTCAGTGTCAAATGGAGAACTGAAAATAGAGGTACTGCATCTTCTAGCACTTGTGATATATGCAGTGAAATAAGGGGAATATCCTTGCACAGGTATATAATGCAAGTTCTAACTAGTTTAAGATGAAATGTAATTTTGCTCTTCATTATTTTGTTGTAAAAATGAATTATCATGTCTTTAATGTAAAAATAGTAATGAGTTTATAGTTGGGCGGGATGTGGGGTTTGACTGTAGAAAGAAGTTGAAGTCACAATAAAAGCTTGCCCAATTATACAATTATTAGATTAAAATAAGAATCAAGGGAAATATAGATCCCTGAATGGCAGGAGGAAGCTGGCAGTGTAACAGAGGTGCAATTGTACATGGTTGTGATCTCTGTTCTGTTTCAAAGTATCACTTGGCTTTTTCTTGTTTGCACCTTCCCTGTGCCAGCATATAAAGTGAATGCTAGCGGCTAAGGCATGAAGGTATTTGTAGCTTTCTTAACAGTAAGTACAGTCAAAATTGATTGACTGTATCCAATGTATTAAAGCAGATAACCAAGTAGATAATTGCATACATTTTTAACAACCATTGGACTGGAAAACTGTAAAAGTAAAAAGAGAAGGTAGAAGCAGAGAGTGAATTATGCTTTGGTGTTTAGCTGGGAAGATTACTAAACCGGACTTTTTCTTGAGATTCTACAAAAAAAAGGAAATTTTCACTCACGTAATCTGATTGTAACAAAGCCCTTGTTTCAACTCTTCCATTTACTGGTGTCCTGTTTTTGTTTTTTGTAATAGATTTGACACCTGCTGTTTTTACCTCACGCCTTCATCTAATATCAACATTTCTCTCAGGGTAAGAGTATTATCTTTTTACAATAATACCTTTGGAATTGCTTTCCCAGTTATGGCCTAACTAATTTTTTATCAAAACAATATGATTTAAGAAATAACCAGGAAGATCTTACAAAGGCATTCATGTTTCCCCATTTCTTTCAGAATAATTTATACCAGTAAGCCTTGGAATCTCTAATTTGCACCTCAGAATACCCACATATAGAGACATAAGTGACATGTGAACTGAAATAGTCCAGGTTCACATAGCACAATAATTTTGTAGGTCTGCTGTGAACATTCCTATCTTCACACAGCACTACCCCATAGCAGGAAGTGCAATGCATTGTCATCAGTTGACATCAGATGAATATCTGGCTCTGTTCTGTCTTTCTCTATTCTTTAGTGATTTCTAATTGTGACTATGAATCACACAATTGGAAGGATAGTACATCAAGGTACCACATAAATCCTACAGCATTTCTGTTGTTGCTGCAAATGAATTGCCTGCCTTCTCACAAGTCAGTCAGGATTCTGGGTTTGAAGCAGCTTGAGGCCTTAATTGATAATAATTTGTGTGTGGTAAAGCTTAATGACTCCAACAAGACAGTTCTTGCACAGGAAGGTAAGTGTTCCTTATGTTGCTCAGAACAATTTCAAAATTGCTCTTAAAATTCCAGGGTGTGAGCATGCCTCACCCCTGGCAATACTCTTACGGCTTCCTGCTTAAATTTTTTATCAGTGACACTGTACGCCCTTCAGAACAACCCCTCTGACTTCAGCACTTTAAAAGAGTATTTTAGGAATGGGAAATAGGAGTGTGCTACCAGTAGCATAGGACTCGCTCGTACCTGCAGTTGGTTGCTGAGAACTGTCATGCTTTGCTTCACTGTATGTACCCTACAACTCAGTCTCATGCTTATTCAGTGTTAGGTGTTTAATCCTGCCATAAACAGGGAAGACTTTCCACAAGGCACGAGCAGGTCTGTCTGTGCACTGTTGCTCTAAGGCTAGAACAAATCATGAAGAGCAGAACACTGCATGCTGAGCATTGTCATAGCCTATATGAACACCAGGGGAAAAGCTGGATTGTGGTCTGATCGATCTGCAGAAATATAACAGAGAAGGCCATTTGAATACCAGAACGCATCTATTAGTTCAGCTGCCATTTTTCAGATACCTGGCACAATTCAGATATTGTGAACAGAGAGGATGGTGCTTGGCCACATCCACCGACATTATCTGGAATAATAAATAATAATTGTCTTCTGTAATGGGGTCAGGGAGCCAATAAGCCATGCTGCCATCTCAGACTTTTAGCTCTGAGTCATAAAAGACTTCTTTCTCCTTCCCCGCAACTGGATGGCAAGTTGTTTAGGGTGACATTATCTGGTTCCAGATGGTCCCACCTACTGCAAAATCTGTAGTGCTTGTTTATTTTGTAACGGTTCTATGCCTTGATCTTTTAACAGCTCTCTGGAGAAGGAGGGGGAAGGATTAGTAGGCTCAGTGTGTTGCTCTTGAGTGCCACCAGTGAATGGTGCTCCCCCATATTTTCTTTTCATTTCAGTTTGGACTGAGTTGTTTTCTAGAGAAGAGTACTGAAGAGATTAGGACTTTATGGAAAGTAGATGATGATTATTTAAATTCCCTAATGATCTGCTTCCTATTAGGGGTGGGGACACAGGGAGAATACTTATGGAAAGGATAACACCTCCTTGAAGTGCAACTCTACTCTTAAAAAGTAAATCAGAAAGTGTTACTCACAAAGTGAATATATACCATTTCTCAGGGATTTCATGGTAAATCTACCTAAGATGCACAAGAGCGGTTCAGGTCAGAAGGGACCTCTCAGGAGATCTTTACCTCTGACTCAAAGCAGGGTCACCTGTGAGACTTGGGCCTGAATCCAATCTGCAGGTCTGCAACTTAAGTTTGTAATCTGAGAATCATCTTGTTGGCGTTTAGTTTTGGTTTTAATTCTGGTTTTGCACCCACAGATTTTGATACTCATATTAGGCCTCAGGGGCAAGGGTATATTTACAGTAAAATTTGAATGACACCTTCACCTTGAGGCACTCACAGGGAGCAGAGATCATGGCTTTGCAAGTGCAGCCCTATGCATTATCCTGAAGACATGCCTGACCATATTAAACAGTTGAATATACAATTTACCAAATATTAGCTAGCTTACTGCATTTCCTGATAGGCTGTAAAAATGAGGTCCTCGTGTGGGTAGGAGACGATCATATGCAAGCTATCCATGAATGTGCCCTGTTTTTAGAGTGGAAAAGACAACACTTTGATAACTATCACCAAATTAATTTCTCATTGAAGATGATTAGAGCGCAGTGCAGCCGTCTCTGAACCCACACTGGCCTCAACAGGTGCATTGAAACATTGCAGAGATATTAACTCTGACCTTGATGATGTTATAGGTACAACACCACAAAACTGTGCCTCAGAGAGAAATTTGCATTGGGCCACTCACGATAAACCTGTGTCTCTGATTTTCACATGAGTTAGCAGGTTGAGGTAAAGTCTAGATGTTATCACAGTCTGAATTCTGCCTTTATGTGAAGACTACAAAGTGCCTGGCCCTTGCAAATATTGTTCTTCAAGCTTGTTAACAAACAAACACCTTTTCTCCTATCAAAGTAAGGTCACTAATCACTAGATCCCTGCATTTGTCCTTAGGCTAACGGTTAGGACGCTCCCTTGAGAGACAGAAACCATGGCCTAAGCTCTCTGAGGCTTACAAGAGGCTGATACATATATCAACCACTTTGTCAGCCAATTATACCACAGAACAGTACTAGTAATTCCTCTGTTAGTGTTTTGGAATGAAACTCTGCTGACTTCTGTGTTTTCTGTATTCAGAATTTCAATATATTAAGACACACCAGGCCTGCTGAGTCAGGCCCTTGAGGAGACAAGCAGATGTTCCTGAGCTCTAGGTGACAGCAGTGTTTCAGCAAGAAAGAGAAGCCTTGCTTCTTTTAAAATAAGGTGCTCTAAATCAAGCTTGGTCCAGATCTTATGTTTAGAGAACAGATAAAATACAGGACAGCTTAGCTAGCGTCAGTCAAGATGATTGCACTGCCTGTATTAAACAGCCCTGGGAAGAAGCCTTTCTGGGCTGGTCATGTCCATTCTGCATGAAGTCCCAGCTGGGCAGCTATTAGACAGCTGACCTATATGCAAATCTCAGAATTATGACACTTATAACCTAGTTTCTACCCTTAGCAAACTTGCCTATAGCCCCAAACCCAATAATCTTCCACCCTTTTCTGTGAGAAGACAAGTACATGAGGAATTCAAGGCCTCAGTGCCATTCTTCTAACAGCTTCAAGGCTGTCGTGTGAGAAAAGTGTTAATTTTGCCTCTTCAATTACTTATTTATCCTTTTCAATATTTTTTTCAGTATTTATAATGAAACCTTAGCATGAACGTTTCTTCCCTTCTAGTTTTTTGCTGCAAATATGAGCATTACATAAAGAACTCAACCCACCACAAACTGAAGTTACAGTAATTTACTCTGTAAGTGCCAGCTGATTATGCAAAAGCATTGGAACAAAAGCTGATATACTCTTTTTCCTCCTATATGTGATTAAGAACTTCAAACATCAGTTTTGCTTCATATGGAAACCCTCCTTACAGTTTTAGAACCATGCTGAGATTCTTAGCAGTCTCACATACTACCTAACCATGTAATTTAGCAAGGGAGTCATGATCAAGGTGTCACAAAAACATCTGGTGTACACCAATTCTTACTCTTGCCAAAACTGACTCAATAATTTATTAAGGGCTTTAAAAAAAAAAAAAAAAAATCTATCAAATTGCCAGTGGTCTTAAGGAGCAAACAATAACTGAAAATTAAGCACTACCCTGCCTTTCTGGGAGTCTGTAAAGAGATGCAGTCCCTGGTAGACTAGGTGAGGCATATAACTCTGCTCCCTCACCCAGCATTAAAGGGAGAAAGAGTCTTGAAGGTGTAGTCAGCATATATCCAGGGCTATATAGTAGCACAAATCATTCTTAAACATATTGTTATGTGCTCTGTTCAGTACACTCTGATAACACTTACCTTTGCGTTCCCTGTGGATTAAAAAAAAAACAATCAAACCCAAAATTTTTGTAGGACAGAATTTCTTTCGGTAAAGGATAGTTAAATAATGTTAAATCCAAATGCAAATTTTTTTTCTGAAAAAAATGAAAGGTTAACTAAACCGTGCAAGGTCCAGTAAATGCCATGAAAAAATTTAGTACTGTGTAGCAGTCATTATTGTATTTATGCCTTTAGCATAACCTTTTTTCAAAGGATGAAATATATGATCTTTGTTTTAAGAATATTTTTTTTTTAAGTACAACACACATAGTGATGTTTGAGTCTTGCAGGCTTGGAAGGCAATAGCTGCCAGTTGCCAAAGGGCCCTTCCCAGCAGGAAGGTACTGATTATTTAGACCTTAATCAATATCTGAGTTGATATTTCAAAGTGAAAAAACAGCAAAAAGAAGAAAATGTCCATTTCCCCATATTATTTGTAAGGTTCTCTAAACTATACACAGAGGAAGTTTCTGTGATATGTTCCCATCAGCTGAAATGTTTTACATAGCCTATTTGTGCTTTTATCAAAACCGAGGAAAATAACAGTTAAACCTGTTGCTGTCAAAGATCCCCTTGTTCATGTAAATCACTGTTGTGTGTGCTCCTGCATTATCACAGTTCTTTTCTTGGAATAACAGTAGAAGTGATCAGACCTTGACAAATGTAAAGCTGCTATGTACTTTAAGGGTGTGTCAAAAAGCTGTTATATAGTTGATTTTAGATAAATGACCTCAACATTTATGAAACTCTCACAAGGTTCATGTATGCCTTTTCTATTCTGTCTTCCCCAACATCAGCTTGTGGTTAGAAATGCAAGAGAGTTATCAGGAAACTTAATTCAGTCATAAACAACTCTCTCCAGAAATTCATAGGGTAGATATTTCTAATTTTTTTCAGATATTCCCAGCAGTTGTTTCCACCTCTTTTACTCCCATGTAAAAGTGTCTCCTCCTTGTGGGATCAAGGTAAATGTTTAAATAGTTCTTAGGTGCAACACAGTTCAGAGTCCTGCATACTGTGAATGTGAATTGATTCCATGACCTTGTTCAGTCAGTAAATGTCTCTACTTTACCAAGTTCCGAATAAGTGTAGTAAGCAACACAAAAAAAGCCTGAAACTTCAGTTCTGTTTGTGCCAGTACATGTTGCTGATTCCCTCAGCAGCTGTTTTCTGATTCTGTACCTCATGGCAGATACTACAGCACATAATAGAAAGTAGGTATGAGTGGGGTATCTCACTTCTTCAGCTCTTGCCAGCAAAACATTCTAATCTTGTCTAAAGGGATTTTGCTTTTTTAATTAGTTCTGATGGTTTGAGTTACCCTGTGCCCAAAAAGTTAGAGTTCTTGTGGACCCTCATGCAGGTCACTGGAAAATTAGGAATCACAAGGGTGAACGCATCCAAAACCATGTGATTTAGGAGTGCACATCTGTTGACTTTCAATAAGAATCAAACTCTTGGATGCCATTAGCCTTCTAACTGTATTTGAAGGGAACAGAATATTTCGAGCAATGTTTTGGACCTCTTTTTTTAAACTGCAATTCTGTCACTGTTTGAGGTCTGCAGTCAGGATTTTCTACTTCCCAAAGCTCACACAAAACGTAATGGGTTTTCCTTCCACCTCCTCCCCTTCCCCATGAAGTATCCGTAGTTCCCAAAACCCCAGTGCCCTGGGATTAAAATTTGCTGTAATGAAACATTGTATCAGACAAGCTAATGTAAAATCACAGATAATATCTGGACAGCTGATCAATACTCTTTTAAATGTTATAGTAAAGAATTGCTGAGTAGTTTCTATTATTACCTTGCTGCTGCCTGCATTAATGGTAAACATTATAAAGTGGTTTTAAGTTTCCATTATTAATCTATCAAAATCCTTATAAACTTGGCTTCATCAGTTAGCATTTAATTCACCATCATTAAGATCATCTCATTCTGCAGGTGGAGAGGAAATTATTATTTACTTCATCCTCTTTTCCAACACAAATTATATGATTAGGGCAGGCTTCACGTTTCTGCTTCTCAAAAATTAGAATATTTTGAAAAATGATCTCTTTTACCAGCTTTCTCTCCTTTAATGGTAAATATACACTGATGGACACGTATATCAGCAAAGCTTTCACATAAACTATTATTACACCAGCAGTTTACTGAGAACTGTATCTTCACCATTTTGACCTTTCTGAAAGTACAACACATCCTGCATGGAATGCTTATTTAATAAAATGCAGGCTTTTACAACAAGGTAACACCTGTTGGAGTATCTGTGAAGTAGCAGTGAATGGAAAGGTGCAGCAGACCTCCCTTTGATTGGAATAACTTGATCTGTTTTCCCTGATTGACTACAAAAGGAGTACCACGTGGGTTTGGTCTAAACTGACAACCCTAATTTGCACCCATTAGTCTTCCTTTTGTAATCAGATGATGACCACGTGCTACACTCCAAAAGGTCATTCTTTGACATTTGATGACATCATCTCATGTAAATGACATTAGCATGCCACAGTGAGTCCACAAAATCTGGAAAATATATATTGATATTTTTGTTTAGGATTTTTTGGGGGAGCAATACAGGATTGTTACTACAGGACGTTAGTTATGCACAGTCACCTGTTTTGCATAGCACAGTGACCCTGGCATGAGACTTCCCCACTCCACCAGGAGAAGGGATAGCAGGAATGGAATATTGCCTCTGTCTCCTTCATAATAAATAAAAAAGAAGGAAAGCAAGTCAAAGACAGATACTGGCTTCACAGATTTTCGAAATCCCACTAAACACTTGTCCAGAAAGTTAAATAATAGCAGTAGTTTTTATGTTATCCTATTTTATATAATAATATTGATTAATATAGTTATTATTGATGACATTATCACTATCATGAAATAATCATTTAGTCTGTCCCTAGCACATCTAAAATACCCTTCATTTTCACATACATGCTAAATCTCAAAGAGTTCTTAAAATATTCAGGCCGGTGGTGACATCTATTTTTCAGTCTCTGTAATTCCAGTTCTGTCCCTCTGCTATCTTCTGGTATCTCACTGGTATCAGTGGTAATTGTGTAACTTTTTAGATGAACGTAGCCTTTCAACACTATAATCAGGAAAATAAAATTAATCATTTTTTAAAGAAAAAATCAAACTAGTATCAGAAAGAACCAGTTTCTCTGGAATTGTGAGGATGAATCAAACATCTGTTTCCATTCCCAGTTTGCCATTTACAACCATTCCAACGATGCCTCCTCCAAATGGCAGCACAATCCTTCCCACGTTGCACAAGCCAATGAGCAGAGTGTAATTGTGGCCCTATATATATTCTCACAATGCCATATCTGTTTTATTTTATTTCTGCTTTTTCAAATCCTTGCACTCTGTCCTCCACCCAGTCTGGGTGAACTACTAAAACTAATTTTCACCCTGTGATAAGGTGACAACTGATGAGCGGTGGGTGTGTATAACTGATCTCTTTTTAAACCAATGACTCTTATGTCCAGGAGAGAGAAAACACTCTTCTCTATTGGAGAATCAAAGCATTTTTGGTGTGAGTTAAAATGAACTCCTCCATGACTGACGTGACAGTACTTTCACTATTTCCTCTATGATTATATGATCTCTGCCGTATCTGGGATGGAAAATCCATGTGCCATGCCAGTTATACAGCACATTCTAGTAAGGGGTCATTTCATAGGGCAGTATTAAATTAGTTTCTAAGACGATGACAAACTGCAAAGTGGCCAGTTTCACTGTCTGGTTGGAGACATTAATGAAATCGAGAAAATGCAGTTGTCATTGGCAGTGGGACTTGATTCTTGTCAGTAAAACCTCTTCTCAGAATCACAGGTTTGACAAAGAAAATGTGACAGTGAGAAGAATGCAACTGGAAAATAATTCATAAGCTTTTCCCAGTCTATTAGTGTATCTTACTTAATGGAACTAAAGTGCTATTGAAAGCACAATCCTTTGTACCCTATCAGTTGACCTCATCCCTTGCAAATGGGGGTATTAATTTTGTTTTAGAAAACTATTCCTTAAAGTAGGGAACCAGAAAACATTGCTGATATAATTCACAGTTTAATGACTCCTTAATATGTGAACAAGCTGGCAAGAGCTAAGCCAAACTATGTATGGGCTATGTGGTTTTGCCGGCGAAGCCATTTCAGAGCAGACTTGAATATTGATTTTGGTGTAGCTCTTGCAGAGCAAGGATATTGTTGACTTTGTGCTTCTGAGTATGGTCTTAAGCACTGGATAGGATCCCCCAACCTCCTGCACTGTCATGTCTTGAAATCTCATATGCACCACTGCTTCAGCCTTCATGAAAGATAGGCCAGTCAATTGCTTTTGACCGGCCCCAAAATACTCACCTATGTATTCCTGAACCAGAGGAGGAAAGAAAGCATTAATCTGAAGGAAGCCCCAGTAAAACAACACTGAAAACGGCAGACAGCACAGGCTGATTGCCTTCACTACCTCCACATAAACTACACACATTTAGAAAGAAACCAACCAACAATAGTAACAGTAGTTTGCCCTTCAGTAAACCCATGATACCAAGAATCTCACTTCCAAAATGTATGTGTACCGTTGTTATTCTTATCTAGCAGGTAAGAAAACTGAAATTCTTTGCATAAGGCAGTTTTGTGGAATAACAGGACAGAAAATGCTCTTCTTTTTTACACCACACAGCTTTGCAAAGTTGTTTGACTCCTTTCTTAGCAAGCCTATGAATTGCCAGCTGTTAGAGAAATGCCAGTTTATATAGTTTTATTAAAACTTGGAGAGTTTTAACAATAGGTCAGTGGATATTCCCTTTAGGCAACAGCACCAGTTTGTCTATTTATGGAAGCAGACCAGGAATTTTGTAAAAATGTAGCTACTTTGAAGATAAGACAAAGCAATCAAAACCACCCAAAGTCAGCTGAATAATTTTTGAAGACTGAGCCTAAGATAACAGGGGTGGATTGGAAGGGATTTAGATTTGGTATCCTACTAACAAATCCATCAGTGTTTCTCTATTTCCTCTGAAAACCTTTAAATTAGATTAATAGAGTTGATCTGTTTTTTGTCTAACCCAGTCTTCAACTCACTCTCCCTCTGACAAAGCCATTAACTTGGATAAGACTTACAGTATGTGTAATCCTGACTTTTCCTACGTTTATCTTGCAGGTTTGACCTGCATCTGTACTAATTGGTTTAAATATCTGTAAAGTCTATCTTTTCTTATAAGGCTAGCAAGCAAGGTAGATTTACAGATTCGTGTACATATTAAAATAACACAAGTTGTTAAAAGTCTTCCTCTGCACAAGCTCTATTACATTCTAGAATCTAGACATTTAATTCTGATGCCTGCAAAAAAACCCTCAAAATATTTATTGATTAAAAAAAAATAGTAAGAACATTTGCAGTTTGAAACTCATTCCAAAAGAATAACATTGATTGGGTTCCTTTTAAAAACAAAGGTCCATGTGAAATACACTACTGTAATAGAACGCGTGATTAATTTTGCTTAGTATTTGTTCAACTATGATCAGCTGATTCATCATTTCTAATATGACAGCATATTTTGCTACTTTTTTAAAAAAGGAGAGGCTAAACAGCTGATCCTACAATCTGCTATCTCCAACAACTGCAATACTGCCAAGCCACGGCCTGAGTGTTTACCTTATTTTCCATATTGCTTAATATCTGATATACAGCTCAAGTTTAATGGCTTGGGATTATTTGGCGATATTGTATCTAAAAATGGAAGCATCATAAAACCTGCTGCAGTTGCTAAACTTCACTGAACTCAGCGTTTCTCATAAGTTTTCTGTATCACCCACAATTTCCCTACGGAGCTAAACTTTAGCATTGATTTTAATGGCTGAATATCAAGTGTGCAGGCCCAGGTGGACTTTATGTAGTCTCATCTGGAATGGGCAGTGCTACGGAACATAATGCAGAGACACTCACACATTCATACATACATGCTTCATTCGTGCATATTTTTTCCTGAGGCAGATTGCCTTTCTTCAATCACTCTCTCCAATCTACTAAGCTCTGTCTATGGTTAATAGCTCAAGTACATCTTGAGTGCAAGAAGATCTATTGCTTCCAATATTTGAATTCCTTCCAATACTTTTTCTTGAGTATAGAAGATTTACTGCTTTCTGCTGGCCCGTCTGTATGAGACTGTGCTGTGTGCATGAAACTGGCTTGGTTCAGCACTAACTCAGGGATTTCTACATCATATCTATGGTTAGGAGAAGTGAAGACGACTCTTGTCAAGCAGGCAGTGAGTGTGACTGGGAGAATTTAAAGGTATACAGAACACATGGATACACACACATCACTGTTCCTAGTTCAACCAGATTCTTTCTGTTGACTTTAAGTCAAATCAACTTCTAGGACAGATCTCTTTTTGATTGGTCTTAACAATGCAAACACTGTAAAACATAAACAAAATCACTTCTCACAAAGCACATAGGGGAGCATGACTACGATACCAATTTCAGCAGAAATATATAAAGTGCTGTCTTCATGCAGAAAAGGGAATTACAGTACACTTCTAAGCTTGTTTTAGCATAATTATAAATCTTCTGTTCAAATCCTCAACTTTATATCAACAGTCTTTGATTATATTTACCCTGAAGAGTTTTACTCTTCATAGGTTTGAAATGCAGAAATTAAATGTTTCATGTTGGGCTTCAGAAGGTTTTAGTCAAGCACTCATTATCAATTAAGCATATTCATCAGTCTGCATTCTTAAACATGAACTTTCTCACTATCAAAAATTAACTATCGATGCCCTTTTAAGACCCAATAGTAGCAGAATATCTTCATATACTGATCTCTGTATTATAGAAGCAGCAACAAAAATGTCCTAAATAGTCCTAGTAATGTCAAAAATAAAAATCTTAGCAACTTGAGTCTTATTTTCCCCCCTGTGAAAATGTATGTATGTTCTTTCAACTGACTACAGCATGATACAAATGGCATGATATGTCTGCAAATAAAAACTGGCAATACCTCTGCTTTAGCTTACTTTGCACACAGAGAAAAAACAAAGAAATTTCTTTACCACATATGCATTAGAAATAAAGTTTCACTCGTGTTGACATCAATGGCAAATTCTGAACAGCTTCAGCTGAGCTAGGATTACATTTCAGAAGTTTGTTATATGCCAGATAACAACTTCTCCATCTAAATCACATGTTCTATAAAGCACTGAGGTAGTTTCTGGTTTTTGTCAAAGATACTACCTATCTGGCTGGATCAAAGCTATCCTTGCCACTGCCATAATTATTAATTAGGTATTAGTTATTATTAATGAGGTATTATTCCTTAAATCCATATTTTTCTTGAACTTGGCATCATACCACCTTACAGAAATTTTTTGCGCCTCAGAAGGTGACTTAAAAAGTCATTCTGAACAAGAAGAGATTTTCGTTATTGTTCATTTTCTGGTATTGGGGCTGTTTGTACTGTTTCTTCGAGGCATTTAACCAAAGTGCCTAAATATGGAACTTTGATTCCCTGTGTAATCATTGTTTAGAAGTAGGCTTCTGCATCGGCGCTTTGATTCATTCCTTGGAGGATGTTAGCTGCATAGGGAGCTTTCTTCCTAATTAAATCATGTAAATTAGAGGCTTAAAGTTCAACAGTGTGAAAATATCCTATTGTGGCCAGTATGGCTTTAAATGCTCTGAACAGCAGACTCCCATAATTTTGCTGGGGATATATTCCCATAGGTCACTTTAGCACAGGATTGACAGTTTTGCATGATATTTAATGATAATTCACTTTATTCAGTCAGATTACACTTGGCTGTGAAGGTTTGTTAATTTGTCTTTAAGAAACTCTAAAGCAAGTGTACTGCGAGGGTAAGCGTGGGTGGTACATGGTGAGGGCTTGAAAAAACTCTTTGTAAGAGATCATATGTGTACACACACCTATTTGTTTTATATATATAGACACATACAGTGTACATATACATAAAATATCTACAAACTTAATCTTTTAACTCCTGTTCCACTCCCAGGCTATCTTTGGGATATTTATTTTTTATGATTTTTTTTTTAAGAGCATTCAGTACACTGTCTGCTCTGTGACAATCATATAAAACTGTGTCAGACTCAGCCAGTGACTTTAATTGTGTCACAAATGTAATGTGACATGAACAATGCACCCTGGTGTTCCAAGGAATAACACCATATGTCACGGCAGCAATGTGTAAATCGGGCTTCTCCCAGTACCTTTGTTATGGAAACTGTGGCCTTCAGATGAAGCTATGCACAGGAGTGCAGGAATCTGCACTCCCTGTCCTGTGATTTGGTTATGCCTGCACTGTGTTCTTTTCTGTGACCTGTAAATACTTGTAAAATGCTTCTATCCATCCCAGACAGACTTCAAACGATTTTAAGCAAATGTTTATTCTGGAGGCATTTGCATATGTTGAGCATTTACAACATTGCAGATATCTTTTCTCTAACTGAGCAAGAGAACTTAATCTACCAGGGAGTAATCTGGTTCTGTCCTTTCAGAATTTAAGTTTTCCTTTTTCTTACTCCACACCTCTATATACCTATGCATATAAACATTTGAATTATTGTGTGTATACCATGTGCATATTTTACTTTGAATTCAGAGTCCTATAAATCAGATGTTCCCCAATATTTCTAAAACTTGAACAGATATTCATTTAACATTTTGAAAGGAGCAGTAATTGGATGTCGCTTACATGATAGTATGGAACATTTACATTGCACCCTTCTCTAAGTATATTTGAAAGCCTAATGCTTCAGTCTATGTGATGGTTATAGACTGTCTACACTCAGGTGGCTTTTTTGGTTTCATCTATTAAAGAGATTTTCATACATGCTTGGTGTGCTTGGTTAGCAAAGCTGACAAGCTTTCACTGTCTATAGTCCATAATTAAATGGTATTCGGTGGGCTATGAGACAGGCATTTAGGTCTGGGGAGCACTGTACACACAAAGCTTGGTTAAATGTTATTATAATTCAGGTTCATTAATTTTTCTAATTAATCTGATTGATTAAAAGTAGTCGTGAAGCCGAAATGGAAAATTAGTACCATAGAGTTGTTGAAAAAAACAGCTAACTGTGGAAAAAGCTCTGGAAACACACTACTCTGAAAGACAAACAACAATGAGGAGCTCTGCACCAGAGTCACAAACCTGGGCTTGTTAGAACATTTAGTCTCCACTGCCTGGAGCTAAACCATCCCTAATGGTCTTAGTTCCAGCTCACTGATTTAAGTCAATTAGATAATGTCTTTTTTTCTGGTCTGGCTTTCCATTTTCTTACTTTTGAAAGTCAAATACATTTCAGCTGTTTAGTATCTTGTAGGTGAGAGCTGAAGTGACCAGTTTAATATAAAATTCAGAAATGGGCCTGAGCCCAGCACTCTTGGCCAAACCCAGAGTGAATATTTAAGGGCCAGCATCCAACTCCACATGGGTCAAACCGCTTCAGAAGCCCTTTTTTGCCAGTACTGTGTACGTGATAACAGTGCTGAAGACCCAACACCTACACTTCTGTGTTTTAGTGGTTTGACTTTGTGCTAATTATAGTCTACTGCTGTGGAGTGAATACCCATTAGTAACTGGAGTGCACTGATGGATTCCTGAACCACATCTTGTTTAGTTTAATCTGAAAAGAATCCAGTTTGTGTACTCCCAAAGAGTAAACCACAGAGTAGTAAGTGGAGATAATGGGAGGCTTCTCTTCAACATTCCTGTTCCAGACTAGAGCATCAAGGCAGACTTACGCACTGTGTCTCCTTTCAGACCTCACTGCTGAACTGAACCAACCTGACTCATACACCTTCTGTTCTCCAGCTCCTTAAGTCATGGTCATTAATATTTTCTGATAACTGCTACCACATATATCTTTTCCATGGTTGCATTGCTGTAGTGGAGCATAGTCATCCTTTGTGAATTGGAGTTTCCATCCAAGTCATATATTTGGAGTGTTTGTTTCCTTCCTTTACCATTTCCAATGAACAGGCCTCGTTTATATTCTTGTTCCAAGCCCATGTGCACTTTACCGTGCTGGAGAGATTCATAACTGCAGCTTCTTAATATCCATTCTCTGTTTTCACAAATGTAATCTCCCTGCAAAAATTAGAGCCACTACTGAATTCTGTAATGCCACTCTAGTTTCAGATTATACTTTGAGGATCTGGATGGTCCCACCAGTGTTTCCAGTGAGCAAAATCTCCCCATGAATGCCTACAAGCTCTGCACAAGGCAGCATTCAGGGCTTGATTTCCAAGCTCTGTGTTTCTGTCTTCTGAGCAGTTTGGACAAGTAATGAACGCTGGCTCTGTGTGCATGTTAGTCTTCAGCATGAATGTCTGGGTCCACTCAAGATAGAAATATACCAAAAGTCTGTCTGTGTTCCCCCATCACAATTAGGCTCTCCAGACTGTGTTGAAGTGGTGATTACTGAGCTCCTCAGATGTATTGAAAGAACTCAGAATTACCCTTGCACCAGAGGTTTTCATTTAATTAATACTGTCAAATAGGCTGTAGTGTCCTATTGCAGAATAATCCAATTTCAATTATACTGCAGCCAGGGCCCCACAAGACCATATAACATCCCTATTTCTGCAGATTACACTAAGTTATGATGATGTTTTGACTATTTTAATTTGTCCTTTTGTGTGGTTTTATGTCAGGGATGCAAGTTAGATTTTTCCTCCCCACAAAACTAACCCTTTGAATTAATTACTCGGGTAGTAGCCAGGTCTGAAATACGCTAAAAGATTTCTAAAATCTTCATTTCAGCAATTGACATTCACTATTAATGTCATTCCCCTCTGTCAAGGAAGTCATCCAGCCTTGAAGTTGCATTTTTTGTGCCAGGATACTTTCTTCATCAAAAAGTAGATGTTAGCGTTTCGTGTTTCACAACAGCAACATACAGAGCTTAGGGAGATTACTTGAATACAATGAATTAAAAAATGTTAATCGCTAACATATTGTAGAAAAAATTAATAATATGTATGGGCTTTCTTCATATGATTTTCATTGATATAACACACTGAGAAAATTTAATCTAGCAATGATCTTATGCTGGCAAGACTTGACTTCAAGAAAAGCAGGATCACATAATACAGGATACAGGAATGTCTGTGGTAAGGCTAAATGCCAGGGTGGTTGTGAACAATAAGGTGGTTTGTGCATCCAAGAGTGACTGCATTAGTTATTTCATATGCATTCTTGGGTACCAAGACTTTTTGTTTAATTATGTAATATATACACTCCATCAAACACTGAAGTAAACTTTTGATTAATTTTATTATGTAGTTTCCATTGGAATTAAGCTTCTTTCCTACAAATCCTTTTTTTTTTTTTATTAAAATTAAAAAAAAGGATTATGTACAGCCTTATCCGTGCCAAGATTCTATTTAAATAAGTTAGACCTAGGTGTATGCCTTCCCTAAAAAAGATCTTTCACTTAGGCTGCTCCAAGTTAGGGAAAATATTTCTGAGATCTTATTTAGCTATTTTTTTTTTCTGCAGATACTTTATAAAGTCCATGAGTTTTCCCTGTAAACATAATTAATTACCCAGCAGAAATCCAAGAAGTGCAAGCACAGTACAAATAGTGAGTAGGGCAAAACTGCATTTTGTTATTCTTCCTTAGTTCTTTCCATCATTCATTTGAGGCTTTGCTATCTCTCTTTCAGCCCAGCCAAGCAACTCTTCTAGTCTAAATTTGAGCTCCAAGGCAAAGGACAATCTGATGTGGATTTAACAATTATTAACATATTTTTTCATTGAAAGAGTAATACCAGGTGAAAACATCTGAATTACTGGTTGCTACACCTTATTGTACTGCAAGGATAGATGATATCTCTGGTTACATCTGAAGTGTAAGTCCCAGGAATGTGTCCCAGATACGGAGAGTAGGAGACTAGTCTCTCAAGGTAGCTCAGAAAAGTTTAAAATGAACAGCAAATAAAATTTCTGAACATGCCTACCTCTGAACAGCTGAGATTAATGGTGCCAAATCACTGAAAAAACTATAGTAAAATACTTCCTGGAATTGTGTCATTATGATACTCAGTAATTTTGTACCCTTTCCTCATTTTTTTTTTTGACATATTTTTCTTTTTGTAATGGCTATGATAATTACAGAATCATAATGAGAACAAGAATTGATAGAAGTTTAGTATGATTTTAAGTTTTAGAAAAAATAAGAGAAGTTTAATGATTTCTTTACTTCTAAACTTTTCCATTGGTGCCACACACAAACCCCAATTTGCATCTACCACTTCTCTGACAGGACTCTGAGACTGAGAACTGAACCAACTGAAATCCCTGAAAGCTTTTCTATAGTCTTCCAAAAACTTTGAATTGGACATATATAGATGTCTGACTCATTTTTCTTCTCTACCCAGGATTTTAGAGTTTAACATAAAGTATTTATGTATTAGGAGCAGCATGGTTGTTAATATCTTAAATACAGTGTGCATGATGTAGCACTGTAGTTGATCTTGATCTTTCATTGTTATGGATAAAGAACAGGACTCATATTTTGGGGAGATCATTAGGTTCTTCTAATCGTGAGATTACGATGTCGTAGGAACAAGAATAGAAGACACTGGTCTGAAATAAAGTTTGCAAAGTGATTTGAATGGCCTGGATTGTAACAACTATTATTAAATATAGAAGATACAAACGAATTAAAACACACCAAAAGTTATTGTCAAATGAAAAAAAACTAGTAATGCAAATGCTACATACAATTAATGCTTGTAGAATATAATTATATTGTTTCACAATTCAGGCATAAGAGGGGAAATCAGTTGCATTATAATACTCTAGTGTGACAGCTAAAATTGCTTCAGTGACCCGCATCCACAGAGGACATGGGCCTGAGTGTTCAGAAAGTGATTTTTATGCAAGCTTTTGTATTACTAGATCTACCTGATATACTCACTTCATTTTATAAATACTGTATCTATCTTCCTTCCTTTTTTCCAAATCAATTTCTTCTTATCTTATTCATTTTGCTGACAATTGTTGCCTATAAAATACAGTGATAAGAGCACAGAGAAAATGTAATGACAAAATGTAATGACAACTGTGCACATTGTAGGGTGGTAAACAGTCCAATCAAAAGCCCCCAAAAATACAGAAAAAAGAAAGGACATTCTTTTAAATGACATATAGACAAAAAATAAAGACCCTAGGCAAGCTTTTCCTCTACATTTAAGATAAAGAAAGTGGAGCAGGTGTTTTACACCAGAAAAAGAACCCCAACCAAAACCCAAAGTGAAACAAAATGTTAAATACTAAGATCTAACTTAGATACTAAGATGCAAGCCATACAGCTGCAAAATGGGATTGGTGTTCCTCATGAACATGCCTCAGTAGCAAAGGCCCTGGTTTGGCCTTCATACAGTTGAAGATTGTATTTTACCCTCTTTAGCTCACATTCCGGGAGTTTTTCTGCTGGGCTATGAATCTTCCAGCTGGAGGAAGACACAGGGAAAGTGAATAACCACAGCAACATTTGGAAGGGTTCACAGCAGCTGCAGGAACACAGCACAGTTGTGCAGAACATAAGGGCACTGACAGTCGTGAGTTCAACTTTGCTCATCCAGATAGCCCTCTTCCTTGGGAAGTTCCTTTCCCCCTCATCCTTATACCTCCATCAGTGGAAAATCGGATTGCTAGCTGCTGTATGAAGGTGATTAAAATCTCAAAATGTGCCACTGCACACATGGAAATTCACCAGTAGAAGGGAGAACACAGAGAGTTGAAATGGCAAAACACTATCACAGCTATCCCACCAGGACTAGGTGAATAATTTTTCATGAATAATTTAGTCAGTGAATGTCAGTGTTTTCTGTGTTCAGAAATAGTGTCTGAACAAACTCCAGCTTTCTGTAGTCCATATACTGTCTGAAAGTACACTCTGTATAAATTTTTTTTTTGCAAACATTGCTTAGATCCTCTGCTAGTTCATGAGCATTTCTTCCAGTGTTCGAGTCTACCATCTTTTTAGGAAGCATGCGTACTAGTTTCTATTACATTAAGCAATTAGAAAATATCTGTCTGGATTTTAATAAATAACCACAATTATGCATTATTATTAACTAGCATAATTATCCACTAATAGGTAATGTCTACCTACTAATTACTAAATAACCTACTGATCTACTTGATAACTCCCTAAGACCTAGTAGGAGGTATCAATCACATACCTGAGGCTCTGCAGGACAGACACCTTCAGCTTTGTACTTTTTCCAGGGCATGTTACTTGTGAATGCTGGGGCACTAACATCAATGTGGTAACACATTTCAGATAAATTGTGGGTCCAGACTGGTCATCTCCATTCCATTCTGGCTTCTGAACTTTTTTTACTGGGAGAAGGAACAGAACTGGTCCAGTTTTGTTCCAATTTTATTTAAATTCAAGGTCCTCTCCACACAGATCCCATTCTCAGAATTTTGCAGACACTGCAAGAGTGTGCTAACCTAAATATTTACCATCACATGTTCCCAGTGACTATCCCACAACCACTCCCTCAACTCGGTATCATTCCAGCTTGCAGATGATCCCACAACACCACACAGTCGTCTCCCACCCTCTCATTCCAGAGGGCTATGGGAAGAAAGGCAAGTGTTATCTCACCCTAAGGAAAGTGTGATTAATATTTTCTTTTTATTTAATCTAGTCATTTCACTCATTGGGTAACATAATGAATATATAGATTCATATTCTTACATGTTTCTTTGTTCTGAGGTAAAAAAATAACCTCTATTCAGTGTAACAAGTATGCAAATACCTCCCCTGTGGGTGCCTGCAATCACCTTATCTGT
This sequence comes from Falco naumanni, assembly GCF_017639655.2. Classification (NCBI taxonomy): domain Eukaryota; kingdom Metazoa; phylum Chordata; class Aves; order Falconiformes; family Falconidae; genus Falco; species Falco naumanni. Next base: position 9,242,076 of record NC_054066.1, read on the forward strand.
GAGACAGAAAACATGAGAATTTTCTCAAGAACTGCTCAGCTACAGAAAGACTGGGAAATGCTGCAACCGGTATTTCCAGGCATACAATTGGCAATTGCACTTCTCCCAGTCCCAGTTAAAAGACTTTGAAGGTTGGGTGCTTTAATAGAGGTTTGGAATCATGAAAGAAAACGTATATTGGGGCAGCTTGTGGCTAAGTGGCTACTGAATGTGATAGTAGCGTCCCTTCCTGTGCTTCTCAGCACTATGGCCAAGCTGGGAGGGAGACAAAGCTGTTGACGGAGAAAAGAAAAAAGCACGTTGTATAGAAAAAAAATTATTTAAAAATAGGGCAATGTTTGGATACAAATCTTCCCCACCTAAGTGCTTATTACACTCTTCCCTTATGACTCTGATCTGCTTTTGCTACTTGGCCACAACTGACTTGATCATTAAGCTACTTCTAGTGAGAAAACAGCCAAACAGTAGAAATAGTGGAGGAATATGGTTTTAACAAGGAAGTCTATCCTGATGAAAACTTGTTTTGTAGGATTCATCCAACTCACAGCAAAGAACTAAAATCTTTCTTACAACAAACCTCAGGGAATATGGGATATGTATTCCCCCACTGATGTCATCCACAGGTTTTTTTTCTCCTTTTTCTTTTGGCAGCTATGCTCGCTTCACCTTAGAAAGAAGTTCATGAAATTAAATGCCTGTATGGAAAGTCCACATCTGGGTCACAGTTTAAAGGCTGCTGTTAAGATGATACCTTGTCAGCCACATGAATGAGTAGACACATGTGCAAGCAACCAGGCACATTTGGGCAAGACATACTTGTCAGCCACTGAGTCTTTGCAGTGATTTATTTGAATTTAGGGTTCACTCCTGCTGTCCGTGCAGATTTCAAAGGAAATTGCAAACATACATATTCATCAGCCTCTGTTAATGGAGGGACAGAATCAGAAACTAAATAAGGAATGAAGTTTATTCAAAATTATAAAACAAATGGAGTAGTCTAATAAATACAGTGGGTTTTATAGATTACGATGTTCCATGAACTTTGCATATTGACTGATAACACCGTGGGGGTTTTATTTTGTTATCCCTTACAGGCACATTTTTGATCCTAAGCACACTTGCTTTAGAGTAAAATATATCAATATTTAGATCACTTTTATTTTCCATTCAGATAGGTCAAAAATGAACCGTATGACTGTGTTAGTCATAGATTTTCCCTGCGAGGGTTAATATTCATGTTTGAAGTTCATTTGTTTGAGTAAGGAATATATATTTCAGGCCCCTCCAAAGGTTCTCCATGTCATAGTTTATCAGGTTCAAAGGACAAAATGGGAACCACACTGTATCTTTTACTACTGAGCACTCCTTGAAGTACTATGGTCTTCAGTTATGGTAATCATCATCTGTCTGACCTACTCATGTGGCATGATTAGCTGTAGGATCTAAACATCTCACAATTTCAGATTTATTCATCCTCCCAACATGTAACAGAAAATTATTTTCCTGTTCTTACAGTTGAGAAACTGAATTATTTGCTGAAAAAAAGTTGTCCGTGACCAAGTAACTTTTAATTTTAGAGTGCAAACTGCACTGTTGTCCAGATCAAGAGAAACATTTAAGTGTCTTTGATTTTAATGGAAAGCGAGACACTGAATTGGGCTAAGATCAGTTTACAGCTATATTCATTTTGCATTAATGAATATGACTTACAGGAATAAAACTTCCCTTAATAAAATTTGTATGCAAATATCTTAAGGGCAAGTGGCAAACAGATGGGGCCAGACCCTTTCCAGTAGTGCCCAGCAACAGGACAAGGGGCAACAGGCACAAACTGAAGCACAGGAAGATCCATCTGAATATGAGGAAAAACTTCTTTACTTTGAGGGTGACAGAACCCTGGAACAGGCTGCCCAGACAGGTTGTGGTCTCCTCTGGAGATGTCCAAAACCCACCCAAATGCGATTCTGTGCAACCTGCTGTAGGTGAACCTGCTTTAGCAGTGGGGTTGGAATAGATGATCTCCAGACGTCCCTTCTAACCCTGGCCATTCTGTGATTCTTGTGTCCAGGTTTTGTATATGTAAAGTTTAGATGAGGGGAGGCAGGCAAAGCTAGTGTAGACTGGGCCCACCAAAGCAAGGCAAGTGCAGTTTACCTGTCAGCAGTCTGCTTCTTCTTCCCCTTTCCTACATGGTGAAAGGATTACTTTACAGACAGGGTGAAGAAATGAAACCAGAATATATAACTTGTGGTTGTAAATGTCAGCTCTGACTTTCCATACATCACTGAACATCCAGCAGTGCGAACGCTTCCTTTAGCTTACACATTATGTTTCAGTGTCATTCTCATTTACTTTCATTATAGCTTCATGTGCACTTAATGCACACAAGAGTCAGCACACTCTACCTGTCTCCACAGTCTTTGCACACTTGTGCATTTGTTTAAATACACAAGCACACATTTTTCACGTAGGTGTAACCAGCTGGAATGATTAATGGTGAATATTAGTGCATCTCCCCTACTTCTCTTGTTCTTTCAGGCATTACTATTACAATTGCAGCCTTTAGTTTCATGTTACCTTTCACCTTGAGAGATCATTCTGTATGTACACACAGGAGCTTAAATACAGCCACTTCAAAGTGCAAAGGAGGCGTTAAGTTGCAGAAAGGGCAGTTGAGGAGATAGCCTTCAGATTCTGACCCACCAAGTTTGTATCTTCTGTGCCTACACAGAGGAAAGGGGTTACATTCCTAAAGTTCACTGTTGCAGAAGTACCATGTGTGGAAGGATTGTATGGGTTGCATAACTGACAGAGTAGAGAAGTCTGGTTTTCCCAGATGTGTGCTTCTGGTGTCTAGGAAAGTGAGCCCAGAGCAAAGCTTTTCATCGGCTGAAGGACAGCATCACTGTGTTCTGTATCTAGTATCTATCAGTTCATGAAACTGTACTGCAGGTGGTTAGGGGCTCTAACAGGGTTTCTGACTGTTTTTCTGAATTCCATACTTTGAGCGTTCCCAACCTACTTGTTCAGTTGGTTGAAGGCTGCCTGAAACTGCTTCAAAGTTTGCAAGAAGGACTGGGCAGGCAAACTGATGCTTGCAGCATAGACGTGGATTGCACAATTTTTAGAGAAACAGTTTCAAAATACATATAAGTTATATGTCACATGGTCTACCTGCCTACTCATAACAACCCAAGAGAGGCAGCACTGGATAAAGGGACACATGAGCTCTGTGTCACAGTTTTCTTCAGTGTGGTTGTGCATCTTCTCATCTCCTCCTCCTATGTTCTAGCCCTCATCATAGGTTCTTGCCATAAAGGAGGACTCTCTGCCACTGCTCTGAAATCTAGTGTTAAGGGATATCATTGTAGATCTGGTAATTCTCCTAGTGTTTGGACAGGTAGCTCAATAACATCCTTTCTGCTTTAATTTGGCACTTTTTTTCCTCTCTAGATCCACAGAGGGTAAAAGGGGGTCAATTCAATTGCATAAAGCATCTATAAAGAATTTATAGTTTTGAAAGTTTCTTCAGAGAAATCTTTGAAATGTGTGTCTTTATTTCTGTAGTCCAATTCCATTTGGTACTATATATGTAAGTAAGCAGAAGTCTCATAAATAATGTGGTTTAAAGTAGGAAACAGCATTGAAAGCCAAGCACTATACAAAATTATAGTGATGAGTAATTTCCATTTACTTCACTGGATTTTGGATCAAATCTTTATAGCAGAGAATAAAGAACTGGATTAATCTCTTTTCCAATAAATAGTAAAATTGCCACTCAGTGGCAATGGGCACACAAAGAGTTCTTCATCACTATAATTGCTTTGATCTTACTAAAAAAACAGTTATCTCCCAAAATTCCATAAACAATGTAGATATAAATCTGTATGAAAACACGTGACAGATGTAACCAGAATCACACTTCAGTGTTCAAGTTTTCTTAATTAAAAACTGCTTTATACCCAGTATATTACATAGAGCACCTATGTTACATGTGTATTCTTTTAAAAATAATCAGATAATATTACATTTTGGAACTATGTAGATCTTCATAAACTCCTAATGAAAAGAAGCAAAGAGTATTTATCTTTAAAATCCAGACACTAAACTTGAATTTCCTCCTGGAAATTTTAATTAGCAATTTGAAAAATGCTAAGGCAAAGTATCTGCTCCCAGTTGTTTGTTTAGCTTAAATTAAATTATTTCTGAAAGTAATAGAATTAAAATCCTTTTAGTTCTTAATCAATATTTTATTTACATTTATTCTCCATGTAGTGCTTGATTAGTTCTTTTGAAAAGGGTGGGGGAGCTTATTTCCTGTTTATTATATGCTCAGATGTATCTGCATTTTCACTAATAGAAAAAAACTCTTGCAGTACAGAAAGACTGTAGAAACCATAAAATGATGTGTTTTTTCAGGTGGGTAATTGGTATTTTACCATGTCTCAACAGGAATTACATTGGGTTTAGTTGATCTAAGTTCCTACATGAAATTTTCCTTCACTGGCAATCATGTAAATTGCACATTAAACCATGGGCCTGATTCACTTAGTTTCACTTAAACTTCTGCAACATGAAGTGTATAGGGCAAGTAAAAAATTATCATTCATATTCAGTTACAATTTACACTCCAGCAGTACCAAAGTAAACAACTAAACCTGGACTGAGCCAAGCCCTACACCTACAGGAGCTCCACTGATCCTAAGGCCTCCACATAATTGTCCCCCATCAAACGCGCTTAATGACTAATCACACAAACCCAGAACATCATATCCCTAATACGTAAAGAAGCTGTTGGCACAGACATCACATCAACAATGATCAAAAAGGCAAACGCTCTCTTCTATCTGTGCTAGATCTCTGAAGATTTCGCTTGGTCTCCTCCATTTTCACCATGACATCATTTGATTCAGCCTTACACTGTGTTCTGCAAAATGTTGTGTACACTAGTTCCAGTTAGATTTAAATCATAATAGCACAAGATTAGTTTAGACTGGTGGAGGGACAGAGAGATATATTATAAATCTTAATATACTTCAGAAAGTTTTTTTCAATTATACTAGCTAACCATTATTTCTGTATGAGGTTAGATTCTGTAGAGTTCTTGGGGCTGTTCATGTCTTGTCTTGGGGACACGAGATGTGGTGTAGACAGGCCTCTAACCGCTTCTATGCACCTTTTTAACCCAGCACGTGATATTCCCAGTGTTCCACGAGTTTGACAGATAACAGCAGCCAAAGAGCCAGCTCTCCACAGGCATGGCCATGGAACAGGGGGAAGAAGGCAGTGTCCCCCCAGCGGTGTGAGCTGAAGGCAGCAGAAGTGGGGCAAAGTCAGACAAGGTGCCTCAGGTTTTTTGCAAGGTGCTTAAGCCTTGATAGGTCTGTTAAGACCTGTATACCAGCAGACACATTGTGTTTACATCTGAGGTTTGATATATTTATGTATACAGTGGGTGAATGCCTCAGCAATGAAAATTAGCCAGTCCAGTGTTCCACCAAAACTGAAACCCAAACAGAAATTTTACGATGCGAAACAAACCTTTTACATTTAAATTTCTTTAATGTGCTTTTTTAATCTCCTGAGCCAGAACTGAAGTACAAACATCAAAATGCTAACTAAAGAAATTTTTCTTCCAAGATCTTTGCACCTATTTTATATAACTTGGACCTATTTTGCATAACTAAGAGAGTAGTTCATCTATGTCAGATAAACATCCAAACTGAAACTGTCAACCTTGAATGCTTATAATTAAGTAGTTGAGTCAGTATTTAGCAGTGATAACAAAGTGACTGGATTTGTTCCCCAGTATTTATAAAGGTGTACACGTACTGCCGAAAATTAGGACAAGTGCAAGCCCTCTAGCACCTGCTTTATATCTTTCCTTCGCCCGCATAGCAGATATGGGTTTCCAAAGCTTGAAGTGACTTTCTAAACTAAACCTTGGATATCAAACTTTAATTTATGGTTTGAAAAAGTTCAGAAAAAATAGCTTAAATGTTTGTACAAGGGGAGAAATGCAACTTGATCCAGGTTTTGGGGCAGACTGTACCCTTAGCAAGTGTGCTGAGGACACAAAACTGGAAGGTGTAGCTGATACACCAGAAGTTCATGCTACCATCTAGGGAGACCCCCAAAAGTTGAAGAACTAGGCTGACCTCTGGAACTTCACAAAGTTCAACAAAGGGATGTGCCAGGTTCTACACCTTCTACCTCCCCAAGCACCAGTATATGATGGAGGGCCCCCTGAATGGAAAGCAGCTTTGCAGGAAAGGACCCAGGGTCCTGGTGAATAGCAAGCTGACCAGGAGACAGCAATTTGTCCTTGCGATAAAAAGGTGGCTAATGGTATCCTGGGCTGCATTAGAAGGAGTGTTGCCAGCAAGCTGAAGGAGAGTATCCTTCCCTTCTACTCAACACTGGTGAGACCATACCTGGAATACTATGTCCAGTTCTGGGCTCCCCAGTACAAGAGAGATACGGACATACATGGAGGGTTATGGAGAGATTTAAGTGAGGGTCCACAAAGTTCATTAAGATACTGGAGCATCACTCCTATGCAGAAAGGCTGGGAGAGCTGGTGCTGTTTAGTCTGGAGAAGAAAATTGTTGGGGGGATCTTATCAAAGCATAGAATTAGTTGAAGGGAAGGTGTAAAGATAAGGTCAATGAAGCCTTCTACAGACAATTGGAGGTAGCCTCATGATCACAGGCCCTGGTTCTCACGGTGAACTTCAACTAACAAAGGTATCTTCTGGAAAGACAGTACATCTGGGCACACACAGTCCAGCAGGTTCCTGCAGAGCCTTGATAGTAACGTTTTGATGCAGGTGGTAGAGGAACTGAAGAGATGAGGTGTGCTCCTGGACTTTGTACTCACAGGCAAATGTCTGGTTGGGGATATGAAGGTTGGGGGCACCCTCAGCTGCAGTTACCATTCTCTGCTTCTCTGATTCTGTGAAATGTGCTTGGCAAGTTTGAAAGAACAGCTCCAGGTAGGAAGTGATTCTCTGGTATCATATGGTGCATAGATAAACAGTAATGCAATATAGCTTACAAAACCCAGTTATACTGTGCATAATACTAGTTTCAAAAGCATGGAAAGGAAAGATATACACTGAGTTTGGAGTAGAAAGCTCCTGCCAGCTTCTTCAGGCCATCTTATTTATATGCATTTGCCATAGCACCATCACACACCATCCTGGTCATGCAGGAAAGAATATCAACCAAAGTCTGTAAGTCTTCAGGTAGATGGAAAGGCAGGAGCTGACAGATGGAATCAATGAGCAGGCGTGCGTGCGCGTGCACACACACCACCACCCCACACACACAGACACATGCACACCCCACACACACACCCCAGAGAGAAACTAGAAGAAATTACATATGAATACAATGGTAACTTTCTGGGAAGCATCCATTATTTCTTCACATGTCCTAACTTAAGGTTCAGAAGACTGATTACTTTTACATGAGATAGCAGTAAAATAAGATAAAGTACAAAAACTTCAAAAAAGTCTAATTTTAATTTCATTTTTATATATTTTATCACACATACAGTCTAATTATATTCATTGAAAATGTTCCTGATTACAATAACATTAGAGGTTTAGGAATGATGACCCCTAAAGCCTCGTATTGAACTATTTTTACATCTTCATGTGCAACTTAAAAGCTAATATTACTATCAACAGAAAATGAATTAATTTGATAAATAATCATGTTATGGTTTCAAATAAAAAAAGTATGTCAGGACTTGGATAGCAATTTAGTTCACTAGTCACACTAATGCATTATTCTAAGTTAATTAAAATGCTTTTAATTTTTTTGCTAATGCTTTTCATTTGCGTTCTGACCATTTCCTGATGTTTCAATTAGTTTTGTTCACAGACGTGTTATAATGAGCATCAAGTTAAGATCAAGGGTTACTAAAATTTATGACACTGTTACTCAACTAACCCTTGAGCCCTGTTTGGCTTCACAATATTTCAGATGACTTGATGTGTGTAAACAGCTAATTCAGCTGCTGTTACATATGTACTTAATGAATGTAATGACATTTATGGAACTAGTCAGAATTTTTTCAATTAAATATTTTCTGCTCCAAATGATATTCTGCCAAAACTGGAACATTTTGGAAACAAATACTGACTGATGAAGTTTTGACAGGTTTATTTCTAAACTCTAGAATAGGCTTCCTGGAAGATGAGATGGAAAACCTGAGTTTCTTGGGCCAAACACGATCATTTTGCCAAAGTCCCAGTTTTGCGAAAAGCTTTTGCACACTTGGCTTTCATTCCAGAGTGATGCAAAAAGATTTTCAAAGCCAGATTAAAAACACATAAAATGGGATACTCCTCCACTTAGCTCTAGCTCTTTGTTGGAATTGCCATCGCTGGTCTGTAGCAGTCTCTCTGGCTTTATAATTTACTCATAAATTGTACCTCCTCACTTGGTTGGAAAAACCCTAAAAAATCCTGTTGGAAATGAAAGAAGAGGCTGTTTGGTGGAGCAGTGTTCCATTTCACTGCAAACTGTCTCCACAGGCTGGATGGCACTGAATTTTGTTGCCCTTAGGCTGAAGGGGAAGGAACTAGGCTCCGGACAGAGGAACAGAGAATCCAAGGTGTGAGCCTGGAGAGAGTCTGCAAGGCTGGACTGTGGGTCCTCCTGATGAGGAGAACGAATGACTGTTGCTCTCAGTGTCAGACATGTTCTTTCATCTGACAATGCCTAAATACTTCTAATAAATCTCAATCTAGAATACAGAAACAGACATATTGCAGAAAGAAAGAATTAAGATATCATAAGATAAAGGCAGGAAGCCTGAACCTGATTTGATAAAGCAAGGGTAATTCATGGTTCAGAGGGGTCAGGCTGATCAAGTGAAAATTGCTGAGGGACATATTTTAAGTACAGGTTTATTTAAATGATTTGGAAACAGGACTTTGAAATTTAGGGAAACCGGAGATGAGGATCTTGCAGCAATGGAAGAAGGAGACAATGGAGATATGACATCATATGATAGATGTCTCAACAGAAAAAGAACAGATTAAGCACAGCCTGGAGAAACAACAAACTGTAAGGGAAGGAACGGGCAAAGATAATTCCTAGCTCAGAACCATGGAAATAAAAATAAACTAGAACAAGATACAGTAACCCAAATACTTCAGTTTCTGCAGCCAACTTGCTGTTATTTGTGCGCTTCCGGAAGGACTGTGAACACTCTAATTGTTTTCCTACCCACTTGCAACTCCAGGAAAAAGATAAAAAGTGAAAAGTTTTCTTAGAATGTAATTTGCTTTGTACATGTATGCACATAAGTAAAAGCTAGCCAGGTGCCTTCTAATTCAATAACTAAATTCAGTACTCTTCTGGTACAAATTAGTACTCTATATTCGGTTCAAATGCCAACAAACAATGATCTGATTTTTTGAAATAAAAAGTGCAAGATATCTCAGAACAATAGTATCCTATGACTTACCAAGAATCATATGTTTATCACACTGCTGCCAAAGTACAGAGAAATTACAAATGGTTTAGATAATTTCAAATTACTTCTGGGCCAAGCACCCAATCTCAGAGATCTTAAAATAGAGCTGTTTAAAAGGAATTATCTCCCAAAAACAATTATTTCATTTCAGCAAGCTGTACCAGTAGCTTGCCAGTCTGAGATCTAATCTAGTGGCAGCCTTTGGCCTAATACAGTAATTATAGCTCATATGTCTAAAATTATTTTGCTGGCTAACTGGCTAACGGCATAGGAAGGTATACCTGTGATATTTAAGATATTGTAGGTAGCCGTTTGGCTATGTAATTATCACTTGCTTGAACTGACATGACAAATACATTTAACCAGCAGCAGAGTTCACATGCATTCTACCAAAAGCCCCACCACAATCCTGCCTTAAAGTCAATTGGACATCAAACTCTGGCATAAAATGTTAAAAGTTTCTTGGTCTTCTCCATGAATTCTCTCAGACCGAAGAAGGTATAAAGAGAATTTTAATATTGCTCAGTTAGTTTATGCTACTTGTCGAATTTACCAAATGTTAGCTCAATCTCTTGTTTAAACAGCTAAACAATCAGTTGGAATATCCTACAGACACTGTTACAAGAGTAGTGACCAACAGCTAGGTTAGATCAGTCTGCACTGTTCTTCAGGCATGATAAGCATATGTGTATATAGGCACACATTTCATGGCTAGGAAAAAAACCCCAAAGCAATAATGCAATCTTTGCATTATGGTTTCAGTTCGTGGCCTGGTCTGTTTCCAGCAGAAGCTAGCAGTGTCTCAGCACTAACACACCAGGAGACCTAGTACCTGAGACAAAGAATATACAAAATGCCATAGTATCAATCCCCCTTCTTCCCTCATATATTCTCCTGCTACTGTAAAATTGTCATTCTATAAAGCTTTAGAAAGAGTTAATTATTAATCTTTCAGCTATCTCTTTGTTGATTCCTTTTTTATCATCTTATCCAAAAAAGAAACTCTCTCTTTAAAGATTGTTTCAAATAAATAATCCAGTGTCAGACCACTTAGGGTTCCATTTAAGAAGAAGATGAAATAAATTATTTTGGTTCTTCATAATATCTATTGATCTACTGGACAGATTTACAATATGATACAATTTCATTTATAGGGTATCTCATAATACTGACATCAACAACATGACTTACAGTGAATTTTAAACTCATTATCATAACATACCCATTAGAAAAACATCTTTGCTCTATTTATTTTTTTAGACTTGCTTAACAAAGAAAAATGTGGTTTATCCTGAAGAAAGGAATTCTTATGGCAGGATAACAATGAGATAACACGAGTTCATCAATAAATATCTGAAGGCAGCAGTTAACAGGTACACTCAGCTTGCTGGGAGTTATAAAGCAAAATGCTCACAGTAAGCATCATTCTCCATTGTTCTACAGCTCAGGAAGACATTTTCACCATAATTTGGTTGGTGTAAACTAATGAAGATAACTGATGTGGTAAAACTCTTTGCTTATCTCTACTGAAAACAATTTCTACTGAGAGCAATTATGCTGGATACTGCACCTGGGGTGGTGTAATCCTGATGCACTTACAGACTAGGGGACAAGAGGCTGGAGTGCAGCCCTGCTCTCCAGAGCAGAAAGAGATGTAGAGGTTTAGGTTGATGGGAAACTCAATATAAGTCATCAATGTGCCCTGGTGGCCAAAAGGGCCGTATCGTGGATGCGTTAAGTACAGTATAGCTAACCAGTCAAAAGAAATTATTATCCCACTATACTCAGTATTGCTGTAGCCTCAACTGGGGTACTATGTGCAGTTTTGGGCTCTATAGTATAGGAAAGATATAAAAATATTAAAATGTATCTATAATTAGAATATATCCAAAGGAGGGCAAAAAAAAGTGGTGAAAGGACAAGTGGGCATGACTTACGAGTAGCTGAGGATACCAGGTTTGTGCAGCTCAGAGAAGAGGAGGCTGCAGGGTTATCTCATTTGTGGTCTACAACTTCCTCACAAGGGAGAGCAGAAAGGGGTGCTAATCTCTTAGATAGGTGGTTTAACTTTTAGGTTGCACTGTGTGGAGTCAGAAGTTTGAGTCATTGACCCCCATGGCTCCCTTCCAACTCAGAATATTCCATGATTCTATAATTATTCAAGTACAAGGTAGCAGAGAGCGATGTCTTAATATCATAGAGTAGAGCAATAATAGGTCTTAGGTATAATTAAGAGTCCTTAATTCTCAGTACTGGGAATGATGTGAAGTGCCCAACCCGCTGCATTTAAACACTGAATACTACACACCAAAACAGCAGCAAAAGCAACAGGAAAGCAAGCAAAAAATGTCTTTATAATAATAACAGTGTGTGATCTTGACAAATATATGTGAATTCTCTATGGGTAACAAAAAATCCATCAATGGTTCTAAAACACTTTTTCCCCCACCACAGAGCTAGATGTCTAAAATGAACCTAACATTCTTGTTAGTTATTTACAAATAATATTAGGTACTCATTATTTTCATAACAAAAATGAATGAAAAGTCACCTTAAGAATTAAACAACACTGAGTAGGTGGGGTGTTTTTCACCCTTTTGCAGTGGAATAAATGACCACAGAGATTACAAGCAGTAGAGAAAGTTGCATTCTACTCTGCAATTAAAAATGATGGATAAAATGAGAATAGAACTGCAAAGCTGTCATTTTCAGATATTAAAAAGACAAGCATTTTTCTAGCTAACTGGAAAAATCATTTGCTCATCTACTTATTCTGCTTAGGTGTCAAAAAAAATAAAAGCTTTATAGCATTTAACATTTTAATGATTCAGAAGAGCAAACTTGGGCTTAGTCTTCCTCTCATTGAACATGATGAGAATTTTTGTCTTTAAAATCAGAGTAAGTGGACTTACACCCTTGGTTTTAAAGAAAAGTATTATTTGAGAAGATGATAATATAAGTATAGAATAATATGCTACAGTTCTGGTGACATAAATTTGGAGGTAAAAGTAACACTTGTTATTAAGAGTAAGTTTGGACAAATTTGCTTATTTTCATCTTGTGCTTTCTTCCATTTTATGAACTTCCTGAACAGTTTTATATCTGTGAGACATACATCAAGATTCCAGGAATGAACCACGCAAGGCTCTCCTTAAAAAAAGGGCCAGGATGTACTTTTTATTCCCCCATTAAGCCCGTGTTAAGCCTACAGTTGCTTAGGCTCAAGGGGAAAAAACTCCCTTGTGTCTGTGACCTTTGCAGTGTGCTAGGACAGTTTTGAGGTTTGTATTAAAGCAGGGTAATTCCCTAGGTGTGAACAAATAGTTCAAATATAGAGTCACTGCTACATATAAGTAGCAGTGAAAAAACAATTCTAAAATACAGGTTTTTTGAGAAGAATTGGTCAGTGAGAGCTCACCTGCTAGAGTACATTAAATGAACAGCTTCTCTGTTAAAAGACTGAGTATTAGCATGACAGCTAAAGGAAGATCACCAAAGATGGACACTGTGCTGGGTTCTCAGCTCCCAGAGGCACCACGGTTACATTGACATCAATAGATCAATGTAGTTTTTTCTGTGTGCGAGGGCTTGGCCATCCAAAGGCATTGAAATGCGACCCAGAGCTCGGTCTACCAAAGCTTTTTTGCAGTTCCCCCAGCACGGGACAAACTGGGCAGTGTTCTACAGAACATACTAAGTGCAAGAAAAGACAAAGACTGCCACACAACACTAAGCTAATTAATGGTCACATCACAAAGAGTAGCCAGTGCTCTACTGCAATAAGATGTAATGGTTTCTTTCCTAGGGGGACTCTATGCTCTATCAACAACGATCAGCTGTTGCACTGCTTTGCTCACCCTCACTGCTCGGTTGTGTGTTGAACTGGATGCCACTGAATATGACCCTGTCACCGTGCACTCCCAAATTCCTGAGATAATGTAATGACATCAAAAACTGTTGTCCTTATCTAAATACTTCTCTTTCTTTTCTGTAAAGGAAGTTAAGTAGCATCTGTGTCAGTAGTAAACAAAAAGCTGGGAGCCATTTGTAATCCTGGCATTATTGTCTCAAACTGTGAATTATGACTCTACCAGCCATGATGCTATCAAGCCACGTGTAGCCACTGTCACTGCATCACCGTTCCTCTGCAGCAGCATCTCCCTCAGCCACATTAATTTTATACTGTATTTCAAACTTTTTTCCACAAGAGCAAACCCAATGTTTCTACCTGGCCTTTAATCACTTCTGGTTCATATCAATATGTGTCAAAGAACATTACAACAATAATATATAACTCTAGGGAACACTGATATTATATAAACTGCAGCATAATAGTTAACATATTAAATTCAATATTTCAATTTAGCTATTCTCTGTCTGTTTCACTTGGCTTTAAACTAAACAAACCTCCAGTGCCAAATGCAGCAATTTGAACTGACCACCTACAGCACAAGATTAAGGAAATGAAAATATGCTGTGTATTTGTTCTGAAGCTAAAACCTCCTTCTCTCCAGCAAGAGAACTTCATTGATTATAAACCACACTGCTTTAAATTAAATAAAATGGAAATATATGAGCTATGGTGGAGTGAATTATGGTTTATTTAAAACTTTTCAATCACATAAACTCTAAAGGAGGTCACCCTTCTGCTAACAGAATTTTCCAGGCTTCTTTAGGATGAAAAAATTTATCTGTAAACCTGGCAACCTTATTGTAAAAGATAATACATGTAGTAAATGGAAAGAAGCTGATTTCAGTCCATAAGATGCTCTTTTATGTCTTCATTTTTACCCTGTCTGTAAACTTCTTCTTGTATAGATGTGTAAACACCTTTTGGGGCTTGATGGAGCAAACCCATGGTTTGCCTCTGCAGTCAGACCTCCAGAGGCTTCGATCTGGCCATGCATGCAGAAGACAGGAGCCACATGTATAAATGTCACCCAGGCTCTGAACTTTGTCAACATCTCTCTAACTACTGTAGCATGAAGCAAGAACATAACTTTCTCCACTTGCCCAGACACAAAAGGTGACCTACACTGATGATATTACTCTAACTCAACTGAGCATGCCCCATGAGAAATGAACATCAACAGATGAGAGAAAAGGAATGACCACCACAGGCAGGGTGGCACTGCTACCTGTTTCTTATAAAAGAAAGTACATACACACTTCTGAACCTTGCCAGCTCATGTATTATTTCTTCTGCTTACCCAACCATCTCAACCAAACAAAAATTATACTGCAGATTAGCTCAGAAATGTAATAGAGTGTGATATAATGATCCTTTTGGTCTTGGAGTCATTATGATGCTTTCTCAAGTACAGGTAGAGTTGGTTGGAGGATGCAATTGTCTAGTTAAAAAGATGTATAGAAACCTAAGATCTACTAAATTCAAAGAATTCATTTTTAATGAATTTCATTAGTTTCTATGCTGGAGAAGAGCAGTAGTATTATAGGTATTTCTCTGTGAGCTGTCTCCCATGCCCTCTGATTTAAACCAAATATTTAATGTATTATTCAGTATAGATTTCAGTGCTGTCCTTTATGTCCACTAAAGAAGCACGACTGAAGACCCTCCAGAGCATTCAACTCCCATGTAGTGGAAGTAATTTCTATTTTTCTCATTTATTTGAAATCTGCTTAACTCGCTTACTTTGTATTACTACACACCTGTGTGACATCTGAGAGGCCTGTCCAAGTTACAGGTCAACTCAGAGAGGAGAAGAATCACAGGAAAAGAAGAACATAGTAAATGTTCAGTGCATACTGAGTACTAGGAATCAGCAGATCACTTAAAAATATATAAAATTGATCTCAGCCATAGCATTGGAATTTAACCTAAATTATAACAATTTTTAATAAGAAATTTACAACCCAGTTTAAATGTCAGTCTTCTTCATAGAGTTCCTACCTTTACTGTAGTTCATGATGAAGTAGCATACTGGATAGCTGCTGCTACACTTGCTTTTTGTTTCAGTGCACCTGTTCCATGCCTGCATGCCAGTTCTATGGATGGTAGCTTGGAAGATCAGGAGAATTCTAATTAATAAATAAGATATTAACAGCAGTAATGGAACATCTGTAATATTAGGAAAAAGAAGAGATACTATAGTAAAAGGTCCATAAAGCATTAGCAGATCCTGGTTTGCCATGTCCCTCCTCAAGGTAAGCAAGCAAGAAAAGCTTTGTTCTTTCTCAAGTGACTCTCATGAATGAAAGCATCAAGGTTTGTAAATAATTTCTGAGAGACTGAGTAACAGCAGACCTTTTAAGAGGTCTCAGAAAGATGTCACCTATATCCAGAGAGTGATGTCAAGAGAGACAGACAGAATGTTAAAATTAAGGACCAAAAGACTGAGAACAGGCACCCCTAGAAAGGCCACAGAGGTGAGTTATGTGGTCAGTCTTCTCAGAAGTCAGCCAAGAATTACTATTCAGCCTATTGTGGCAAAGACTTTTTAATATCCTTCCTTATAATGATAGAGAAAATTAAACCGTAGTCATTTTATAGTTAACACATTCCCAAACGGTTAGTTTTATTCACAGAGATGGTTCCTCTCAATATATTTTACTAAGCTCCACTCTAGTAGATTGGTAATTGTGGCTTCGGTCCAACAAAGCATACATAAAAGTGAACCTGTGAGCAGCTGAATTGATTTTAGTGAAGTATAGATATGTTTGAGGTATTCATATGCTTAACTGCTTTGCTGTACCGTGGTTTAGATGAACAACATCTCTATATTATCCTATCAGCCTGTCCAGCAATGCAATGGAGCCAGCAAAAAGTTAATGTGATTGTTAAGTCATTGGAAATAGGGCATGCACAAGCCTACAAAATGATTTTGTGGAAGCATTTGTCTGAAATTAGTTCTTGCTTTTTCAAATTAGCTCATTTTTCTGAATAAGAGAGCTGACTATTCTGTGCAAAAATGGAGAAATTAAATAAAATGAACATACTGAGTTATTAATCAAATTAATAGGTGGCACCAAATTGTAGCTTAAGAGCACATCTGAAAGGAAAAAGGCTGTTACAAAGATCAAACACAAAATTTTATACATTTTATTCATGACAGAAAAAATATTATTATTCATGCATTTTATTAGTCTTGAATAATATCCTCCTAATTAAAATTAGTGCCTGCTAGATTCCTCAAATAGCATTTTAGCAACAATAAAGAAAACAATCCACATTTCCTGTAAATACTTTGCTGCACATTAGAAATAATTATCAATTCATTTACTTAAATACCAGGCTTTTGTTACAATAGTCAGTGAGGCTTGTGCTATACAGCAAATTAGATTTCAAAACTCAAGCATGATCAGAACGCGGGGGCCTGTGCTGAAAAATCAGGAAATGGTGCTGATCTCAGCAGGTAAAATTTTTGCGAAGGATCTGTGCAGCTTCGAACCACCACCCAGATGGGCAGCGAGAGGCAGGTGTGGAAAGAACACCTGAAGACCAAGAACCAGAAGTCCAAGAACTGTCTGAGTTGCCTAACCAGGCATGACTCTCACCCCAGTGAAAAGAGCAAGTGAGCATTTGCAGAACCATCTGGGTGATTAGATCCCATGACACTTTAGGCTAGAAAGACCCACTTTTTTTGGAAGAAAAGCAAAAGATGCATAAAAATTCAGATAGGTGTCTCAGTACTCTAAAATGCACCTCTGTGTACACCTGTGGTTATGGTCTGAAGTAACTTTAAGCCACAGGTTATTTAATTTTTTCTCTCTTTTTTTTTCCTTCCCTTTGAGAAGAGGGTTCAGGGGCTGCTGAAATCAATGGAAAGCCTTTCTTTGTATTGGTGATGTTATATATTATGTGTGAAAACAGTGATGCATCATCTCAGTTTGCAGACAACCGAACACAAGTACTATCCTTCATCTACACCGCACCTGAGCCAGAAGGCTACCTAAGATCTCATTTGAGACCTTCTCTAATCTTCCTGACCTAAACAAGATCAGAAGTGAAGTTTATCCCTTTGCATTGCAAAGACATCCCAAGGGCTTTAGGCCTTTTAGGAGACAAGCCATGCACGAAAGCATTGTCAATATGTCTTTAGAATTTTACAAACAGTAAGTAAAGGCAGAAATAGTTTCCTGAGTTACTGGTTTTCCTCAAGTGATTAGATAGAGGTTTTACCATAGATTTTCCTCTATCTATTACAGTAAGATTGTTTTAACTGTGATCCAAGGACATAAGAGAAGAATAAGACTAATGTGAAGATACGTACAATTTTTCTATTCTGTTTCAAATGAAAAGTATTCTAATTTTTTTTTTATTTCATGGAATATTTTCAAATTTCAACTATATGTTGTTGCTTAAAATATGCATGCTAAAGAGTTGGTATCTTCCCATGGCACAAAGATCTCGGTTTTGCTTAAATGTTGACTTCAGTAGTTAAGTACCCATCAGTCTTTTTATCTGTTTTCACTTCTTAACCAAAATCGTGGAACAGACTATTATTAAAGATGTGTTATGTAAGTATTTATAAAAACAAGTACATATAAAAACCATGATTTTCTTCCCATCCGGACAATAGTAGGATAGACAGTATTTAAGCAATTTTCCTGTAAATATTTTCCTTATTTCCTGATGAAGCCAGGATAATTAGAACTAGGCTTGCCAAAACTACCAACTGACTAGTTCTATAAAACTATGTGGGGCAGAATGCTAAGTAAATAAAATATTTATATTCATCAACCTGATGGAAACATAATGAAGATGTGGAAGAAATTCTGGCTGGCCTAGGGAAAAAAAAAAAAGGCAAGCAAAAAGCACTTGTATTCTGTTCCAGTTACTTAAATACATTTCCTCCAGTTTTCTATAAAGTCTAACAATATTACACCCATTATTTTAAGCAAGAGTAGGAACTTCACCTAGCAAGTAAGTAACATGTTGAAACTAAAAGACAATCCTCGCTCCAAAAGGCTTAGTATCAAAACAAGCAACATGAAATGAAAGAGGAAAGTAGTTACATCCTGTACTGCACATGGGTGAGGCCAAGACACAGACACGGTCCATAAGTGTTTGTGATGATGGCAGAGCCAGCCGCGTAGCCTAGGCAGTTACAGGTTAAGGATGTGTGAAAGTGAAACCAAACTGTCAGCCAGCCTCACACATTAAGGGGGAAATTTTCTAAACATGATCTCCAAAACAAAAATTAACCTCAGATAACTTTAGATAACTAGCCTTTGAGTCATTTCCCTAAACACAGGTATCAAATGCCATTTGAGATACATTAAGGTATCACGAACTTCTGCGAGGGGCTGGCAGATGCAACACAGGGCATACAGGAGATCCAGACATCTGCACCAGCAGCAGTGGGGCAGATCGGGTGCCCTGCAGCATCTTAAACGGTTTAGATGTTTATGTTGGGCAACTAAAACAAACCCTTAATTGAAAAATATTTATCAGGGTGTCTCTATAACCAGTAGAATGAAATACTTACCTGCAGCAAGATGAACAGCTCTCTGGAGGTACCACTCTCACCGCTGACTTTAGAGACCTCGGTGCTCCTGAAAAATATTCAGAATTCAGGCAGTTAAATTTTTGCATATTATTTTTTATATTTTTCAGAAAAAGTATCCTGGCCAGCCTTAGGCAAAATAAGCAGTGATTTGTGTTGCTTTTTTTGTTTTATTCAATATTTTATTTATTTATTTTATTCTTTAAATTAAAAGATTTAGTTAAATGGTTAAAAAATGGTAAGAATACATGAAAAAAAATCAGCACCATTCATAATGTCTGCATCAGAAGGAAAACCCACAGTAAACTTTAGAAAAAATTGATTCTCAGTAACAAGTGCCAGATTTAACCTAGAGTACCCAGGATCTGGAATAGCAAAACGAACATAAAGATGATGTTGAAATAGCTTTAAGTGAGAACTACATTCTAATTAATTAAGCACAAGCCTTTAGAGGAATTACAGCTGTACTGTAGTGAAATTGGTTGTGGATACTTAGAACTTTTCAAGGCCAGAACATACATGATCACTGTTATATAGCAATGATGGCTGGTTCAAGACATAGGTCCTCTGCACTGATTTTTCAAAACATTTCAGTTTATCTCCCTGTGACAAGACCCACATATATCACATGGGAATTTTCCCTTCTGAGATCTGCTTTCTTAATAGGTTCCAATTCAAAAGCATACTCAATTTTGCTTTATATTCTTGTTTTCAGAGTCCTGTGTAGTCCTTGTCCTCAGGCATCCCTGATTCTGATACCAGCATTTCAGTGCTGACGTTGAACAAGAGCTTTAAGATACCTCCCAGCAAGACTTCCCAAGCAGCTATCACCTACACCTTCCCCCAAATCTTACTGCACAGAAGAAATTTTGCAAGTTCAGGTCTGTTCTTCATCACTTCAGAAAGTGTTTGTCATTTGGTGCTCCCCCTGCAGTGTTGCCCTTGTTTGTATTTTCCATCATGCTGTACACTGGCCCAATACCTGATCCCTCCCTGGTGTGTCATCTGCATTTTGAAATTCCCTGTCTCCTCTCTTAAACAGGGGAGTAACTTAGGCTTCCCAAAGAGTATGAGCTTCTCAAAGATCCCTTTCAAGTCTACACTGACAGTCCGCCTTTTCTGAAAGAAGTGAATATATAAGCATTCAGAATTGAGTTATGAATACGGAAGTAATCATATTTATCTTTTCAGGGTTTGGGGGGTTTTACCACTCTGGCATCACGAGAAGTGTTTGTTTGTTATAAACACTTGCTTGCTGTCAGTGAGACATTCAATATTTCTCATTGGTTTTGTCATTCAAGGAATAACTTCGATGAATGCAACCTTCTGTGGTTTGTAGGTTGACCCTCTCTGTTCAACCCAAAAATACTACATTTCACTTGGGAAAAATCCATACAATCACGATATATCCTGGGTTTCTTAAGAATGCTTGATACATGAGGAAATTCTACACTACAAAATAAATGACACTCAAACACATCTACTATGATCACATCTACCAACAAAGACTTGGCATGAATGGCTTCACTTATGTCTTTTTATCTGGGTTGAAAAACAGGGTTAATCAGCTTGTGATGCTGCACAGAACACATATGGCACTCTCAGGTGATGGCCATACCCACAAGCAATCTCAAGGTGAGACCCTTGAAGTCAGAAAGAAACCAGAAAGGCTCTCTTCTGTCAGCAGCTCTTCCTGACAGGTTTTGTTGACAAGTGAACATATGAACAAACTTTCGCAAAAGCTGTTAACATGCTCAGAAGTTTTGCAATTAAATGGTGTATCTTAAAAATGTCTTGTGTCTTTCTCCTTTCAGACCATATGCCCTTAAATTTATAAGCATAAATGTTATGTGAAAAAAATAATAGGGAGGTATCTGGAGGAAAGATCACATTATCTTTCCATTACATTATTGTGATTGTGTTTTGGATGCCACCCTACCAATTGAAGTGTGAGTTTCATTGTTAATTTCATTCAGACATGAATTTCTACATTGAGACTACCATTCTATATCTTTTTAGGCAAGACCTTTCATGCACAGCATGTTGACAGACAGCCACCTCCTTCAACTGCACTGTTCAGGCCTCCCCTGAAGGTCAAGGAAAATTTCTAACTGCTGAGGGGAACAGTGAGGGAATTAGCTTGTTAAATATATTGCTAACAAAATTAGAGACAGACCCTAAGGAAAACTTCAGATCCAAGGCCACATTTTTCAGTTTGGCATCTCCTTATAACCACATGAGTTTGCTCTGAGAGAAGAGGCGCCAGCCACTTAGAACATGCCCCAGCTGGAAAGCTGAAGGTCATTCTGTATCATCCAGGCACACCATGAATTCGAGTAGCCCAAAGCCAGATGCTCTTCTGGATATGACAGGCTGGGAGCCATGTCCCTTGATTCATCTTCACTTTCCTCTCTAACAGTGTTTTTTCCATGTGGAGGAAAGAGCTGAAGAAAGCAACTGCCATATAATGTGGAGAGCAGGCAGAGGATTCTTCTGGGCTAGAATATCAGAACTTCAAAGAAGGAAACACTGTCACATAATCATACAGTCTGTCTGCACACTTCACATTTTCCCCTTGGCCTTGGAGGAGAAAAGTTGTCATTATATTTATGGTTTGTTACACATAAAATATGATTTATTTCAATTTATGCAATTTACATTATATTTGTAAGCAGACATCTACTGTCCGAGCAATGCACAGTAACCTGAGGGACCCGGGGCTATGGTCACTTATTTAGCAAGCAATTACCTCATAAAGCAATTACCTCACAAAGATTAGGGAAATAAACTGTACCTGACAAAGCTATTGCTGAATAAAAGATTCCGTCCTGGGTTTCTCTAAATACCTTTGTTTTAACTCCAAAAGTCATCACCAATAGCTGACGGAAAGCATTACAAGACAGCAATGAGAGCAGGCTTAAAGGGTGCAAGTGCTTATTAAAGCAACACTTTTCAAAAGACGATTTACACGGTTCCATAGAAGGAAATTCTAGGTATTCCATTACCATCTGCTTTAAACTATGAGTAAAGTTTTAGTCACGAGTCCTAACATTCTTATCTTTCACAGACAGATCAAAAATTAAAAAGTGCCCTTAAGCTTCAGGACCACGCTATCCTGTTACCCAGCTTCAACAAACTGTTGGGATCACCCAGTGGGGTTCAGAGCAATACTGAATGCTACTGCTCACAGTCATGCTGCTCTCCCTTCACACTGCACCCTTGTCCCAGCGGAAAAGATTGAGGTGCTTCCCAGCTTTTCTGTGCCAGTCCGGCACTGCCTGGGTGCAGTTTTCCATGAGTGTTATTTCTGGACTGTGTATCAGAAAAGACAGTATAATGCAGGGACCTGAGTCAAGCACCTTTAATTCAATACAGATGCCCACTTGCTGAAGACTTGCACAAAAATGATGTTTCTCCTCAATTTTCACTGGGGTTAACACCAATGAAACTGCTTACACATTTTTGCAGTAGCATCTTTGTAGCTTGACAGGAGGTGATAGCACAGTGGTAATAGTTATCTATATTTCCATATTTCTGTATTTCCAGGCAACAGACCTGCAAAGTCAGTATGTTCTACGTGTTCCTGCGTTGCCACTTACTCAAATGCATTGTTAAACTGAATTTAAAGGTTTCAGTTTGTGATGTCTGTCTAATTGTGCTTTGGGGGTGTGTGGGTGTGTGTGGTGGAAATGACATAACTTTCACTCTGCCTGTTTTAGATTTCACTCATTCGGATGCCTTATATTTGTTCACAGCACAATATCAAGAAAAATCAGATAGGTGGATGACCTGGCTCAGTCAGGTAGTCTTTAACCTGAAATGGAATTTGCATGCAACAACATGTCAGGAGTTGATGAAAAAAATAATCGTTCCTTCTGTATTTATTTTCCACAATTTTAAAAGTGAACACAGCGATCTTCTATCCTCTTGTCTGACTTTTAACAGTGCTTGAGCCTGCACAGCGGCTCAACCTGATCACATGAGGAAGAGATACATTTACAAGCAAAGACCAGAACGCTGATCTTTAGTAAATCATTGCAGTTTTAGTGTAGACCACAGATAGTGGCTTAGGATATGACCACTTCTATCAACATATAAAAACTGTTTATGCAAGGTGCATGTCTTTTACATTTATACCTACTCTATGGTCACTAGTTCACCTCCTATTCTTTGGAGAAGTAAAAGACAAACTGCCTGACATGGCTGGGACATAAATGGACATGTGAGTAACATGGTACCAGAAGACCAAGGAGTGCCAGAGTAAACTGGCAAATAGGTATCATGACTTAATTCTTTAATTCTCTGTCTTGAAAAGCAACACCGCTGAAGTTTAAGTAGTGCAACCTGTCTGAAGTTCATTCACTTGGTTTCTCATTAAGCTTGTTCCTCAAGGCTAATCTGCATCTTTAATTCTGTTTTGTGTGCTCTGAATTATGTGGTTCCTTTTTTTTCTACCATTGCATAAAATGATTCGGTAGTTACTTTGCATCTTGGAATAAATACTCTATTTACAATATTACAATAAGCTTGTAGGGGAATTCAGTTGTCACTCAAGCAAGAAACTGGAAACTCAGCCTTCAGGCTCAGGGGTTTAGAAGTGAAAGCTAACAACTTTCATACCATTCTGAGCAATATTGAGACCCTTATTTTCAAATACACAGAGGAGTGGCAAAGGCAGAATTCCACCCACCTGCTCGACTTCAGTATCCTCAAGCCAAAACTGCAGTCGTTGTCCTCGATGAAGAACTAATACATCTTTTAATTTGAGCCTCATGTAGATGAACTTGTCAGAAGTGCCGGAGACACTTCTGCCCTGCAAAAAATAGCTGAACTATCACTTAATATACAATATATGCCATTGCCTCAAAAACTGTCTAAACATTTGGGAAAGTTCCTATGTCTGTAAGAATGCACAGGAAAAATTACATGATACCAAGATGGATTTCATTGTGCTCTGAACAAAAACTTGTCATAAATTTGTTACAGAGGACAAAAATCTACTTCTTAAATGCCCAGTCCTGGTAAGTTTGCTACTGCTCACGTAGAACCATGCTATTCTGCAACACGTATCTATCTGAGCTGTGAGGAAGACAGTTCTAGGCTTCTCCACCCTGGACTAACCTTGGTGAGATGTTAGAGGAAACTATGCCCCTCTAATTAAAGGACAGGATATTACACATATTGATAGGGTATAGGTCAAGTTACATTTTTTTGGTGGTAAGGTTACACATCTATCTTAATTGAAGCAACACCTTTTGCAGAGAGGGTAGGGAATCTGTCCTTACCAGATCATCTGTCCATGCTGGTCTGTTAATATTTCTCCCTAAAGACACAGGCTTTTCAGATAATTTGAGGTTTTCTGTCCTGCCTCTGATAGGGAGTGCTGGTTCTTTTTTAAAATCCTATTACAATCCTATACATGTGAAGCATCTATGTGTACTCAAAATGACTTTACAAGAGATAAAATGAATGCTAGGGAATATTCTGTAGCAAAGCAGTCAACCCTGAGCATACAACATCACTGAAGATAAATAAAGTTGGAAAGAGACTCTTTTTGGTTTAATGCCATTCCTATGAGGAATGCATTTTACAAGATATATGTATACATTTATAAGAATCTGGTATATAAACATGAGACAGATTTACAGCTGGAAGTCACAGAAAGCCATGGGTAGGGTGAGCACAAAAGACTGTTGCAGCTGAAACCAGAAGGAATATCACAGCTCAAGAAAGTAATTTCCACTGTTTTTTTCTCCCTTCTAAGATTTTAAAAGGAATCTGGTTTTGAATGGGGGTGAGATGGTCTAAGACTGCGACTTTTGAATTCTGTTTTACTTACCCATTACTGAAGGTGAATTAGTGCAAAGCTGGTTAATCTTGAATAAAATGCATATTCGTTGTAACGATATGGTCCGAAACAAAAGGATTAAAATCTCTGAATGTTCCAGCTCTGCAAGAAGTAATAAAATACCATGTAATATACACCTGAGAACAATCTATTGCTTTTAATACATGTACAATATATTATTTTTCCCTAATGCACACACATAACTCCTCTTCACATTCCTTGAGTTTTTTTAGAGGGGTGCCGTGTTAATCTGCTGAAGGTCGAGCTGAGAAAACTGATAAAACAAAGCAAGTGCTCTTAGAAATTGTGTCACGTCATATTAGGCTTACAGATAAATGGGCATTAGCTGTAGCTAGAGGTACTTATCAGTTCATCAAATTCCCTCACGTCTCCTATCTTATCTTTGGGTTCAATTTAATGTTTTATAAGTTATTAGTGTGTAATTGGGTTTGTGTATTTGTACGTTAAATACAGAAGCAGTGGGTGTAGTCTAAAGCACAGTTCCTCACTGTACTACTTCCCTATGACTGGCCACAATATAGAAAATCATAATTCAGTGTGATGGGTAGTAATTTGCCTGAAATGAATGATATTTTATCAAGAAGTAAAATTTGAATCTGTATCTTTGAAGAATTGTTTGTGTTTTTCCTCTCAGTGTCTCATTTGTAACTTTTTTTTGTATAGCTTGGGAGTTTCATGACTCAGAGAAGCACTAGAGCGCAGATATGTTGACAGATCTCCTTTGTGTCATTTTATTTAAATAGAATCCTTTTTCTAAACCTCCAGATAATGCAATGCTAAGACATACCTTTCCACTTTTAAATACCTCCCACTTTTTCTGTGGTTGTGGAATAGTTACTTCTTCCACCGCACTCCAAAGAGTATATACATTGTACAAAAACTAAAAAAAAAAAACAAAAAACAAACAAACAAAAAAAAAAAAACCACCAAAAACCGAAGAACTAAAAAAAACCCAACAACCAAACCATAAAAATATGCTAAAAAAGAAGAAGCTTCTTTTACAAATTATGTTAGGGCAACTAATTTTCTTTACTCTTTTAATTAAGGACAGTGCAAATTGCCTTTTGTGAGAACACAGTCAGATAAAACAGATGATAACATTATTCTACATGTATGAGCAAATAAATCATTCTTTCTGTACCTCTGCGCTGCTAAGAATTTATTTTAATCAACTAAAAATTAAATTAATGATGTATTTCCATATGAATTTCTAGACTGGATGAGAAATAGGACTTACGGTTCATATTTCTGAAGCTGAATAATTTCATTTTTTTGTCTATGTGTCAGAATACTCTAGCTGAAATGCTGGGCTGTATTTCCTAAAAGCAATGAGAGAACTAATAGCCAGGATAATGAAGAGTGGACAGATTTACATGTCCTTTCTCCCCTGACTGCTTCTGGTCTTCAGAGGAGTATTTATCACCTCACCATTGGGAGCATCCTGAACGCAACCTGACTCACATTTCCTGAGGTGACTACAAGGAGACCTGTGTCACAGGGCTGTCTCCTATCTCCTTTCTCCAAAATATTTTCATTTAGTGGTTTCATCTGGGCCTTTAGGACTGCTTTAGACTGCTGCAGGCCTTTCTATTTGATAAAAAAAGCCTGAAATAGGTGTGAAAGTCTCACAACGATGATGAAAAATATGAAAGCAGGGAAAGAGAGATTAAGAGATAATCAGAATGATTTCTCACCCCAGTTAATAAGTAATGTACCTTGAATTGTTTGAGAAAGAAAGGAATGAAGGATTTTATTTCTTATTACTTTTGCTTTTCATTGAGCTTTGCATCTTTTGTTTTTAAACATTTCCAGACATGAAACGGATGCTTGAAAAGGTGTTGTGATAAAAGCTCTGGACTGATTCTGATTTCCTAAGAAAGAGCACAAAATATCTGGTGGGTGTATTAAAAGGAAATATGAAGCAAGTAGAGAGATTTCAAAGCAAAGTAAAAAACATAAATGGATGCAAAAGTGAAAGAACTGGGCTTGTCTAAAAGAAGGGACAGTCATAACAGTTCACAGACACAGTAGTTTGCTTCAGTGGAGAAGATAATATATGTTATTTCTGTACTGGTAGTGGGATAAAAAATAATAGTGAACACTTCAATATACAAGATGCAGGCTAGCCTGGGAAAATATTTTATCAGAAAGGCTAATAGGTATTCAGCTACACTGAAGAGGTTGTGAGACTACCACCACTTTAAGAACAGATTAGGCAAATGTGTTAGAAATACTGAGAATGTCCGTATTTGTTGGGCTGATCCTGACATTAGCCTAGAGATGAACTGCATAAACCCTCCAAGTCTTTTCTAGACTCCTAGCCTAAGATTTGAAAATGATCTTACTGGTAAGATGCAACAGAAGGACTGAGAATCCAGCTGTGGCCTAATATCTTTCATAAGTACCACTACTCTAAGGACCAGGGGATTACTGGATTACCAAAATATTGGGTAAATTTATTTTAATGCTCTAATTTCATGAGGGCCTGATCCATAATGGTACAGACAAGACTGGAATTCACTCTCCTTAAAAAACAGAGGGAAGGGAAGAATTTTTGTCCTTGACTGACTGAAAAGGCTAATAGAAAAATCAGTATTTTTCATTCAGTTCTCTGAAAGGTGGTTTATTGTGGTTATTTTTCAGTTCTGTGTGCATTTAATAGAGAAAAATCTTACATGTTTTCACAGAAGCTTTATCTGAACATACTGCAAGATCAGTTCTTGTTCCAGCTGTCCAGTTCCAGCTCTGGTTCAGAGCCAAAACTACTGCATAAACCTCAGCTCTCAAAATCATATTTAGCTGGGGCGGATTTGACTTCAGAGAAGCTATATATGAACAAGTCAGTATGCGCAACTTATTAGCAGACAGAAATAGCTGAACTTAGATGATGCAGATGCTATTTGTAGAAAATTAAGTTACGTTAGTAGCTTGTCTGAGAGCAGCAGATACTTTCTGTTTGCGACTTCATTTAGTCTTGAGAGAAGGAAGGCTGGCTGACTTGTAAGGACAGAAGGAAAGGCAGGCTGAGGCGCAGCAATGGCACAGGATAGTAGAAAATATGTCTCGTCTAGTAAGCAAAACTGTCATGGTCACATTATCGACCATCGATTACAGATCTTTATAACGAAAATGTTAATGTATAACAGGTAATAATGCCAAAAGGAGTGGTACCCATTGTGCTGAGCACTAAGCAACCTGTGTGAATGCAAGTTTTGTTAAAAAAAATAATTATCTGCATCTAGAAGACTTTATTGCCTAAGAAGACTGCAAAGGTTTGAACACATACCTGATAGGATATGTCTATGGTCCACTGACCGCACTCTTCCTTTGTGACTGTGTGACTAGCAGGATTACTCCTACAGGAACTTTACAAACAGATAACTTGTTTCAAGACTGACACCTGAAAAATGCAAACAAAAGATAAATAACAAGAGTGTAGCATTTCAAATTAAAAATTCTGAGGTGAATATGCAATTTTGTTATAGGACTTATTTCTGGTAAAGCGTAACATTAAAGGCTGGCTATTTCCAAACTAATTCCAATTCCTTTTCAGTGGTGCCAGGAGCTGTGAGCCTGCTAATGCAACCTGGGATGCTCAGTATATTCCCTTCCCTTTTTATTCCTTGTAGCAGTTATTCACAGAACACACTGCAGACAGACATCTGAGGACTTTTTTTCTCATAGAGCACACCAGGGCTGGACGGCTGAGAAGAGAAAGTGTTAAAGGTTGACTTCAATGGGAATGTTCCCTGACAAAGGTGAAGATTTGACCCGGAAAGGTTTGAGTGTGTTTCTGAACAAACTGAATTATCTTTTGTGCTTCTCAAACATGGGTCACTTAAAAAAAGTGCAAAAGTTTACCTCCCGGACCACATCTTTGAGTGAAACTATTTTTATGTTACTCCTTAAAAAAAGCCCTTCTATTTTACTTCCAAACTGCAGGGAAATATTAAACTCTAAATAAAATTAAACTCTAAATAAAAACTGACTGTCTTTAACCCCTTATTTTGTAAATGTAGTGCATTATCCCTGGCAGTTGCTTGCTGTTTAGATTTGTATTAATTCCAAACTTACCTCTTCTCATGCAACTCTTTTAATTCCTTTTTTACTTACATCTTTTTTTGCACAGTAAGAACATGTGTTTTCTAAGCAATTTTCTGAGCAAATTTTCTAAGCCTTATACTTTTATTACAGAGTATTTGTATTAAACACAAACACCACAATCTAAATGAGGATACAAACTGTGTTTGGTCATGAATAATGAAGATCTGTTTCTTTTGCAAAAGCTAAACTTTCTTCATCCTGGTTCTATAATATTCTTATCTATGAAAATAACATTTTCTTTTTTCTGAAACATTTTTAATCTACTTAAATTATGACACCTCATTTAGGATTATTTGATCATTATAGCTTATTTAAAGCACACCTTAAAAACATTTTTTAAAACTGCTAACACATTTGTAATATTTGGGCATATTTCAGAATACCTTCTCTATTTTTTTCCTGATGTAAACTATTCACTAAATTTAAATTAATTGCTGTGATTTCTCTTGGCTCCTACAAATCTTTTCTCTGAAAATTTTATACAGCAAATGAGCAAGCAATTTTTTTTTCTATCTGATGCTGATATCTATAGTCTATCATAGACAGATATTAGAATGCTATGGTTTAGATTGTTTTCATGTATTGATTAAACAATATTGAAAAGTTACATAGTTAATAACCATCTATGGAAATAGACAAATAGCCAATATACATGTCATTTTGTCATGTTATACTATTTGAATACTTTTCAGTACAATTCAGCACACTCCTGTTAATAATTGAACACATCTTGTAACTGATTAAAGGTGACCAGTTTGAAGAAGAAGAAGAAACATGAGAGAGGTACACTGTAAGAAATGAGCTAATAGCATTGAAATGTGGGAAATCATTTTCAAAAAGTCTGAATCTAGACTTGTGCTTTATAAATCACAACCCAGAAGTAACTGGGGATTCAGCCAGATCTCATTAATTGCATAGAAATAGAAACTATAAAGACTGAAATTTATGTAAAACCAGTTCACTGGTCTATTCTTTTATGGGAACTATTTGGAATCAATCTGTATCTGCAACTCTTCTATGGGAAATGAGTCAAACAGCTACAGCAGGTGCTTTAAAGTAATAAGGGATTTCCTATGAAACCCAGTGGACTGATGACTCACCAGTTTAATTATGGCTTACTCTTCTGTTATAAAAGCAGGACAATCATTTGTAAAAGGTTCTTGTTGAGTAAATGAGTTTGAACAGAAAACCTTTGATAGGGAAAGGAAGATACCCATATTTTATCTTAAGGAGTATAGGATTTATAGAGAATTCCTTCAGACTACCACGATGATTAGTGTTGTCTGAGTATCCCCAGAGTAACCGAATGGATCAGCAGTAACTCTTTTAGTGCAGTCTGGGTTTTCCTTATTTTGCATTTCTGACTTATTTTTCAGTTCAGCTATTTGATTTATTTCTAAATTATATATATCTCAGACAGACATTACAATAGTTCATGCTGCTTCAGTATGGTTGGAGTGTTTTGGTTTTTTTTTTTTATTGTGTTGGGTTTGTTTGGTTGGGTTTTTTTCTTTAAAAAGAAATTACTAAAATTGCAGTTACTATTTCTTAATTTCACAATACCATTTCCTTTTAGAAAGTTGCATATGCCTGGGAAATAGGGCAGGGTTTATAAAATGGTGAACTATTTTCTGTCCTTGTCAATGGGAATTTTACTATTTACTTAGAAAACCACAGTCTTTCACCCCATAAAATGGGAAATAAGATCTTCCACATCCACTGCATCTCTGCTATCAGCAATACACACCTCAGATCTGATGAGAGCCACAGAGGGGAAACTTCTCAGTTTTGAATCCAAATACCTTGGGCTGCAACAAACATCAACTATTCCTCAGGGATCCTCCCAGAGGAATGTAACGCTGTGTCAGTCCTGCCAGCATCATCCACTTCCCATGATCCTTCTGCAACTGGTTTTGTGGACACTAGCAAAGGTGCACCTGTGATAATGTTCCTCTTTTCCTTTTCCTAGCTGCAACTCTCTGCAGGGACTGCACCAGCAAGACCCCTAAGGATGGATGTGCTTTTCCTTAAGATAGAGGGCAAGGGTGAAAGTGTGAGAGTCTCAGGCCCTGAATATTTAGGAAGCCATTTATTCAAAATACAACACACCACCCTAACAAATAATAAAAAACCAGGGAAGCATGACAGCTGCACCAGAAACATCCGGCTCTTTACAGTATTTATTGCAAAGTAGTAGTTTCAAGTGAAAACTCCTTTCATAAAAGTGAAGGAGGCTCTGGTATTTAGGGTAAGGGCGACAACAACCGTTAGGCAGAACGGTTCTTTTCACAGACAGATGGGTCATGTAGCCCAGCTCCCTGACACTGTTCATTTCCTAGGTTGGTTCGTTGGTTTCATTTGACTCCTCTACTCAGAAATCATCAACCTGATTTTGCCTGTGTCTCTTAACTCATTAGCATAATGCATCTTCTTGATAAAAGGTAAACTTTCAGTATCTGGAGGGTAAAGGAAATAAAAAAGACTCATAGCTGATATAAATCAAGAGAAAAAGGAGAAAAGGAAGCCACTTAGAAGAGTAGGTGTCATTGATTGACTGTAATTTTAAAGGGTCTTTCTTATGATGGACAAATTCCTGAAGTGTTCATTAACTAATGGAATTATGGTGGCAGACTACTGCTGTCTCCACAGACCGTCAGGTTAAAAAGTGCAGAGGAATAATGGGCTTTTCTTTGTCCTGGATCAGTGTCCTCACTCTCTGGAGCTCACTCAAAGTCACTGGAAAGGATCAAGGGGTTTTCACTACTGAAATTTATGTTTATGCTTTCCTCTTCCTCAGTAATAGCACACAGGTGCACTGGGGGACTGGATGAGGGGAAAGAGAAAGATGGAATTGTCACTGGCAAAGAAGAAAATTTCCCTTCTGAAATTCTTGGTAACAAATGAATTTCCTGCTCAAAGCATCAAATGAAGCTGAACTCAGAGGGTTAAACAACAGAACAGCAGAACAGCACCTGGGCTTTAATATATTCAATTACCCAGAAAGCAAAATCAATTTTGTTTTTGTTAATAGCACTGAAATACGCATTACACTATTTTAATTAAAGCAGTCTATTATGCTTGCCATTCAGTTCATTCCTGCATATTCCCTTAGGGCAGTAGTCATGTACTGTGATAAAACATAATGAAAATAATTTATAAAGGAAACAATACAATAAATCAATCTGATGCCTAATGAACCTGCATTACAAGAATGGATACAATATTTTTTTTTTAGAATATGTAGTGCTTTCTCCTCAAATGATCAGAAGAATACCCTACAGCACTTAAAAAATAGTACCTTGCTCCATCTCAGTGTGCTTTCAAAGCACTGCAACTTACAACTTAAACAAATCTTGGCAAAATAAATAGATCTCTCTTTCCTTTACACTAGCTTTCTGATTTTTGTTATGTTACCTTTCGCCAGATTCATTTGCCTCATAAGGCCACCTGTAGAGACCACAGGGATTCATCTCATCTGCATACTTCAGCAGCCAGGTATTTATTTTCTGTATGCTAGTAGAACCAAATTTTATAGCTAAGATCAGGGCTGTCTGGGGCTGTGAGTCCTTCAAACACCAAATATAAACCAGGATCTTCTCTGAAGATCTCACAGTGCCAATAGGCAAAAAGAAAGACTAAAGGTGAGCAAGAGGGTCCTTTAACACTTTCACTCCAGGGAAGGGAGAAGGGCACTGACTAAAGGTGAGGTATCCTAAAGAATACAGGATCCCAGGCCTAAGTGGCCACAAGCGTACTGAAAGGACCAGAATTTGTCAATGACCACGCAAATTCCATGACTGAGTCCCATCCTCTGTTTGTCAGTCCTATCAAGAGGATCTTCTACATGTATTTCTTCAAGGTTAAGTTCTACCTTAGTGTTATTTTCTAGTACATGAAAGTGGTAATTCCTGCAGTTGTAACCAAAGTTACTGGGTGAGAATTCTCAGGTCTTCATCATAAAGATGGAAAAGAACAGGAAAATTCTATTGACATTAATTACTTTTCTCTTTATGCAAATGATCCTTAAAGACTTTTTTTCACATTCAGCTGATGACTGTATTTGTGAATTGCCTTTACATGAGAACTGTCAGGGAATATCTGTCACTATACAACGTTCCCATTCAGTGACAGAATGGGTGATTTAGTGCATTTACTTGCTGTTTGTGTGAAACTACCTGCTACAAGATCTTCCTACTTGGAACAATCCTTCTTTAAGAATGTGATCGCTTGCATATTTATAGGAGAATTCAATCGATTTAACAAAGCAGATTGCCCGGATGAACTAGGACAGCGATAATGAAACAGATGATACAACACAGCCCAAAGGCTTTGAAAGAGTCACTCCAGGTGACTTGACCATGAATCTACAGACACAGCCCAGAGGTAGTCTGCTAAAGCTGTATTAAACAAGGGATGCTTTGCTGTTTTCCCAGGCTGGTTGGTAAGGAAGGAATAGAAAGAAGGAAGGACCTTACCTACCACAGCTGAATAAACTGAGATTGGCTGTGAAATTGCAATACATCATTGTTCTTGTAGCCCACTAGTAAACTGGGAGCAAATAAGAGCCAGTGTGGAGATGATGAGGGAGTAGGAGTTCAGCAAGTCGTCACCGGGTATGGCAAATCCCTTTATCATTGCAGGGATGGAGTGGCTTGCTCATCATTTTAGTTAAATAAATTGGAATAACTTTTGCCGTTTAACTTAATCTTTCTTTTTTCCCATTAAAAAAAACAAAACCTCAACCCTCAAAATAGAGTGCCAATCTGCTTTTCAAAAAAGTCAGTTCAATGCCCCTTGCAGACAGCTGAATTGGGCCAAGAGGGGAACAAATACCATCCAAATGGTATTTCCTGATGTGCCATAACAAAGCCTTTAATATACTTTCAGATCCTGTGTAATAATTTAGGAATACAAATTATCGCTCTGGGTATTTACTGTTCTTCCGGGAGCGGCGGGAAAAACAACCAACAACCACCAAACCCATCCACCCTCCCCCCAAAAAAAAGAAAATAAAAAAAACACAGATAGAGAGAAAAGAATGGCTCTAACAAATGGATAAGAATCTATGAAAATACTTAAAGGCTGTTAGAGAGCAGTACCAGAGCTGTTAGCTCTTTAAGGTTTTTGTCTCCTCTCACACCAAACCACAAAACTGCTCTGGAGCACAGCAGGAAAATCTAGGATGAGCTGCTGGAGCCAAGTTACAAGAGCCCCTCGGAAAGGTTTCAGACAGACACCCAGAGGAACAGGCCTTGGTGGTCTGCCAGAATGGCCCAGCAGGAATCGTTGCTTAGGCTAATCTCCTGGTCAGAGCTGTATCAGCTCACACAAATGTATTTTCACTCTATGAAACTACATAGTTTCATTTAAAAACAAAAAAACCAAAAAAAAAACAAAAAAAAAAAAAACCAAACAAACAAAAAAACCCTCACCCAAAAATATTTTCACCCTATGAAACTACAAGTCCCAGCTCACACTGGGGTACAAATTTAGCAGGAGACAACAATCCTTGCCCCACAGCGGGGTAGCAGCTAACATCAACTACTCCATAACAGCTTGCCTTTCCGAGAAACAGCATCTCCTGGCTGGACAATTTGCTGCTGTCAGCCCTGTAACTGCTGTTACAGCTCATCCTCTAATTTGGGAGAGAAGGTATAAATACCTTTGGAATCCTGCTGACACATGGCATTAAACGTGCCTGAAGAAGTCCCAGCTCCCTAGGTTACCATCAGCGGTGTTACACAGATTAGAAAGACAGCTTGACTGTTCTATGGTTCTATAAACCTTTCTTATCTCAAATTTTTATTCCTTTTGCTGAAAGAACCAAAAACCTTTTGCTGAACTGGGTGAGCAAACATGAAATGGTCAGATAAAGCTCCACCGGTCTGGTAGGTGACAGAAACCCTTTGCATTTTCTCCCTCCTTCAATTCAATCCTTCTACCATATCTGACTCTTTTTCTAGGTGAGTATTTTTCTTGACAGAAATCCCACTGGAGAAGTGTGTTCATATATGAAAAACCATCCTAAATGGAAGTAAGTGATTTTGACTCATATTCTTGCCATGAATTCTCCCTTTCTCCAGCCCACAGTTTTCTGATTGCCCCAGTGTTTTAAACATGGAAATTAGTGACTTTGATCCACATTAAATAGCACGATAACAGCCCAAAGGAAAAAGAAAGCCAACCATTCCCCTCAGTTTTGAGACTCATTTACAGACAGCTGTTATCTTTCTGAACAGAGTGGATGTCAGTTGTTTTCCCTTTTAATGATGAATATAGCTATTTCAGATCAAATAGAAATGGATAAGAATAGAAAACCTCCAGGTTCACAGAGAAGGAAACTATTAACTGGCCCAAAAATTGTGGTTCTCCAGGGGTCTGATTACTCTACAATTATTGTTTGGGTGTTTTGCTCACCTTTTTTCCACCTTTCTTGCCACCCTTAGTCATCAAGACACTGTATTCAAGGGACTATTGTTACAGGTATAACAAAACAATTCTTACCTATATTGTATTCATATGCCTCATGGTATATTAGTTGTGTTTTATAATGTAGATGATTAAAGTAAGATTATTATTATTAAAAAAAAAAAAAACAAAACAAACAAAACAAAACCATTCATTTTGTCTTATTCCTTCATTCCAAGGATAGACATTTTCCTCTGTTCAGAGGCCAGAGAAAAACTTATGGAATAAGCTATACTGTAAATTTCATTTAAAGTTAATTGAAACATAAAGTGATAAAATTACAGAATACATCAACCTCTGTCAAGTCTTTATTGGACATGGGTGAACTGAAATCCATGACATGGTCAAATTTGGACTATTTTCAGTAAGAAAGAGAAAAGAAACAGATCTCTGATAAGTGCATAGCAGCCACTTTTCATCCAAATGTTGAAACTCACTTAGAAGCCTATAACCTGTAGAGTCTTTCCCAAAGCCTTTTCTTGATCATGTCAAAATAACATTTCTTAGGAGTTGGTTATTTGTTTTTCACACAAGAAAAACTTTTAAAGTTTGGCAGGTATCCTACAAAGAATAATTTTCATCCTGAGACGTATGGCAAATTAACAAGCAAATGGAAAAACTTTGGCTATTAATGAAAAGTTCAGGTGTTCTGTAAAGGTAGGCATCACCATATGTGCACACTGTAATACACA
This sequence comes from Falco naumanni, assembly GCF_017639655.2. NCBI lineage: Eukaryota > Metazoa > Chordata > Aves > Falconiformes > Falconidae > Falco > Falco naumanni. Next base: position 9,278,168 of record NC_054066.1, read on the forward strand.
TACACGTGTGGTCATTTCTTTCTACACCCAGTTCTGCTCTCTGTTATAAATTGAAGTCAATACCTGTCTACAAAAAGTAAGGCAGGAGAGATTTTTGGCCCACTGCCTCTTCAGGGCATCTCATTCTGTTAAATAACCTATTTCTGAGTAACTTAGCTAGACCTTCACTGTTCAGTAACTTATGATTGCCTTTTTAATTAAAAGCTTGAACCTTACTCTATACTCATTAATCATAATAGATTGGAGTGTTGATATAATGGGCATAGTTCACCCCTCAGAGACATTAACCGAAGTTCTATTGAAGTGCAGGGTAAGAAGTGTGAGGATTTAAAGAAGATGTTTTTCTCCTGGTGTGCTGTGCTTCTGCACATCTCACCTAATCCCCTACGTGGCACAACCTCCTTTCCTCAGGATCCGCTCTTGGTCCATATGATAACGCTGCATGAGAGAAGTTAGGCTACCAGGAGAAAAGCAACAGGACATGAGTCTCACCTCCGTGTGCCCAGAATCTCTTTGCTTCGAGTCTGATGTCCAGCTGCCTCCTTTTCTCAGTTAGGCAGTTCTCAAACTCACCCTGGCACAGAAGTAGTACAATACAACATTAGGGTACAACTCAAGCCTTACTTCACACCTGAAAGCCCACAAACCTCAGTTACTTATGCTGCAGCCTATCTCCTCGAGGTGCTGAATAACATATGCTGCATATGTGGGCGGGTACCCCTTAGCTATCACAGATGTGGCTTCTTGGGTGAGCAACCGTCTTCCACAAAACCCAACAGCAAAACTCCAGGTGATTTCAGTGGCAGCAGGACTGGGTCTAACAAGTCTGGCTTTTATAAGAAATACAAGCCTCAGCCTCTGCTGATATAAATCAAGAGAAGTCCCCATTGGAGCTAGGCTAATTTACACCAGAGCGGGATCTATCTTTACATAGTCTTTTCTTTCTTGCTCTGCCTTACTAGCAAGAACCCAACAGCAAAGCTTTTTGTGCATTTGTTTCATTTTGTGTAAGGTCAGCTAAGGTTTTATGTAAAACAGATGGGCAAACTTAAAAATGATTTTTCACATTGCATTGAAAACCAGTAAAAAAGCAAAAGGGGGAAAATTATTCTTTCTGTTCTTTCAAAGGTTGTTGCAACGACCTTTGTTCTACCCAATGCCTCAATTTTTTAAAAAAGGAAAACAAACCCCTGTTTTTATTACAGTGAAGTTGTTTTCTCTGCTATTCATAGTGGTCTTGAAGAGGATCAGCAAGAAAAAGAAAACTCCTGGTGGTTCACTGGCAGCTTTAAAACAGGAATATAGTGCCCAAGTTACAAAATAAAGACTATATTTAAACATCCTTTAACTTATTCTGCTACATTTTTCTTCTCAAAAGTCTGTAATTTTGTGGTAACCAGTGTTGTGGGCTGAAACAGTATGCAGACATACAGGTTACTAGCCTGGAAGGGGATACAGCACAACAATTTTAGCTAGCCTGTCCTTTTCTTCTTTAAAAGATATTTAATAAATTACACAAATGGGATTTCGTGATTATAGAACTTTTCATTCTAGGGCACAGAAAACAGACGTTTATAAGGCTTCTGTGGCTGTTCTGATTGCTGAAGCAGGGTAGGATTTCTAATGAATCAGGTTCTTTGTCTCTAATTAGGACTGATAGACTTAAATATTTGCATTTCTTTAAAATGACTGTAGCCTCCAATGTGTTATCCTTACTGCTGAGGTATCCCTTATCAGCCAAAGAGGAAAGCCAAGGAAGAGTCCATCTGCAATCTGCAGGGGCATCCTTGCGCCCTTCCCCTTGCGCCTCAGCCCTGGCTGCTATATTTAATAGAAAGACAGGCTGGGTGTCTAAAAAAGAGAATCTGAAAAAAGAAAAAAAAAAAGAGGTCCAGAAGAGAGCAGTGAGTTTGAACAAAGTGCCCTAAAACATGATCTGCAAATAATGACTGGAAAAGTGGGGGACTGGGAACAAAGAGGAAAAGGATGACAGGAAACAAGAATAGTTTTCAAGTGGGAAAAGGAAGTTTACAAGCCTACAACTCATAATATATGTTATTAATGAATAGAACTAAAAATAACAGGACTTGCATTTTAGGATAATTCACGCTAGGAGAAAAAATTGCAAATTTTAGAAAGAGGGATATCCTGGAACAGCCGGGCTGGTGATCGGATGCTGCCGATGCCTCTTTGAGTCGGTTTTGAGAAACATCTGATCAGAGCGACACGGGTGCAGCTGATGCTGTCCTGGGCATGGGGGATGGACTAAGGTGACCTCACAAGGCCTTTCCGGCCTCATGATTTTATAAGTAAGGTTACATACATAATGAACAAAGTAAACTTTTAGTTATGCATATTTATGCATTTCACATAAGTCTCAAAGCTTTAAAAAACCGTAAAAGTGCTAGTGAATTGCTGCCATATTAACAAATATTTAGTTGCATGATTTTTCAAATATTTCACAGTAATTAATGCATCTTCAAACAAAATTATTATGTGACTGCTTCGGCAGGCCAGATACCTGTATTTCATCTAGTTTTGTGCTTGCTAAATACTGTGTAACTAGTCCAGACATTCATGTCATTTTTAGTCTGGGACTATCTGTGTGTTACCTTAGCCTGGTGGATCAATTGACCGTGTATTTATTTGCAATCTAGTGCTAAAAATAATTTAAAAAAAATAGTGAGAAGTTGAGACAAATCAATGGCAGTCACAAGAGTCTAATTCATAGAACTCTACAGGAAGAGAGGACTCAGAATGAATGAAGCCAAGCTGACCACGTAACTGGAAACCAGCTTACTTACAATTACGTGGGGGCTAAAAAGGCGGGGGATCCATATATACAAGTTTCAGGGGATTTTTCAGAACAGTAATGTGACAATCATTTAAAACAGAAAAAAAAAATCATCAAGACAATTTTCATTTTAGTTTACATTCAAACATTTCAGAAGACAAATAGCCTTTAAACTTTCCAAAACGCTTGAGGTACTTCAGAATTAAAATACTTTGATGTACTTAGACAAATTGAATCCAGGATGACTCTGCACAAGTGGGAGAAGTAATAAAGCTGCTGACTGCTTGCAACGGTTGAATGTTTAGTCTAGGAGCTTAACAATGGTTCTGGAAACCAGAGCAAGAATGATTTTTATAGCAGAAGGCCACGATGGTTTAAGTGAAGAGTGAAGTCGGCACTTTGACATGCTTATTTTTGGCTGCTTACATATATTACTGACATAAAGATAACAACCTGAACCACAAATAATTTGAATTGATGTTTTGGCATTTTATAAAGGAATTAAGATGAGCTTTTAAAAAAAAGTAATAAATTACTTTTTGCCTCCTGATCTTACTGCAGCTCTAGCTATCTCTAATCTGATATCTGCATTTATTTGAAGACACTACCTACAGATGCAGTCCAGAATATCTGTTACTAAAGTAGTTCACAGGACTCAGGAGAATGTTATTTTCATGCTACTTTCATTAATTATCTTTGGTATGCATAGGTGGGAAAAAGTCTGTGAGCAGGCTTTATCTGCCTTGAAAAGGCAGATACCCTTGAAAGGGCAGATAAAGTAAGAATACAAGAAGAAGATACTAGTGAATAGTCATAATTATTTCCCCCATGAATTTAAAGAAACTTTAAAAAAATTATGTTAATTTAATTGCTAATTTTGATTTATTGCCTGCCAGCTTAGTATCTCATCATTTAGAAAGAGTTTGCTAACAGTGGAAAAAACTTACCATTACTTACAGTAGATTAAATTTTACAAGAGCAAAGCAATTGCATCATTTCCCTGAACAAATGGAAATACCTGATTTTTTATACAGGAAGCTAAGAAAACAGACAGACATGAAAGGACTCTATCTGTTGATATAAAATATATTTCTATGTAGATACACTGCAAGACTCCAGTCGTACCTATGTAAAAGTGATTGTCCCAGGTGTTGAAAAACAAATGGCTTGTCCTTCCAAAAATCATGATTATTACATTTAAAGAACTTTGTTTTTAAATAATAAACTTCGAGTTCTTTCTATTTGTCTTTGGCTTTCAAGATTTTAGCATGCACCTGGGTCACGTTTTTACACTTTTCTGTTCAGCTAAAAGAAAAACTAATCTTTTTTTTTTTTTTTAAGGGATGCCCAAGAGTCTCACATAATCACATTACCCCAGGAAATGAGACTTGAGGAAAAATACCAAATATTGTGAAACTTTTGATAAAAACATGAAAGTAAGTAACTATAAAATAGTAGTATATTATGTGTGTTTTAAAACAGAAGTCCCTACAGATTTTAGGGCAACAGAAGGTTGCCAGGCTAAAAATAAGCCTTTCTCAGTTGTTCATTTATGAAAGTTGAACATTTATGAAATCAAACAGCTGCTGTGTTTAGTGATACAGAGATCTTGTTAACTAGTCTGTGCTCCAGGTAGATAATTGGGGTATTTTCCTTAGAAACAAATAAAAAATACTATGAAGAGATTGATGGTGAGCAGTCATCTGTTTTGTGCTAGTTTTCAATGAGAAAACACACAGAAGTTTTTCCACCTTCAGACCTCCAAAAGAAAGGGAAACAGTAGCCAGCAAAGAAAGGAGGGGGGGTAGGGGGTGAAGCATAAGAGAGAAAAGGTACAAATCAAACTGAGGTGCTGGCAGCATGTGTGCACCAGGCTGAGTGCATCTCACTGAAAAAATAATCCCATCCAGTGAATTACATCTATTCAAGATTTCTGCCTGTCTTAGTTATTTACTCCAGCCTAAATAAGGATTTATGCTGCTGAGATCAGTAATGTAACAAGTAAATAAGAAAGGAATTCCTTAAAAGAAGAAAGACTGAAACATTATTCCATGACTCTTCAGAAAATAAAATTACTGAATGTATGTTTGTAAGCATCTCAACTCTCTACAGGTCTAAGGTTTATCCAGCTAGCAGTGGTTTGCAACGGGTGGTTTCTCTTGATCTGATCTTGGCTCTGGCACATAAAAAGCTGCTGTCATTAAATATGATAGAGTCTTTTCTGCTCCCAGACTGAAATGGCTGATGAAATAGGTGGCAGAAATTTTGGCTGCCAGTTGAAGGAAGCAAAAGGCACTGCTCCTACACCAGTGGGATTGAAGTGTTAAAAAGCAGCCACATGATTCTGCATGACATATTCCCCCGCAAACAGTGCGCATTTGAAAGCCTTTGACTGAGATTCCAACAAACACAACAACATTTTCCATATCCTCTAGTTTTCTCCAGTAACATAACAGTTTGACAAAAAGTAATTCTATTAATCCTATACCAAAGGCCTTGAGGAGGAGTCCTTGTATTCACTGAGTGGCAGGTGAGGGAGCATTACCTCCCCATGTTTTACAAAGCCAAAACTTAAGAAGGCATCCTACTTCAGATCACAAACCATTTAAAGCCTAACACACAGTACGTGTCAGTATGAATTTATTCTATTGCCTAGCGATTTCAAGGCTTATAGCTAGATATTGTAAACAAATGTGGTTGTTCCATACAATCAGGGGTGGGACTTAGCAATCAGAGCACATACCAAAACGAGCAGTTTGCCTCTGAAATTTAAGCTAACGCTGTCACTTTGTGTTGACGTGACTTTCTGATCATGCAAAACCTACTCTTTAAGCAATGTCTTTTCCCACTGGCTTGGTGCACTGGACATACCCTCGGTGGGCTGTGATTATTAATCTTAAGGGTTTTTCATTTCCAGACATCCTCCAATGTCCCTGTAGACTAGGCGGCTCCACTGCTGCACCAGTTCATGTAGGGACCTTTAGGACACACTGAAATTTTGGCCCATAAAACAGCTGGAATAGATCTAATCCAAATGATTGATGTGGATCAAGGGGCAACAGTGCCAGTGATACTCAAAGGGAAAGTTTACAGAGTCCTTTGGTTTTATGTCACTCAGAATAGGTTGTCCTGAATGTGGAAAAACTGGATTTCCAGACACTGGTTAATTTTCTAATGTTGTCTCCACCTCATCTGACTAAACAATTCCCTTATTTTCTAGTCCTAAGACATTTCTGACATTCCATCCTGGAAATTGAACTTGATCCCTCCATTTTCAATTCAAAACCTAAAGCCATATAAGAACACTTTCTCTAGACCTAAGGCTTGATGGAAAACTGCCTTCCAGTTTAAGCTGAATGTGGTTGACCAGATTTGATCCCTCTTAAAACACTAAAGTTGGCCTAATTCTAATTTCTTTGACAGAAGTGCAGTCAGACCAAGCCCAAGAACTGCATTACAGCTGTTCAGGATTTAACCAACGTCAGTGAGATTCAAAGAACGGTCCTTTACATTGTTGTGCTATGGGATGCCTAGCGTTAGCTCACCAGCTTTTCAAAATAATCATGGTTTCATCAAACTGAAATACAAGAGCCAAGGAGCTGGCCCTTATGTTTAGCCGCTGCTCAAGGTAGAAGATGAATCACATCTGAGTGATGTTTGCAGCTCACCCAGTACCAGCAATTTTAACATCGAGCTGGGAAGTGCTGCAGTTTGTAGAGGGCCATTAAGACCAGCAAGAGGCCTTTGTACAACTTTTCAGCTAAGTTACTTGTTCCATGACAGCTGCTTTGGCAATTACCCCTTCTCCTGACCTTATGGTCTACCACGGTATGCTTCAGAGATCTCTGGGAAGGGAGACTATTACACCTAATGTGTTTGGACAAGTCTAGCATGTGTGCAAATTAACAAGAATGGCATATTCTATTCTGTATTTTCCTTTACAAATGTTGTCCTGCATTTATGAACCTGCACATCTGCTTACCTGCTCTAACTAATGATAATGGATCTAGCAGGATGCAGGGAACACAATATTCCCTCAAGTGATATTTTCGGGGCGGGAGGGGAGATCTCCTTCCTCTACTGAAAGGCAGGAGCCTTAACCACCTTCTTAAAATGGAGGATAGGTTTCTTAGGAAATTCTCTTTGGACACAGGAGGAAGTACTCACCTATCCACGAATGTAACACATGAAAGGAGCTGGGAGCTGGGAAGAGCGCAGCAGGACATCCTTTGCAATACTCACATTTAAACTGTGAGAAGAAAATTTCCGATTTATTAAAAAACAAAGCTTTACTTTTGCCTCTGATATTAAAAAATAAAATAAACAGAACGAATATTACACAGCTTATGGCAACAGGTGCCTGGTACTCTTCATAATGGCAGTTAGGACTGTAAGCTAGGGCAGACCTTGGCTTCATTTCATCTCCTAATGTTGCATTTCTCTTCTTAAAGTAGTCTTCAAACATTTTTTAGCTAAACTACGTGATGCAAAAGAAGAAAAGGTGCTGTAATGTGTTGCTGTATTAAAAAAAAAAATCATTCTAATGTTTCTGCTGTCCTTTTTCAGTGGCATTTATGAATAAATGAATGTATTAATAAAAGTTCCCATATTGTATTGCTTGTGCAACTCATTACATGAGCACTTTACAGCTTTCTAATTCTCACACTGAGCAAAACCCACCTGTATCAGTGACCAGATTTATAGCCCAGTCTCTGACTGAAAACAGTGTACACCTTTCCTCCCTGAAAAGTAAATTCCCTCCTTTTGCCTGAGCACAACTGGCACAAGCACAGACCAGCTGGTGCTCAGCAGCACAGCAGCAGCAAGATGCAGATGTTGTAAGATAGTGAATGAACATAAAGCGGAATCTCCACAGAAAAGCAATATTACCAGGGAGGCTTGTGGTGCTGCTCATCAGCTGCATGTTCAGCATATTGCAGAACTTCCAGTGTGATCCTTGAAGCTGTCAGGACTCTTTTGTGGAGAGTTCAACTCCGCTAAATTTTGATAGCGTGAACAGAAATAAAATGTTTCTGCCTTTCCAAATTTTTTGCAAGGGCTCCCTGCAAAGCCTGGTGCACTGGCAGCAGTATGACATCCTCAGAAAAGTAGTAGAATTCTCCACATATGTGCATAATTTCCTGATAAATCTTTAAATATATGTTAAGTTTTTACATCCCTTGTGCGGTATTCCAAAAAAAAGGCATCTTCTTTCCTATGGTCTTTCCAGTACAGTGACATCTATTTTCTTAAAAATTAAGAAGAACAAATCCAAATTGGATATTATTTCTTCTCTCTGAAGTGCCTTTCCTTTTTCAGCAGAAAACACATTATCTGCATTCAGCTGTCTATGAGCTAATGCCAGATTTCAAGCTGTTTCTCATCACGATTTTAGTATTTACTAAATTTACGTGTAAGATATATGACTTTTAGATTCTTACATTATTGTGTACATCATTGCAACTGATTTAATTGTATTACTACAGGCTGTGAAGAAGTGCTCTGCACAAGTCACAAGGCAAGCGCAAGCATGCTGTAATGTTTAAAGAGCTCTTCCAATCTTTGCTGTGAGTACAAAACAAGTACTCCTGTACATCACCGAGTACCAAAATACAGACTGCATGCAGACAGTGGTGCATGCATGATGGCATGTGCATGTCTACAAGGACACTGTAGTTTTCATTAGTTCATTACTGGCACTCATTAATTCAATAGTAAGGTCGCTTCAAAATCCCCAGGATTTCTGTTCTCAGCTACACAGACCTCTTGCTGCAACTTCAAAAATTTGGAGGAGTACTGCATTTTCTATGACATGAAACAATAAGTATTGACTATTAATAAGCTGTTGAATATTTCAACACTTCTGAAATATAAACTCCACAGCTTATAGGATCGGAGCTGCTGTTTGCGATTTGCTGTCAGAGACAAAGGGATTGTTCTAATATATTTGGTATTACAGCCGGTTAATCCTTTTCTGATTTCTGTGAATATGTCACAAGCTAGTGAACTAAAACTATGGGATGTTGATTTATGAGCAGCGCAATAATAAATTCCCAAGTAAGGTTTTTCTTCAACCCAATTTAGTCTGCAAATAACAGCTTGAGGAATGCTTTCCGGAATCTAAGCTATTATGACTTGGTCCCAATTTTCACAGGAAAAAGATTTGAAACAGTATCTCAGCATTAAACCTTTAGGCAGGGATTCAGAATAGACTAACTCTTTTTAGTATGTATAGGATATTTTTAGCTTATTGCATTAATAGCAAAACACAGTAAAAGAGGATTATGAGTTTTATGCTGACAAATCCTGCGTATTTTGCTCAAAATGTATAGGATGTTTGGAAAAGAGCATTTTGACTTTCTAATTCTACTGTTAGTGGAGAAACATGAGGTCCACTTTGGATTTTGTTTAGCTTAATATTAACAATAACAATCAAAATAAAGGCTTAAGTTTAGGAGCCCAAAATCATGTTAAAGTCCCAAAATAAACCTTGTCTTTCATGAAATGTCCCCACATCCAATAAATCCAGTGGTGTTACGAAAACATAAAACTGAAGTTTTAGAGAAAAAGCAAGAAAAAACAGTTTTTAGTTTTCAATGTAAACATCTCTGGGTGATGCTGAACTGACACACTGGAGAAAAGGCCTTGTGATGGTTCGGTAGAGCTATTGTATTAACTTGCAACTCGTGCTGTTGTCTTGTACTGCTATCACAAAGTACCAGAAATTCCATTTCAGAGAGAGATTCACGACTTTTGAAACATCCCCTTCACCTAAAACAAAGTAATACCAGAAAACAAGGGAAAAGTCTTGCAAAATTAAATTCTAAGGGGGGGCAGGGGGTGGAGGGAAAGCGTTTTGAGCAAATTAAATTGTTTAATTTCAAGTTAAGGTTGTTCCCACTGCACATGTGATTCTAAGAAATTTTAAAACATTAAAATATACAATCAGCTTGAAACAGGAAAAAAAAAATCACTTTCCAAATGCCAACTTTAGATGTCATTAGAGTATTTGGGCAAAACAAACTTTACTCAGAGGTCACACCTTGCTATGCTGCTTGGACAAATAACTGGGTTTGTGATGAAAAGTTCGTCTGGAAAATTCCTGACCAGGGCCACAGAGCTGCCTCTTCGTTTTACTTTTCTTTGGCAGATGAGCATTGGATATCTCTAATTTGGTCCCACAAAACATTTAACTGTTTTTTTTCTGTATTACAGCTACAGTTCAAATCTGACTTTAAGGGGTCTTTCTTTCTCAGAGTTGTGAAATCTTTCCCACCTTGATTAATAGGTCACAAGGACTTCAGGGAATGGATAGACATGAGCGGTAGCAGCAGCAGCAATTGGCATCTCAGTATTAGTGGGAAGATAAGGTCAGGTGAAAACATAAAACATGTATAAATATCTGACATAAAGAGGCAACACAGAGTACAGAAGATGAAAATGATTCCTTAGTGAAATGGATCTTGAGGCATGAGCCTGGCACTGAGGCATACTATTTGGTAAGGAGAGGAAATTAAATTTTACTTTTAAATTTTAGATCATGTATCTTTTAAAAAAGAGATTTACTGATAAGGTGAGTATTAACTTATATAAAACATGGTACTAGATGGCCTTTTAAATGACAGACTTTCAGAGACCCATATTTTAATGTGCCACGTCCTGGGATAATACAGTATATCAGAGGTTCCCAAATTATTTCGCAGCACAGATCGTCTTTTAAGTGAAACAGCATGTTCATGGACCACTTTCCCTTTGAATGGCATTCCTATTCACAGCTGCCCAACAGCCCTTTAGCAATCCAGCAACGAGCACACATGTACAAACAAACGCACACACGCTAATGGCCCCAAATAAAAGAAATCTATTTTTCCCCCCCCTGCAAATACAGGGATTTTCTTTCTGCTTGACTCTCACTTCAGGTTCTCAGAGCTTTTCCCTGCAAGAGGGCTTTGGGCAGCTTGTTACCTTCTTACCTGTGAGGCGCCATCCCCATGCTGCAGCTTTGCAGATGCTTTCCGTGGGAACATTCAGCATTTAGGGACTTAGGCGCTTATTGCCATAATCACTTAAGAGTTCCTGTGGCTCCTAGGGCAGCAGCTGGGCTGGTATAAAAAAAATTCCTGCTCAGCAGCAGCCTGAGAGCCTTCGGGGCTCCGGACCTGGTGACCAGGAGCCGTTCACCAAAGTTCTGAAAGCAAACTTACACGCCGCTCTTTTGTTTCATGTAATTCAATATAGCAATTAATTACTTGTTTCTTTAAGTAATTAATTACTAACTGCTAAAGAATTATTGCAATACTGTATATAGACGTAATAAAATTACTTAAGGGTTTTAGAAAATTCTTCAAGAAAGCAATTATTGCTGGTTGTAGCAAAAATTATTTGTTATATTAATTACCAGTAATCTCTGCCTAGACATAATTAGACTGAAAGAAATTTTATAGTGGTGCAATGTAATTATGTTATTAATAAGAAAAATAACAGATTATTTTACTTTAATTCGGTGTATTCTCTGTTTAAGAGCTTGCCAATTAAATAACAGTGTTGAATTAAAGAACAAAGTGTGCACAAACTTTTGGGATAGTCTCCTACACCAATAACATGTTAAGGGAGATCTTAAAATCTGTTATTCTTGTTTAGTGCCTATAAATATGAACTGAACTTATGTTTTCAATAAATTTCTATATCAAAACTCAGTCCATTGCTTTTCAGTAGCTCTGAATTCTTGTTTAAATTCTACTTAGCCAAATTCTTGAGGAATGCGTCTTTCAGAGATACCCATGTTCATCTCAAATTCTTCCCAAGAACAAAATAATTTATTTCACTTTTGTAATTGACTATTTGTGACTTTTCTGCTAGCATTCATCCAAGTCAGGCCCATTTCAGTGTAACTAAGCACAGACTTAGCAATAAGCAAAAATTTTAGGTATCCCACTGAAGTTTGTTTAATCTTCCTTTCCTTTTTCCTGTACTTTTTCGTAGGTACTAAACAAATGCTTGACAATAAATAAATGCCCAAGGGGCTTTCTAAATTTAAGTTCAAATTAGGAAGGAAAAAAGCTAATTTCAGAGCATAATCATAAAATATTAACTAGTCATACAGAATGTTGCTCTGTGAAACCACCAAAAAAATAAGTCTGTGGTTTATAATAAAACGAAAACTTATATCACAAAGAAAAAAAATTTTGCTGAAAACTTTTTGCTAACTTTCTTTTTTTTGGGGGGGGGGGGGGCTAGGGTGGTGACACATTATGTGAAACACATTTTCATATCAGGTAAACTTTCAGCAGTGAATAACAGTATTTCTCGTAAGTGCTTCTATATATATTGCTTAGACAAAGCAAAGCTTTTGGTCTTCTTGCATGTTTTTTGATGTACTGTGGGGTTTTATTCTACAGAATATCATCAATAATCAGATAAATTCATAAGCACAAAAGAAGACCACAACAGAAAGATTTGTTATTTCAGATAATTTTTTTACCACCTATGCTAGTACTAGTTTTATGAGAATTCACTGACAAGAACTGTGAAATAAATCTGCTATGTTTCTTAAGGAACTGGTTATTATTCATATCATTGCATTACTGCAATCACTTGCTAGAGTGTTTTGGCAGAGGCTGTAGCTTTTCTGCTGGGGAACGGAACAGTAATAGATGGATACTGAGCCTCCGTGTCAGGAGCTCTCACTTACCATTCCACAGTAGGCTTTAAGGCAATTCCCAAGGCGAGTTGGGTGGGAGGAAGGAACCCAGAGGTGATGCCGACGGACCGGTACCCTGCAGGGGAGACAAAAAGCCACATGCTGGAAAGTCAGAGAGGCTGGGATGTGCGGGGAGGTGTACCAGCGGGAAGGTTTGTACGAGATGCAGGCAAGCACTCAGCAAATACAGGCCGATTCTTCCTGCAGTCTTTGTCTTACAAAGGATGCAAATTAGCTTTTGTGCAGATCAAGATGCATCAGGTTGGTGATGAAATTATTCCCATGGTTTTAATCTGCAAAATGTTCCCACACCTTTTCAAAGGGGTGGCATGTATAGAAGAAATTAATGTAATTCCCCTTTTTCCAAAACCTTTATGTTAAAAAAAAATACTTCCTCTGACTGTAAAGCATCTGCTAGACCTGCAGATAACACACAGTGTAGGTACTGAATTAAATTTTTGGAAGATTCCACTTGAGCAAATGCTTTCTTGATATATGAATTTCTAAAATGTGCTGTATGTTCCTCCTCTCATATTATTTTGGAAAAAAAAAAAATAAGAATCCTGTACATACCTGGCTCAGCTTCTCCAAGTCAGTCGCTGTAGTAGTACTCATGAGACCTAACCTACTTCTACTGGAATCTGAGGCAAAATTCTCTTTCAGGGGTCTGAAAATAATTTTCATTTCAGTATTGAAACAAAAAAAAGCCCTACTCTGTAATTGTTTTTAGTTTTTAGGTAGCTTGTGGCTTTCAAACTGAATAGCTCATTTATGTACGTGATTAAGACTTTTTGCGGGAAATTACCATTTGTTTTTAAAGCTAGTTTTAAATGATAAGCCACATGGTAAAAATGGAGTCAATCTATGAGCATTTCAGATTATTTTTTTTCCCCTCATACTTGGTGCTATTGATATATACCTTTTTAACAAAGTTGTCAAACAAAAGCTAATCCCATGTGGTTTTCTTATCATCTATTTATTTTTGATCAAAACTTTTACTGTCCTGAGCCACGAGTATTATGCAGACTAAAACCGCCATGTTAAAACTGTAGTTTTAATCCCAAGACATGGGTTGCACCATAATTTATTGTACTAAAAGTACAGTAACATATAGCAGCGATGATGTAACACTATATTTCAACATGTTTTACAGCACCACAATGTTATTCTAGTGATTATACTGTAGTTGGAATAAATATTACTAAATTTGAGACAGATTTATTATGGCTTTACACTTTCTTCTGCTTGGTCCAGGAAACAGAGGATTTACGCAGTAACTCTTATTAACATTAATGAACATTAATTGCTTATCTCCCTTGTGTACCACGAGGAGTTTCTATCCCTCTGGCTGTCCTGTGTGTTAGCACCTTTTAAGGTTTGATCTGGGACTAAACCGTCCCTCCAGTTTCAGCACTGTGTGAAAGGAGGCACCAAGCCAGGAAAACATTTCAATCCTTTACAAACGTTTCCCTTCATCTCTGTTGCTCTTGAGCAACCGTCCGCTGCCAGTCGTTTGAGGAGGAGGACGACCCAGGCCAAACCGTGAGCAGTGGTTTTGCAGACAGCGTGTGCTCCCATGGGAGTGAGGGCAAACGGGGCAGGTCAGATCAAAGCCAGCCTTTCTGCCCCTCCTGCTAGATGCAGAGGGCAAGGAGGACATATAAAGGACCTGAGGAGATGAAGAGTCTCATCTTGCCTCATTGTCACAAACTGGTAACAATCAGGTAGGTTATGGTCTGATTCCTCATTACATATTCTGAACAGACAGCCTTAGGTTAGGGATAAATAGATTGTTACCAGGGAAATCTGACTGTTGGAAACAAACAAACTACACATTTTTGGTGAGATGCTGAACTGAGGGAGAAGTATTCAGTATCCAGTATCCTATTGACTGGTCACAGATTCCCACATTTCTTACAGTCACAGAAATCTTGATGTTGAGGAAAACCATTTATGGGATTTTCAGCTAACCCCAAAACAGAAGAGAAAAACCAAATTCCCAAGAGAATCTGTTCTTACATCAGCAGCCCAGTTCTGCAGGCTACTCTGGCTCTGACTGCTCAATTCATGAGGTTGCCAATAAGCATTTGAATTTCTGACCTGCTTGTCAGTATCTCAGTGAAGAAAAGGCTAAATCCTGCTTTCACCTGCATGTATCGATGCACTCCATTGAGTTCAATGATCTTGGCCTGGAATAGGTGATTTTCATTTGATGTTTATAAGACAGTACCATTACATTTGAGGAATGGCTGTATCTGGCCTGGGCAAGGTTTCTTTCCACATTATAAAATCTGTATTTGATTTCTGTTCCCATATTTAATTTTTTTTATCATTTTCAACATCCCAGAAAGTATCTTTTAAATACAGCCCCCCGCAAACCTACTCTGCGATTAGACGGGTTAGTCTTTATTTTGTGCACTGGCCAGAATCTTGCAGACCAAGTGGCTGACAGAAATGGGTAGAAATTGGGTGATACTTGTTTATTATGAGTTAAATCTTCGAGCGCTTCAGAGTACTTTGGGGCAACAGAAAGGGGAATAATATGGGAAACAGTTTCAGGTTTTCAATTTGGAACCTGCTTTGCTGTAATTTTGAGACACGGTCTAAAGCACAGGTAATTGTTCATAATGAAAAAAATGCATTAATGAAAGTAATTGACAAAAGCCAGTCCACCTGTCAAAGAAGAGAAACCTTGAAAAGAAACGGCAAGCTTTTGAAGGTCAAAGCTCAGTGTGGTGTAATCCCTACCATCTGTGTTCAGGTTGGTGCTATTCTCAGACTGTCATATGCACTCTCTTCTTTGAAAATAATAGACAAGGGAAAAAAAGCTTACCCGATAGGGAGCCTAAATGTAGTTAGTTTTATATAAAATGAAAAAGCACCACTGTATAAACTTAAGATGACCCTTAATTTTCCATCCCCTTGACCTACACACGTCCACAATTGGTTTCAGAGTTGTAGTGGCACTGGGAATGAAAATAACTGAGCAACCAATAAAATGTAACAGTATAACAGCAAGCTGGAATAGTAGGCAACCGTACCCAATGCAATCAGCCAAGCATGGTATTGCCCTGCAAACACAGCAAAGTGATCAAGAAATTTCCTCCTTTCCTTCAGCTTTTGAAAGGAGTGCAGTTCTTGCCTTCAGCCTACAAAAAGCTGTGGGTGCACTCCCACGCCCATGCCAGAATCACAATGCTCAAAAGACTTGCTTGACTGCCACCCACGATTACATGACTTTTTTTTGGATGTTCAAGATG
This sequence comes from Falco naumanni, assembly GCF_017639655.2. Classification (NCBI taxonomy): domain Eukaryota; kingdom Metazoa; phylum Chordata; class Aves; order Falconiformes; family Falconidae; genus Falco; species Falco naumanni. The sequence continues at coordinate 9,293,922 of NC_054066.1, forward strand.
TCCTGCTCCCTAAAGCGGTGCTTCTGACCATTTTCAGAAAGCGTGGAGAAGCTTGACACTTACACCTGCTTGTAGGGTACTATAGGTACGCACTCGTATGCTGGGTGTGCAGAGCTCAGCTAGACACGGTGCCGGCAAACACCCACTGGCTCACAGTCTGCACACATGGCTAGGACAAGAACCTTGGACATCCACCACCCTAACAGAGTTACTCCTTGGAGTAGGAAAAGTTGGGTTCTGTGCCCTCTGTTTTCTGAACACTAAGCTGCAGATAACAGAGCAATTAATCTCCCTAATATTTGGTTTTGCATGTTGCTGGGACATCTTGGGAAGTATGAATTGGAGTTGTCTTCACCCTCAAAATGTGGTAGCTTACTGATCAGGTCACTTTGTGTGGTCTGGAGTTCAAATCCCTCAGGCAGAGGAGGAAATTGAATTCAGGTTTCCCACACACTGACGGGATATATTAATCATGGAGTTATTATATTAAACGAGGGCATTAGCTCCTCCATGGCAGTTGTGCTTTGAAAGAAAAGGATTAGAAGAAGGTGGAATGGGAGTTCCAAGCGTCACATCCAAACACTTTCCTAGCCTCCAAAGCTAAATTCCTGACGAGGGACAACATTTAAGACACAAGCTCATTCTCAGTATATCATGTCAAAAGCAAAGTCAACTGCACGCTTACCTTTTTGGTTCTTAGTCCACTGCTTTCAAATACCCACATGCATCACTACTCAGGGAGTCCGTTCTGGAAGTTGTGTCTTCCAGAAGGTGGCCAGGTATCTGCAGTTTCAGTGATCTAGCATTTGGTCTCACACAGCCCCTTTAGGTTCCGTCGCTGCTCTAGTCCAGGTCATTTCAGACAGAAAAGTCAAGAATGTGAAAGATTTTCAAAAACATTACAACATTCCAAAATTTTTGGAATTTACTTTCAAAATACAGTGGATGCATGCAGTTGGTAGGCTGTCACTATCTTGGAGATTTTTGTTTTAGATGCCTTTTTTTCTATGAAAAAGATTCACCTATGAAAATAGTGATAAGAAATTTTTATAGAGTTTTTTACTCCAGAGCGCTAGACCTATGAAGACCTATATATCCAATATATAACCAAAAATATTTCCAAAAATAACCAAACAGATCCCCCAGAAGTCACGTTGCACACACTTTGTTGGAAACAGTGTATATAAAAAGCTCACCATTTCTATTACTTCTAAGTGACAAAAACTAGGATAGTATATCTAAAGAGCAGGTATAAGTAATATGTATATGTGTTATAGCTATTCCTTGCTCCTAAAAAAAACATTTTAAAATTTCTGCCTCTATGCACAAAACCAGAACACACCACATAAAGTATCCCTCTGTTAAGTGCAGATTCCTGGGAAAACAACCACAATAAAATAACATATAAAAAATAATAGTGCTCCACAAATGTCTAATTAAAAAGGTTCTCCACCTCTTTGGAAGAAACACATTTTATTTGCCCTCATTAAGGTGACATAACTACTGTGCTTCACCCTTCCCTGCCCGAGTGATGTAATCAGCACAATCCCAAAACAGAATAAGAGAAGAGGAGAACAGTGTTTTTTCTCTCTCTGAGCTGTAACTGCCAATCTTTCTAGATACATAATCACTTTTAAGCAGGTCCTTCAATTAATGATTCCAAGGACAGGCTGTGGGCACTGCATAGTCTGACAATGTTTAGGTATAACTCTAGGGTATATGGAGAAGATCAAAACTGGATCTAAACCAAAAGGTGCTTCCAGAGAATCTTCGCTAATACCTTTTGTCTGTTATGCACACTCATTCAAAATAAACATTTACCTCACTATTTTTCGAACTACACCCTCTGCTAATGGAATAAGATGCTAATGAAACACCTTGCTCAATGCAAGAAGACAATCCTCCCTCTCATTTGCAGTAATCTCTTTTTCAAGTCATTCAATTTCTTTATCTTTTTATCCATTACACCTGCCTCACTATGTGGTTTGCTTGTACTGAGGCCATATGTGCCCGGTAAGAGAAAAATTGGGAATTTGAAGCTGCATTAACACATAGGAATAGGTTTGAAACATGGTTCACAATTGCTTCTTTGGACAGCTGTGGAGGATCTCATCTCCAAAGCTATGCCACATCTTGCTGCCTTTGACAAAATAAGAAGTTGGTACAAAAAAAGCAAGAAGTGTTAACATGGCAAGGAGCACTGGTTGCTGTGTTGCTCACTGAACAGTAACACGGGAGATGTGGCAAAACCCACAGAGACTAGATTGAAATCTCTTCATTTATAATAAAGTTATATAAAAAGAATTGAAACTTCTGAAAGTAAAAAAAAAAATCCAAGGAAATCACATGTTCAGACATATATTTACTGGTAAGAGGAAATAAAATTAGAATAAAATTTAAAAAAATTTAAAGTAAAATTGAAATCTAATATTGCGATGGAAATGCAATGAAACCTGGGTATTCTGACAATGTTGTGTCCGGTGGCAAAAAAATGGAAAGACAAAGAGAGTAAGAAATTAGGAAGGCAAACCTAAAACTCAAAAGTATTTCTACTAAAATGCAGGAAAAATCTTTTTCTATTATGAACTGGAAAAAAAATATATCTTATTTTGAAATTTCCAAAGAGTTTAGTATTTTATGCACTGTATTGCCAATCTTATGGCGCACCTGAAAAATTTAAGTGTGAAATTAGGAAAAACATTCACAGGGGGAGCAACTCTATGCAGAAAGAGCAAAAAAAGCCATATCAGAAATGAGGGTACTAAGACAATAAAGATATTAATTTGTAATGAAGCTCATCATCCTTTAGGAAGAAAATCTGACATTAGCTGAGAATAGCATTCTCAGCTCACAGTTCTAAGGAGTTTATGTCAACATTTTTTCTTTTTATCCTCAGGGAAATAGATCTTTTCTCCTACAAGAAGTGTCAGCTCTGGTCAGCATGCACTAAGTGCAAAATTTGTACGTTACAGCATTATTGATATGTTGCTACTACCGTCTCCTACATTTTAATTAATTATGTGGGAAAGAGAAAGAGCAGCTTTTTTTCCTCTTTTATTTTTTGAAATAAAACATTTTACAAAATGAGCTAGCATCTCAAGGGGTAAAAATCATTCTGCTCCGTGTGCACGGGGGCAGGAGATGTTCTGAAGTATCACTTCTACATTTCAATTTGTCACTATTGTTTTGGCTCAGAAGTCTACTTTGCTTTTTTTCAAAGCCACTGGAGAGCAGGCAGGAGTCACAAGACAAGGCACTTGCTGAGAAGGACGGCACAGTCCCGTGCTTGGGCTGACAAGCTGGCAGTAGATATCTTTCATTGAGTACATCTCTATAAATTGCACAAAAAGTGCCCGGCAAGCCTTGGTAATGAATACATCAACTTTTACCCTGCTCTGTAAAAACAGCTATAAGGAAATGATTTCTATTCTACAGAGGGGGTACAGAGGCTAAAAAGAAAACACAACACTTGCCAGAAAAATAAATGCCCTGCTCCATCAGAGAGATGAGGGAGAAAGATAAAGTGCTCTGTGTATGCTACACCACTGCAAGGTTTTGGTACCGGGGGGGGGCTTCTGTGAGGAGCGGCCAGAAGCCCCCCCGTGCCCACAGAGCCAACGCCAGCTCCCAGACGGACCCACCGCTGGCCAAGGCCCACCCAGCCGCCATGGCGGAGGCGCCACCGGGATAACGGGTTCAAGCAGGGGGGCAAAACCCCCGTGCAAGAGCTATTGCCACCGCAGAGGAGTGAGCATACGTGGGAGCAACAGCTCAGCCCCGCAGGGCAGGGCAGGGGGGGCTCCAGGAGCCGGAGCAGACATTCCCCAGCAGCCCGCGGCGGAGCCCACGGCAAGGCAGGCTGTGCCCCCAGCCCATGGGGGTCAGCGGGGGGCAGATCCCCACCTGCAGCCCGGGGAGGACACCACGCCAGAGCAGGGGGTTGCCCACAGGAGGCTGTGACCCATGGGCAGCCCGTGCTGGAGCAGCTCCTGGCAGGACCTGTGGCCCCATGGAGAGAGAAGCCCAAGCCGGAGCAGGTTTGCTGGTGGGACTTGTGACCCCATGGGACACCCAGGCTGGAGCAGTTTGTGAAGAACCATAGCCTGTGGGAGCAACTCACCTTGGAGAAGTTTCTAGACTTCCCTGCACTGCTGCTCACCGTTCAAGCAGGAACTGGCTCAGGAAGTTGTTTCACTTAAGAAGAAAAGCTAGGAGAAATAAATGAGAAAAAACCTGTCATGTGATATGTTGTTACCAGTCCCAGTTATAATCTTAATTTGCAAAATATAGCATATAAAAATGAACAATATAGGAAATCTATTATAGTTAGGAATGGTTCTAATATTTTTTTTCCCCTAATATATAAAGAAGTGAACAGATGAGACCTAGTAAGAAAAAAGATGAAGAGAGAAAAGAAAAAAAAAAGGTCCCTGAAGTGTGTCTGGCTCTGGTATTTAGAGTTCTACAGATACAGTCAATACGCATGCTGAGAAATGTAAGTTGTATAAGATGCTTACCAACTTCTCCGTACCTGTTACGGATTATTGATTTTACCACCCCACCCTGGTGAACAAAAGTTTGTCTCTGTCCCTGCGAAGGCCAGCCAGCATGTGGAGCCTGCTGCCGTAAGGAAAAGCGGCTGCTCCCAGAAATCCCTGATTCCAGCCAGTGCATCCATCCCACAGCAGGAAGGCGAGCAGTGCCTGAGCAGCCCGCGGTCCCCATGTCGCTTATCCTTTGCCAGGTGCCAGCTCAACCTCTGCAATTTTTGTGCTGCAGTCTTGCTGTTCCCAGACTCCAGAGGATCTGGAAAGGGGTGTTGTTGGAATAGTTTGGAAACGGCAGGAGTTTTGTGCATGCCTCCCTCCGAATTCATGTGTTTCTCTGCTAAAGTCCAGTTCCCAACTAGCTATAGCTGAGCTGAGAACAAAAATAACCTCACAGCCGATGATTTCTGTTGTGATTGAAACAGCTTTCCGAATTATTTCCATTGGTTAGAACCCTTGCACAGACCCATGCAACAGAAATAGCAGAAGCGCCTGAGATGGGGAACTGCGTGTCCCGCCGGTCGGCTGAGCTGGATGGACTGCTCCATTGTACATATTTATGGATCTGAGTTGAACCCTCAGGGTAAAAGTGAACAAAGAATAGACTGTTTTTCTCCTAAAGCATCTGGGTGTAAGTCTTATTTTGCCAGCAACCGTGGTGTTTATGGGCATGTTTTACTGGAAACCTGCTGCTTCTCACAACGTTTCCTGAGTGACTGTCTTAGTAAAACTGCATCTGGAAATGACAAGCACACAGCTGTAAATCTGAAAAGCAGTGTGCAGTCCTAATAGCTAGCAGCCACAGCACGGCTGTCCTTCGGAACATTGAAAAGATTTACAAAGACAAAGCAGAGCAATGAATACGTTTCTGAGCACTCTGTGATCAAGTTACACCTCTTCCTCTTCTAAGACTTTTTTGTAGACATACAAGGGGCTATCGCTGCTCTTAGAGTTAATACCTCAGGCAGGTAACCTATTATTGCTTACCCGCCTAAGGCACCCAAAATTTCTGCCCTGCACCAATCTTCCAAAACAATGGCTAGTGCTGTAATGTATCTTTTTTCTTCTTCACCTGAACTGGATCCATGGCAAGAGCAAGGCTATGAAAATGAGCCAACTTAATAAAAATCATATATTGATGGTACTCTGGCGTGCACCATCCTGTGAAATGTACGGAGTGTTCATAAAATGATATCACAACAAAATAGATAATGCAAGAGGAAGAGATGAAGGTTTGTACTTACTATGTCCCTTAAGCTGTGAAGTCCACAAAACCACTCTGGAATCTCATTTTCCTGATGTTTTGAAGTGCAATTACAAGGAAACGGTGGTAGGAGCATAGCAATGGTGACAACCAACTGAGGTTGCAGCCATACTGGCTTGGCTGACCAAAGGAAGCATCACTCCATTGGACCAGTCACTGTGAGGGAGAACTGGGGGCTGGAGCCAAGGTTTTGGAGTACAAGTAACACAGCAAATTGACCAGTATCGCAACGAAATACACATGCTCTCTTCAGTATAAAAAGCTTGGCAACAAACTATTCATTTAAAAACCCCTTTGAATACCAATATTAAATCAATACTAAAAATATTGATATTAAAAACTAAATCTTTTTTACACTCTTAGAGCAAAGAATTTTCTTTCATTCAAAATGTTTTTTCTTTCAAAAACCCTTCAGTTTTACTAAAAAGTAAAATAATAGAATCTTTAAACAAACCATCTCACTTGACCTTAACATTTTTGCAGTTCCTGCAAAAATTAACAGTTAACCATATTAGTATGTACAGGTGCATGTTTAAAACTAGGTGTTATTTGTTTTAAACTAGGTTGTTTGCTTAAAACTAGGTGTTAATATTAAGCAAACATACATACATATATATGTATTTACATAAGTACTTAAAATCTGTGTGCTTCAATGCTTGGTTTTCAATTTACAAGGGCAGAAAACCAAACTTCAGTAACTCATTTACTCTTTTTCTGAAGGTGATGCTAGTGGATGTGGATGTGCAAGGTAGTGAGGTATGTATGTGATATGATCATTTCCAGAAGCAACCAAAGGATAAAGGACAACTCAGGAGGGTGGTTCTGGGACATCCTATGGAGCATGTATCCCAAATTTAAATTTTAGATCTAATTGGTCATTAGGGAACACCAGTGACTATATGTACTTCTTCTGTAGCCAACAGAAGAGAGACAGCATAAAACATGAGTTTTGGGGTTTTTTATTGGTGGGTTTTATTTTCATTTATTTAAACCTAAGCAAAAGCCTTAAGTTTGTTGATTTTACATCTGACTATAAATTCTTACCTACTGCAGGCTTCAGAGAAGGCTGAATACAGACTTCAGAAAATTCATCAGGCATCCTTTCCTGTGAACTCGGCTCTCTAGATTTCTGATTTTTTTTTCGAAAAGACCTGCCAATGGCTTCATTAAATCAAATGAACCTCCAGTCAGGACTGGCCTTCTACTTAGAAGGAAATACATTGTTTCTTTGTAGATTAGACATTTCCTCCTATGTCCTCGTCTACTCCTTTATAGATATAATCTCTATTTCTGGCACTTTACCCATTTTACAGTACAATCTATTGCTCTCCCAACCCCCTTCAGGATGTCCCCATGTGGCGTGGAGTCAATGAAGAGGAAACTCTCACTCTGTGCCCACTTTGGGTACCGGTGGCTGGGGAGTGTGCCAAGGTTGGGCTGGGCAGCACCAGAAAAGGTGGCAGTGTTCGCTCAGGAAGGGGATCGTGGCAGGTGGGCTTGGCACAGGGTCCATGGGGCTTCTGAGGAGCTGGACACCGCTTTGCTCCATGCTGTCATGGGGAACGCCACTGCAGGTTGTGCTGCCACAGAGACACGGTGCTCTGCCTCCTTCACGCCAAGGCACTTGCACCATATGGTGGCTTTCCCCCCCAAAAGCACCCCTACAATGTGACCACCAAGGACAGCAGGGGCTGCAATGCATCCACCACCTCCAGCACTTGTGGGGTAGCACAGCAGCAGCAGTCTTCCAGGGACCCTGCAAAGTACCCAGCTGAATAATCTGAGTTCCCATTTTACAATAATTCAGGGGAATCTGGAAATAAGGCCCTTCAGAATCAGAGCTCTGGGGAGAAGGAACTAAAATGCTGCTTCTCGTTGATGGCTTATCCACCTCCTAAAACAAGGTATGTGTTTCCAGGCCCATAGGAAGCATACTCTTATTTTTATTTTTATTATTATTATTATGTTATTTTCCCCCTAGTTATAACCTTGACTTCACCTTTAGATTTTAAAATAACAGCTATTTAGGACTTGGGAAGAGTCAGCAGCCACACTTAAGTACTGATCTGGATTAAATCCACTGAAACCATTCCCTCCCAGTCAGGCACGAAGTGGCTGGGTAGAGCCATACGTTCCTGTTCCTCTACAGTGCTGGTCCTTTGCTCTGGCCCTGTTCAACAGCCACGATAATGCTCCTCACTCAGCTTGTTTGAAGATTAAATTAGCTGCTATTAGTTCAGGTCTTTGAAGATGTACCCAAAATGATAAGTGCTAAGTATTATTAGATGAATTTTAGTCATTAGACCCTAAAGACATGTTGTTGCTTTGTATTAGTGCTTGAGCCCTGCGAAGCCTTGGCTGCTGGTAGACTGGAGCACCCTGGTGACCAGGCTCCCCCTCCACTCAGCACCAAGTGACAGACGATGAGCTTCTGTCCTTAAACATAGTCACCTTAAAGGCGTGTAAAGGACCAGTCTGCAAACTGACCTTAAAGAGTAGCTGTCGGTCTTCCCAGTTAAGGAAAACTTTTCATTTTCCAAGCCTTATCTCTAAAAATTTCTGTCTCCTTTTTAGCCTAACTTTCAAGAAGCAAGTCATCTACAAGATTTATTAAACTGAACTTTGATTTAATTAAGAAAGGGGGAAAAAAAATGTCAGTCTGTCTCAAATTTAAGGAAAAATGGGCAACTAGATTTTCCATTAAATTACTCCAGATGGGAAAAGGTGTAACGGGTGAGATGTAGGTCCTTTGTAAAGCCCTCTAGTGGCAGTTGCAGTTACACTGTTCGTTAACATAGGAAATTGCCACATTACTAGGCTATTTTATTTGGGATCTTTCACAGGAAGTTAGATGCATCTGTCCTTAGAAGTGGGGAGAGGAAAAAGAGAAATTGTTAGTAGCGAGGTAAGTCTTTCTATACAGAAATAATCGTGATTTAAATGCACAGTGTAGTAGGAATTCTAAATGCCAAACATTTGCAAAACATGTAAACAGAAAAGGCAGCAAGTGCCACCCTGACCAATTTACAAGGTCTGCCCTCCAGGAACGGATAAATTCTATGGACTAAGAAAGCTGCTGCAAAATTAAACTGACCCAGTTCTCCTACATACAGAGACACAGTGTCTAAAACTCAGGGTGTCAGTGTACTGGTGGGCTGCTGGGAAGAAGTTGCCAAAGAGCATGCTGTACCAGCTACACAGATAAACAACATCTTTCATTCCTCAAGGCCATAAATCTGCCACTTTTTATCAGCCACTATATTGCCATTATGGCATTTTTCTCTGAATTTTTTCCTTCCTTCATGAAGTTGTCTTTTGAAACAAATCCACAAATGATACAGTCCAAGGCAGCAGAGACTATAACACAGAAGTAGTTCAGTGACAATATTTCTGAGATTAAAAAAAGAAGAGCTTAAGCTTAGAAAAAGAAGCACCAAATCATGTCAATAAAATCAGTATAGGTAGAACCACTGTTATTTTTAAGGTCTTTTACATTGTGGCTGCCCTTTGCCAAAAGAAACTGTGTAAAAAATTAGTATTTAATTTAAGCTTAAACCAGTTTTTAGAAAGACAGACAACCTTACACTTTGTTTCCTCGAAGCAATTTCAGGATTTTAACAATAAAACCGATAAGCAGGACCTGCCCAGAGCCTGTCAACAACCAGCCTGCCTGTCCCAGCCCCCAGGTTAATAGACTCTATCTGTAATTTCTGCATAGGGTTGTACCTGAAGCTATCTCAGTTGTTAAATGGCTAAACAGTAGCTGAAGTGCCTGGCAGAGCATTCAGTGTTTCTCAAGGACAGCTCTCCCAGAGTTCTCCAGGAGAGAAAAGCATTACTCTGATGGCTCTGAGTGTTTCTCCAGCACCTCCTCTGAAACACCTAGAGGATTTTCTGGAGTGCTTACCTGAATAGAGGTGCTTATAAGTACTCATTTCATGAAAGTGTTTTGAGAGTGAAACAAGAATTGTAATAGACAGTCAAGAGGTCCTTTGGGGAAGAGAGGCTGGTACTGGAAAAGACAGAAAGTTCTCACTGAACAACAGATTTTTGTGAGGAATGTCAAAGTTAAGCATGACAAAAGACCACTTTCCGAAAGGAACGGTCTTTACCCTGGACATTTTGCCATTACTTTTCTCATGTTCCATGAGAGTTCTAAAGTGTCCAAATCATCTTTGGACTGTCCCAGAAATGTTTTAAAGACATTTATTTGTATTGTATGACATTTTCTAAAATTACTTTTTAAAAGCCAAAGCAATAGAGTGGTCCTGATTAGTAGAGTCATGAAAATCAGTATAAAAAAATTTGTTTAGTTCACTGTTGTGGTGTAAAACAAATAAGACTTACAGTAAACAACTAAATATGCATCAGTTACTAGTACAAGGTCCCCTGAAAGTTACCCTTTGGAAAAAGGATGACCACTTGGTAATGTATAGGCCACGTCGAATAAAAATGTGCAATGAACACACTGTGTGACAGAGTTTCATTTCCTGACTCGTGGGTGACAAATCTCAACTTTAATAAGACTGTGCTGTTGCACAAAGGGCACTGTGAAGCAATGTGATGCAATGGCTACAATGCAAGCTGAGTGCAGAAAATTATGTTCTTTTCCTGGATCTACTATTGGCTTCCAAAATAATTTTGTATATGTCACTTCTACAGCTCAATTTCCTCCGTGATAAAAATGGGAATAACAATGGATTCTCACCTTTGACATTCATGGATGAAAAGTGCTAAGTATTATTAATTCATGAATTTATCAACCTCAAGCAGAGTTGTGACCTTGAAAATGGAGAAGTTCCAAAGAGTCTGCAGAGGCTGCTGGGGAGATCTCATTAGCGCTATTTATTTTAACAGCCAAGAACGTTTGCAGGGCTGGAGAAGGAAAGGCAGCATGATACACTAGGCAGCATGGTGGTTTTCATGCCCAGATAGACAGAATTATGAAAGCACAGCACTGAGCAAAGGTTGGAATGAGCCCATTGTGTCTAAGTGGAAAGGCCACTCCCCTCCTGGGAGATGCTGAGCAATGTTTTAAAAAAATCTCCATGCTTCAGTCCCACACCTTATGGAGCAGTTATAGTAATCAGCCATAACTACTGATTAGCATGGCAGTACAAGGGAACTTATAATAAAACCTACTTCTCAGTAAATATCACTTAAGAACATTTTCTTTTTTAAAGTATTAAAATGATCAAAGAAACTGAGGTTGTGAGTGTTTTGTAAATCTTTGCTAAAGAATGGCAAACCCAAGACAATTTGTCACCCGCGTTCCAAAAACTCTCCCTAAGAACATTTTCATACAGAAGTCAGCTGTAGTCCATTGCTATTTCATCATTCTATACAAAAACAGAGCAATAGTTTGACTTACAAAAAAATATTCAGTGCTTTATTAACTCGCCTTTTTGCCTTATTGCAAAAAGAATTAGAAAACCCTGAGTGAGTTGCAGCTAAGGGTTCTGCAGCTTTTCGCTCCGCTCTACAATTTCCTTGATGCTCTTTTAGCCTACGTTAATTGTGCACCATTGCCGTCATCTGAGCATGTGTCCCCTGCTGCACTGAATCACCAGAAAGTGGCTCTTCCAGTCCATCTGCCATGGCTCCAAGCTCAGAGCAAACACTCTTTGTGGAAATGCTGATTCAATGTGGCAGGGGATAAGTGGGCTGGCAGAAGTGGCTCTGTGCATTTTAATAGCTGATGAAAAAAGGGATGGGAATGACAGACAGGAAGTCAAACAGAGAATATAAATTCCCTCTTCTCCACCAACCCAACACACTTGTGCTTAATTCGTATTTTAAGGGACTAGAGATTTATTTTGGACAACAAACATCGCATGCATCTCTCATAAAATGACATATTACACCCCAACGTGTATATAGCTACTTACATATGCTACTTATATATTTTGTGTAACATATCTTAATATAGAATATATACATTTTACAATAGAAAAACATATCGTGGCTTGAAAAGTTCTGCTATGGGGTTTTTTGTTGTTTTATCTTGTTCTTAATGGGGCTTAGTGATGTATAGTAGTAGCTTGTCTAACATTAGAGAAAGCAGAGGAAGAAACAGAAAAGATCAATCAAGCAAAATACTTTTCAGTATTACCCATACAGATACTGACAGTATCTGTATGGGTAAACAGATGTAAGTATATAACCTTTTGTACTGCAGATTTATTCTTAAATCTGATATACACAACATGTTTCTTATCCAGCAAAGAACTAGATACTCTGTTATCTACCGTATAATCTTGCCAGTGTAAATATGTGTCATGGTCTAACCCCAGCATGGTTTAACACGGCTGCTCACTTACTGCACCCCCACACCCCCTGTCAGTGGGATGGGGAGGGGAGAATCATAAGAGTAAAAGCGATAAAACTTGCGGGCTGAGATAAAGACACTTTAATGGACTAGAAAAGGAGGAAAATAAAAATAATGATAATAGTTATTACTGTAAAAGAATTAAAATATACGAAGGGAGTGATGCACTATGCAGCTGCTCAAAACTCACCAAGCAATGCCCAGCCAGTTCCTGAGCAGAGGCCTTCAGCCAGGTTTCCCTCCAGTATATAAACTGGAGTGTAACATGATGTGGTATGGAATATCCCTCTGGCCAGTTTGGGTCAGCTGTTCTGGCTGTGTCCCCTCCCAGCTTCTGGTGCCCCTCCAGCCCTCTTGCTGGCACAGCATGAGAGGCTGAAAAGTCATTGACTCAATATAAATATTACCTAGCAACAAATAAAAGCATCAGTGTGTTATCAACACTATTCTCATACTAAATCCAAAATAGAACACTATACCAGCTACTAGGAAGAAATTTAACTCTGTCCCAGCTGAAACTAGGGCAGTATGAAATCTAGAGATTAATATATGACATATTCTTTCTAACAGTCTTATATCATATTGCTGAAGCTGGTAAGAAAAATTGGGTATCAATAAGAGAGAACAATACCAAAAATGACCTATTTCTTTTCTTCTCTATAATTTCTGAGCCTTCTATACAGATTGGACTTAGACTTCAACATCTTTCCTTGCTTAAGTACATCAAATACATCACAATGCTTACACGGAGTAGACACCAATGGGACTCTCAGTTAAGAGCTCTCTGCCTCATAGGGAAAACAGTGACCCTATGGATGATTCAGTTACAATGAAGCTATGACTTAACAGAATCCTAAAATACACTTACCCCCTGTCTTAAGCTACTGTTAAGCAGTTATGTTGCATGTTGAGCTACTGACCAGCTCCACATAGAGGTGATCAAGCTTCTCTAGAACCTAAGGGGTTACCTTAGCTATTTATTTTCTGCTTAGTCTCCTTGATATGAAGGAGTTTAGGACCCTTTGAACAGAAAAAGAACTGCAAGTATGAAATCTTAATATTTTTCATTGATGAGCTAGTAAAGAAAAAATTAGAGATACAATATTTTTTCATTTTTTTCCCAATACATGCTTTTAATGACCTTTAAAAAAATATATCACCATCCCAGAAAAAAAAAAAAAGAATTATGATAATGTAATATCACAAAGTCATGTCAAAACTCTAACTTTTCCAAATTTGATTGACAACATTTGACCAGTTGTAAAGATAGTGTGTGTGCCATAATCTTTAGCCTTTCAGTCTGGACCACCTATAAAAAACTCATTTTAATTTAAAACATAAACAAATCTCTTATCTATCTTTCCTATTTTGGAAGTTCAATGCAAACATAACTTAATAACTAATATAGCAATAAAACTGCTGCAAGAAGAAATTTATAGTACATTAATTTCTAGATTCTGTATTTGGACTGGAAATGATTACATGATAATGGAGTAAATGCTTTGCTAAGTGAATACAAACTTAAATACTGTATATATCAAATGTGGACATGCTGAAGGATAAATCTGCAGTACATTAATTTACAGAAAGAACTTTCTTAAATGAAACCTTCTGAAATAATAAGTCCAGGGAAGTGCGCAGGCCATCATTAAAGGGCAGGAAGTAAATTCAATGTGAATCTATTAAATGAGAGACAGCTACGTTTTGCATGAAAAACAGTGAAAAAACGTCTACAGCCTTCAAAGTTTCCCTCCACCAAGTATGAACCAACCCTTCATGTAGTCTGGAAATATTTTCAAATTCGTAACAAAAATGGCCCAAATTGTGGTGTTACCTGAACAGAGAAGACCACAGGTTCTGTAGAAATATTTATTCTGCAAGGAGGAGAGGGCAGGAGAAAGAGCATCCCAAGATGGTGCTGTTCAGTCACCAGGCCATCCCTTTGCCATGAAAGGACCTGAAAGTTTACAGCGGTTCACACGTACACATTCCATTCCTACACTCACTACCCCCCATTTAAAAGTCAAATGCTCTGTAAGACTTTGGCTGCAAGGCACCATTCATCTTCTTTATGAGAAAATATATGTAACTGTACGAAGAACAAATGTGGTTCTGCATGCAAAGTCCTAGTAACCAGCTGTACACAAATGGGAGTCATCGGAGGTCAAGAGGAAACAAAACCATTCCCACCCGGTTTGCTACAAGGCAGTACTAGCATTTAACCTGGCTATTTCTATAGCTCCAAGTCAGCTGTACCCTCACAGTCTCAGGAAAGGCTGGCATAAGGAAGCCACTAACAAATTCTTTGCGCTCTTTTCTGGTTTTCTTCTCAAAACACATTTCTATGCTAATTTAACCGGACAAAAATAAATAAATAAAGATAATCCCTCCCCTCCCCCTTCTTCTTCTCCCATTCCAGCAATCTTCAGTTAAGATTAAACCAGGTTAAACTGCTGGAAAGATCTGCTCTGTAAAACTGAAACAGGGAAATGCAGGTTATTCTAAAACTATGACTAATTGTGGCCCACGGAAAGAAATTGGCAGATATGCTGGTGTACTAGGTATCCCCAAGTCATCTGTTTTTCCCATGACAGTAATTGGTGAGTGATCTCTCTATGTCCTTTCCTTGACCCGTGAGCCTTTCGTTACCTTTTCTTCCCCCATCCAGTTGAGGAGAGGGAGTGACGGAGCGGCTGTGGTGGGCACCTGGCATGCAGCCAGGGTCAACCTGTGACAGAGGGACAGACTTCTGAGCAGTTCCACTCTTTTCTCTAAGGCATCCTGAAACAGAGCAGAAAACATCCACATTCCTAGTAATATGAGTGGCTTTGCTTTTGGCAGAGATTTAAGCATTTTTACCAATAGTCATGCTGTGAAAGACCAAATATACACATAATTTAAAATTCAGTTGTAGTTTTCTGTTTGAGATTCTTGAGTATCGTGAGGGAAGCAAGGCTAAGATCAAGCTCTTGATTTAATAAGACTGTATGTAGTACAAGGAAGGAGAAACAGTACCAGTGAACCAACAGATATTACCAAAGCATGTTTTACATCCTTATTTGTCACATTTCCCACTAACACTTTTTTTTTTTTTTTTCTCCTTTGAAGTAATCCATACTTTCTGGGAATGACAACATTCTGTCCTCCGAGAAGTCACATCTGTGCAAAGGGAATGTAAAAAACTGTTTTGATTTTGAATTTTACCTACCCACACTGTAAAGCTGTGAAGAACAAGGTCATGCTAGTTTACATGAAGAAGGATTCCCTATGCGTTACAGTGGGTTATAAAGAGATAGGCCTAAACATTTCAATGGATTAAACATTGCTTCACTCAGTCTTGCCCAAGTTCTCATTCTGAAGATTGATCTGTGCCATTTACATCATTTCAGCTACGCAACACCAAACACAGTAACCTATTTTTATAAAACTAGATCTTTGTGACTAATAGCTGTCTGCCAAAACAAAATGCTCACTTCCACTGATAAATGTATTGCAGGAAGACACATAGCATTGCATTGGTTGGCAAATAATGTTTCCCAATTTGAGGAAACAGCTGGGAAAGAAAATTGTCTGACAGGTTTGAGAAGCACAGAACAGACAAGAGTAGCAGGAAAGGTGAGGAAACATCGTGACCTCAGCTCCACCCAAACCACAGGCCACCCACATTCATTCTCCAGTAGGTACGGATGAAATAGGGATTAACTCTTCCCAGCTACTTTCAGATCTCCTGCTATGCCCCGAAGCTGTGGACTACTACAGCTCCTACACAGGATCAGTAAATACCCAGCCAAACCCTCTGCATGTCTCCTGCATGAACCTCAGGAGATGTCTGGGAGCACACTGGTCCAGCTGCAGGAATGGGCCATGTCCCCACCTGGCACACTGTGAATAGGAGGCCAAGGAACAAGGACAATCCCCAAAGCAACAGCCAAAGAGTTGAAAGATGGACTCACTCTTTCTGTCTCGCTTACACACACACACAGAGAAATATAAAGGAATGAAAAGGTGCTAGTGAAATAAGAGCACGAAGATGGAAAAGGATAAAGGGCAAGAATGCAGAAAATTGGAAAAAAAGATACATAATGGAAAAAAAAAATTCTTTTCCCCTTCCCACCCCCGCAACTTGTCAAGAGGGCTTTTGGAAGCTTAGCTTTGGAAGAAAATCTTATGCAAAACTTAAAATTATGAACCCAAGAGAGATCTTACAGTCCTCAGCTAATTTTCCAAGGGAGAAGTGAAAACCTGAGAGAGAAATGTTGATTAGCATTCTAATGCCATGCCAGTGCTGGTATATGTATGAATAACTGAAACCAGACCTATACTCCCATCATCCTCTCCCCAACTATTTCCAGCTGCTTTTCTATGTGTACTGTCACAATCCCTGGAGCAAGAGGTGTGCTGCTATCCTTTTCATAGCACTCACATATTTCTTTTCTGAATTTTTTCTAAAGCTACATAGGATAGTAGCTTTCTCAATGTAACCACAAAAGAGAGCTGAACATGGTAAACAGATGGTCCCTTTGCTGTCCAAATTTTTGCAAAAATTGCTATTATTTCCTTGTTAATAAATGACTTGGTTTGGATTCTGACAAAAAAAAAAAAAAAAAAAAAAAACTTTTACAAAAATCATGGACTGCATTAATCACTGGCATTTTTTAACAAACAGCAGACTTAAGCAATCTGCAGTTAAAAGAATAATTTGTACTAACGTCTTAAGTCAGTTATGGATTCCTGGAGTCATTCTCAAGTCAGCACAGAGCTATTCTGTAGGTAAATTCATAGGCGATGTGCTTTATTTAAGACTACAGCACACAGAATAAAATACTTATTTACAGTTTTTTCTTGCAGTTACTTTTCATTTTCCTCCTCCCTCTTTGTTCAGCCTATTTCCAAGAGCTATGTCTTTTAGAAAATAATTTCCAGTAATAAAACTTGTGCGCATTTACACTTCTAGCAGTGATTCCTAATATTCTGTGCTCAGGTGGGAGGAAATGAGTGATAGGGATATTAAGGGTTCTTCAAGGTATCCAAGTAATTTTGAAAAATGTAAGCCAACCACAACTAGTTGTCAAGGACTTAGCACCCAAGTAGTTCATATTACAGATTCTTCAAAATGATCCACCATCCCTTTCAAGTCACAAGGTCCCCATTGGTTTAAGTTGTGCGGGATCAATCCTGTTAAGCTAAAGCATATGCCAAAAATCTGTCAGAAACTAATCATTGGGGCATTTGACAGCAACACTTAATTCCCTGGACGAATGTGGGGGTTTACCTGACATGAGCAAGAGTTCAGAGCCTTCAGAGAGGGATTTTCTGATAAACCCTCCAATGTGTATCAATGACAGTCACTGTGACTTTTAGTTCTAAGCATCAAACACTCTGTCACATTTGCACCTTCCTTCAGCTTCCCCATGCCATGCCAACACCTCGCTATGTCCTGTATGGCCAAAATGCTTTTCATAAACTGGGGTGGGGTTAATTTAGCAGATGTCCACCTGAAAGGCTTTGCAGAGTAAGAAGCAAAGTTTTCTTTCAAGTGATTTTTCAAGTATGCCTTCATAAAATATGTCAGAGAGCCACAAAAAATATTTTAATGAAAAGGGCCACGTTTGTAAAAACAAACTATTTTTTAATGGCACACGGTGGCCAACAGCAACAGTGGCTGAGGCTGGGACACTTCTGCAGAGCAGAGACTGCTTCTCTCCTAATGACTGTAAGCCTACAATGAACATGAATTTGAGTGAGGAATCTGAGACTATGACCATGGAGCATTATTAGCTTTCGTCAGTCCCTCTCTGGCTTATTCATGGAATCTGGATGGATCCCAGAGACATGGTTTCTCAGCCCTCATTACGCTTTGCACAATGAGTCTCCCTTACTCGGAAATACCTATTTGGCATGGATCCTGTCTTCTCTCTCTTCTTCCAGTGGGTGTTTTGTTGCAATATTCAGGGTTCATATTGGGCCAGATCTTTTTTTCAGAAGGGCTGAACTACACTCACAGCTTGCCTTTAATAGGGAAGGGAAGGCTGCTCATGTCCTCATGATTTCTTACAGTTGCATACATACACCAGTTAAAAACATCTCCATAAAATGAAGTTCACATTCAAACACCAGGGAAAAAAAAATCCATCAGGACCACCTTTGTCACTGTCTGTCCTCACTCTCTTTGATACATGCACTGTGCCAGACTCACTCTCTTCAAACGCACAGAATCAGCAACCTGTGAAAATGTTCCTGATCTTTCAGTTACCCCAGCCCTAATCAAACAGAAAAATCATTTATGTAATGACCCACCCACAAAAGGCTTTTATTTAGAACACACAAACATGTGTGTCACTTTCTGCTCATGAAACCTATCATACCAGCATGAAAGCCAGTTCATGTGGATGAGCTGGCAAAGAAATAGTCTTTTAAGTGACTAGTCCAATGTTCAATTCACTTGAATTGGCCAGGTAGGAGCATTCCCTTCTAAATTTAAGATGTTCAGTCTCCTGACTGAACGTCAAAAGCTCAGGTGGAGCTCAGCCAGAGCGGACTTGTGTTAGCAATGTAGCATCCAAAAATAATTGTTTTGCTTGCTAGAAAAACAGACCCACTGAAGTCAGGAATGTTTTCTGTTTTGAAGAATGAGCATCAGTATTGTGCCAGATGACAAGCTTCTGTTGGCTGGACTCAGGCTTGTTGCCTTCAAGTGTTTCATGGACCTTTACAGTAATTCCCAGATCTTCTAACGTTTCTCATTTGGTTTACCAGATTTTTCAGCTTCAGTGGGAGATTTGATAATTGTACTCACTGAAATTGCAAGGTGATTTCAACAGCAGCAGTTCTTTTCTATCTTACTCTTCATGCTTCTCTGACATAATTTCTATCACCAATTCCACCATTATTGCATTTTTTCCTTCAATTAGACTAATTAAAGAGGTATCTTGGGTCCCACGGTGTGCTCATTATAGTAGACTCTTTGCCTAAAGCAACAGTGAACAGAGAAAAAAAATCAGATCAGTTAATTGACATTACTGACAGGCACTCTGATCTTTAAAGGCTCATATATGAGGCTTTTGTGAGGTTTTTTTTCATGTAGCAACTTTCTTATTCCCTCATGATTTTAAATGAATTGGTTACCAAAAGTTTGAGCTTTTGTTAGTGTATGCTAGTCTATTTTTATGTAGATAAAGGACAGACAAACAAAGACCTATGATTTTAATGGGAGATTCAGTTAGCATTGACTATAACTGCAGCCGAGGTTTAGAGTTCTAACTCATGGATGTCTTACAAAACAGGCAAAGCTTTCCAAATGTTTGATACAAAATATTCACAATAAAGCAATAATAAGTCATAAGTGTGCATTTTTTTGTTCCTTGTAAAACAAGTAATAATGCAGCCAGCTAACATCTTTATGAAACATACAATTAGAGTTTATTTTCATTAGTATTCTGTTCAATATTGTAAGAATGAAAATGAATGATGTAAAGTGGACTTGAAAGACTATAAATATAACTATTAATTCTGGGATATTCCACTTTTCTGGTGGCACAAATTAAGAGTTGGGAATTTGCTATGTCTCAGTGGAAAGTTTGATATTAAACAGTTATCATTAGGCAGTACCACGAAAACCGCTTGTTTTCAACATACTTTCCTTTCCATAAACCAGGGAGCCAGAACATTTCCATAGAAAAAGGAAGAGGAAATAAATGAATTTCATATAAACCACCAAATGTTTTTGGTCAGACCTCAATTATTTTCAAAATCTTCATGGGGTGGTAGTGGTTCTGTTTCAGATTAGGGAGATGTTGAAGCTGCACAGATCAGATTGGGATCTGACTTCCTCAGAGCACAGGGATGCTGCGAACCCAGGCTGATTCATTTTATTGTAGAAACAGAAAGCATATGCATAGATTTAACATGAACATAACCAAGGAATGCAGGTGCTTGTTTTGGATTTTCATCTGCACTCTTTTCCTAGACAACTTCTAATTTGCTTGTTTCAAAACCACTAACTGGGCAAAAGCTGGCTTGCCCAGCCATGATTTCTTCTTTTCTATGAAGCCTAGATTTTATACAACATCTCTAGAATTAGCTCGCTCCCAGTGTTGAAACCTGCTGCTGTTCCCAGGAAATTATATTTCTTATTATTCTGCGATGTTGAATAGCTAGACTACTGCTGAACTCATTCATCAATCTACCTTAGATTTTAACATGAAGACCCAGCTGTTCTGCCACTGAAATCCATTGTACATTGATGGATGTTGCTGGTTACCAAGGAATATACTGTGCATATAGTAGAAATGCTCTAGAATCATTAGGAGATTTGCACGCACACATTTTTGTAATGTATAGCATTAATTCCTTAGCAGTGCTCAACATGAGTCTAAATATTGCTATGACCAAAGCCATATTGAATCAATAATAATGATGAATAAGTCATTAATGTACAACTTAATTCAGGAAGCAATGATTATGGAATTCTTTCAAGCAGGTCGTGAATTATTCAAATACACGCTGGTACATGGAAAACAAGGCTTTTGTAGCATTGGCCAAATATTCTGAATGCAGGCTGTCTCAGGTTTGGGCTAAATCAACTAAGTGGTTCCTTGACTGAATGATTGTACTAAAGCCTTTCCTGTAAATCTTCCACAGACAAACATAATCATAGAATCATAGAATGTTTTAGGTTGGAAAAGACCTTCAAGATCATCAAGTCCAACCATTAACCCAGGACTGCCAAGTCCAGCGCTAAACCACATCCCTACACACCACACCTACACGTCATTTATATACCTCCAGAGATGGTGACTCCACCACTTCCCTGGGCAGCCTGTTGCAATGCCTGACAACCCTTTCAGTGAAGAAATTTTTCCCAATATCCAATGTAAACTTCCCTCATGCAACTTGAGGCCACTTCCACTTGCCCTATCACTTGGTACTTGAGAGAAGAGACCAGCACCCACCTCACTACAGCCCCCTGTCAGGCAGCTGTAAGAGCAATAAGGTCTCCCCGAGCCTCCTTTTCTCCAGGCTAAACAGTGCCAGTTACCCCCATAGGACTTGTTCTTTGGACCTTTCACCAGCTTATTTGGATGCACTCCAGCACCTCAGTGTCTTTTCTGCAGTGAGGGGCCCAAAACTGAATAACAGTATTCAAGGTACGGCTTCACCAGTGCCTAATTATTGGAATTAATTCCCTTTTTTCTCTAAATCTGATATCAACCTTTAGAACTTTCCTATCTACTATTCCAGTCCTTTGCAGACTGGATTCTGAGGTTTTATTTAATGTCTGTCCAAGAAAAGCCAACTAGGGTTATCCAAAATTTTCTCTTACCTGACTGCATGATGCATGACAGGAGAAAGATGGAGGTGCCCCAGCACTGCTGTTCTTCATTGTTCCTCCTCCTTTGTTTCCTCACCAGTCCTGTAATCCACAATAAAATCCCTATTGAGAACTTTTCTTATGCAGTTCACAAGTCCATGTCTAAATTTTGTCTGAAGCTCTGGCTCAAACAGCTAATTAGAGAACTTACCTTTTATAGCCTCCTATACCCTTTAGTTAGCTGATCCCTAATCAGCTTTGCCCATTTGAATTCTCCCCTGCATGCTTGATTCCAACTAAACTCACATTTTGTCAGGCTGGTTGGCTGCTTTACCTTCCCTTCAGTTGGTCTTGATAGTTCGATCTCATAGTCAAAATACAATAACTCTGCAGGCAAGAACTGCAACCTTTCCACAGTGTACTTTGTCCAAAAAATAGCATATTTAAAAATACAGTCTTTAAAAAAACTTCTAAAAAACTTTCATATAATTAAAAAGTGAAATCCAAGGAAATATTTAAAAAAATAACAAGGAAATTCTTGTTGTGATCTCATGTGAACACAAGTGACTTTCAAATTAACAGTCTTATATTTTCATCAAGACTGGCTCAAAGAGGAATACAGCCCTAAAACTGGACTTTAAACATGGGTATAAGAAAATACGAAGTTCCACTAGAGAAAGACAGTTTCTACTAGAATCATACATATGAGGATGAACAATTAAAGATATTGGCACAATTTTGTAGTCAGGTTTAGTTTCTGTTATTGACTGTCAGAATGAAATAGATTACAAATGAATTTTATTTTTCAAAACTGTTAAAGATTAGCAACTCTCCTGTTTCACTGAAATAGCCTCTAGAATCTCAGAACACAGGAGTTTAGAGCTGTTGCTCTGCATTGTTTCTGCAGCTGAAGGAGATTAAACCACTACTGGAACATTCACTATCCTTTATTTGCTAGACAATGACAGACCTTTGAGACAATTGACTTCATCTCTGCAGATTACTGACAAAGGATGTTAAAAGGTCGTTCTAAATGGTGTCCCTTCGGGCCAGTTGGGCTTGAGTGGTCCTGTCCACAACTTATTTGCTATGGTCCACTGCTTTTAGGTAGATATGAAAAGACCTTTGTGCAAAGCACATATTAAGACATCTCTGCATGACCCTGCTATACTTTTTTTGGAGATTCTGGACAGACATCATCTTTGTGGCAAAGGTCAAATGGGAAACATCTTGATAAGAGCTACTGAAGCAACAAGGGAATGTGAATCTTTGTGCTTTTCTGCTCTCAGCCGTGAGGCTACAGTACCTTATGAAAAAGTGCGTGGATCTTTGTTTCTTTGAGACAATTTATTAAAAAATAAGCCTTTGAAAGCCCTCCTTATTTTCAGTTTGAATCATATTAAGGGGAGGAGGTGGAAGCACACATAACATGTTTTCACTGGAGTCACCTTTGTTAGTTGAGGGGAATGATCTGTATTTACAAGAGATGAAATACAGGTCTAGGAAACATAATCACAAAGGATGTATTGGTATTTGAAGATGACAGCTGTACTGAAAAATATCTTCTTCTTGAGCTACCTTTTGTTACAGAAATCAGTCAGTTCAGGAGGCTTGATCATTTCTGAAGTTTACAATACTATATTTCTATTCTCTTTGACAAATAGAAAAAGAGACAAATCATTCCAAGTCTGTGCAGCATTACAAGTTTTACTAGAACATTACATTATTTTTTATAGTTTAAGATCTTACTGATTGTCTTGATATGCCCTTATATCAATTCTGCTTCAGAACAATCAGTTGTTTTTCTGTTACAAGAACTGTTACAATTCTGCTTTCAATTTCAGAGGGAACCCCTTGAACCTCAATGAGATAAGCAAATAATAATGTCACACCCAAAGCAATATCACATTTATAGGAAGCATGCTGCTGTTAAAGATACCCAAAAAAGGTCAGTTATGAAAATAAGAAAACAATTAACGTTTCCATCCCTAGCCTGCCTGAAACATTAAAGGTAAGACATGTTAAGCAGAAGAAAGCTGCTGTTGTACTGACCACATGCCCAAGGCTAAGGACCTTTTGCAGCAGTGCAGAGGGCTGTGCTCATGGGTCAGGCAGGCAAGGGCTGTGGCAGGAACCTCTAGGTGACAGATTCTGTCCTCCCATGGCCAAGTATCACTAGCCTGGTTATTAGCAAGGGCTTAATTTGAAGATTTAAGTGAGACCAGAAGAACCCTGTTGTGCCAAATAATAAATAGATTTAGAAACACCTCTATTAAAAGAAGAGGTTTTTGGGGGTTTTTTTGAAATCACATTTCTTTATCTTTCAAACAAAATCTTGGTATCCCCATGAAGAACAGGCAGCCATTTAAAAAATGAGGAACAGACCTTTTGGTAATTTACATAATGTTAAATTTCAGTACACAGTGGTACACAGTGGATTTCCATTTTGTAACTCACAGATACTACAGACATACTTGATGTAATGTCAGATTAGACCTCTATGAAATTTAGTATTTTTAGGAATGTGTCAATAAAATGCACTCATCTCAAAAATTAAGCTCAAAAAGCATGATCTTCTGGCTTTTAAGAATCTGCATGTGCAAAAAACTGTTCTCAGTGTAAAAACCAGGACATGCCTACTTAGTGTAATATGACCATAATTTTATCTAACCGAAGCCCCCAGGACACAGGAAAGATTTGTCTTACAGTCCCTAGGCGAACACATTAACATTTTCTTCTTGTCATTCAACACAAAGCATGTTAGATAACAACCTATAATAGAATTTAATATAACTGCTTCTCCAGTCAATATTGGGATGAAGATTGAGATTTTCCTAATGGGATCCGAGTAGCCAAATCCCTTGGGCAGCATGGAAGGCCATATCAGCCTTAAAATTCAACCAAGCAAAAAATTATGTCAACATGTTTTCCAATATTAAAATTATGTGTTGCCTTCACTGCCTTAAAATGACAATTCTCACATAGAAATGCATTTTTAATGGAATGATTTTGAGAGAAACATCCTTTCCTCAAGAAGTTGTTGGTTGTATTTTAAGAATACAACATTCGCCTAATAACACTTTGAGCTTTTCCATCTCCCCTGTTTTTCTATCTTGCTAATAAAAAGAGAAAGGAAAAGAAAAAAAAAAAACAAACCACAACAGAAATATGAAATTATTTAATTATTTTGGGGTTTAGCCTTTGTCTTTTGAACCATTTAGCCCCAGTAAAGGCTAAAATGTGAAGAGAACTGGAGGATTTCATAGAGAGCAGGTTAGAGGTTTATTGGCTGACTAACCACCTACGTCACACCATTTTTAGGCACATGAAGCAGCACTGAATAGCTAATATGTTTTTGAAAGCTCTGGCAATGCAGGGGAAACCTGACAGTTTCACACGTGCCCCCGATGTTCTCACCAACAGTCACTTAAGCTAAGACAAATAGATTAAAAAAAATATTCCCTCCATGGATCTTTTGTTATGGGAAAGGGAATACAGCTCTTCTACAATTTACAGCATCAGTCTGCCTGAGGCTGCACCAGCGTTACTCAGGTAGCAACTCTAATGTGCAATTATACCAAAAGATTGCAGATCTAGGCATTGACTACAGGCATCCATGAGGAACCAAACATCCTCTTCATGGCTTTGATCTAGTCCTTAGATATAAGCAGGTGATGATAGGACTGTCTCACCAATTGTTGCTTTTCCTTATACAACAGTCAGTCACTTTAACAGAATTCAATCTGATAAACCAACTTTTATCCTCAGCTTTTCTGGTTCAATTAACTTGCGGTAACTAAAACTATCAAGGCAGCTTTAAACCAGAGAGGAATGACCTTCCCTGTACACCAACATACGATTCTTGGGAAATGAACTGTAATTATTGAAAATAGCTCTCCAGTTGAATCCATATACCAATAGCAGACAAATATATATGAAGTGATTTTAAAAGTGCCAGAGACATGGAACAATAAGCATAAATTGATTTACATGATTTTAAATGTCACTCTGCACAATTTAGCTCTCTTTTATTGAGATATGTGCAATAACATCTTACTACCAGTATTTTAATCATGCATAGATATAGTAGCAGACGTGACACTTGAAAATGTTAAATTATTCATAATGGTTTTGTGAAAGTAAACATAACTTAAAAATCTGTATGTATTTATATTTACTTTTCATATATAATATAGAAACTAATAATATATAAATACATACTACAGTATATAAATGGCTACTTATATGTGTTTTTGTTGAGACTGCACCTTGAGACTGGAAAAATACAAGCATCTAATAAGAGAAATGATGTCTTCCTTTAAGAGCTTAAAGTATGAATGGATGAGAAGGACAAGGGATGGAAAAAAAAGAAAGCCATTTCTATGGTCATTTTATGATCTGGAACTTAGGCAATGAAGGAGTAAAAAATTTTCCCCACAACACCACAAGAAACCTCTGAACTAAGAATCAAACCACAGCTCCTAAACTACAGTCTTGTGCTCTAACCACATGGCCAAAAATGCCTGTAAAATATTAAAGGTTTTTTAGGAAACTATGTTATGACTTAACATGAACAGATGCTAATATAATAATTGAGTTTATTTTGCATATCTGCCTTCTGAACTGTTGGGCATAGCAAAACTGCTCAGGGAGCGGGTGACTATGCCAACAAAAAGAATATGCAAGTGTGTTTGTGATACATCTTTTAAAATCACATTTTAATATTTTTTTTTCCCCCACTGACCTTCCTGAAGGTAACTCTGTGCTGATGTGTTGTCATTGATTGGGTTTTTTGAGAGAGGAGGATTCTGGATTGATGAAAAAATAACTTGCTTCAAGACTGAATACCACAGGAAACAAGACTGCCTCTTAGCAAGCTGAAAGAGCTTTGGTTCTGGAGAAAAAAGTAAAAACAAAAGAAGAGAATTGTGGAAGGTGAATGTAGTCCACAACTGTCAGCTGTACCACACTGGGTTAAAACATGAATAGATCCATTTGTGACTAATTTACTGGCAAAATTAAATGCAGCTGCTAAAACACTGCCTGGCTAATCTTTGATTATGTTAGATTTGAACTACATTGCTGAAATGCTATTCCAAACTATGGCATGTCTTATGGACATCGTACAGTTTAGTCCATGCTCAAAACACCACTGAAAAAGTGACAATTTGTACTAAAATAATGCAATAAGTAAAGGGAGGCAGCCACTCCCCCCTCTTCCCTGTCACACACACAAAACCCCAAACAAAGCACAGAGAGAAAAAACAAGCCCCTTTCTTCTTCAGAAACTGCAATGTTAAAAAAAAATGAAAAAAATTTAGTGGTGCAACAGTGGAATAACAAATAAGACTTTCCAAAGGATATTCCCAGAGCAATACCTTTTTTTCAAGGAGCGACAACTTAATACACAACAGGCAGAAGAATCTTTGTGCTGCTGGACTATGCATGCTGTCATCATCTGCCTATACTGCCCTGCCCTACAGCTCGCCTCTGCCTGCTTTCAGGTCCCTGAAACAAAAGAAAACTGAAGCCAGGGTCAGTGCCCAGGCCAGGCGCAGATGCTGCTTGGTGCCTAACACAGGACAGAGCAGCAGGGTCTGTACAGAGGTCGAAGAGAGGTTGCTCCCAGCCTGTGTGTGACCCAGCCCAACCTCTCCACTGACAAGGGAACCGTCAGTCAGAAACCAGGACTCTCAGAGAGGAGCACCCGCGTGGCTCTGTTGGGTGAAGCACTCTGCAGAAACCGAGTGAGACACGGCCAGGTGTGGTGGAGCTGGGTGAGCAACTGAACAAAACGCACAGTCCATTGCTGCAGATGGGCTCCACGTGGCTGTTAAACTGCGTGTCCCCCGTGGACAGGTCCTACAGCCAAGTCACATCTGAGCAAAGTCCCTGTCTAGCTTTCTCCTGACAAATCAGCCAGCTTCTTCCTCAGGCTTCTCCTGGCTTTGGCTGCATACACCTTGAATCCCCCTCTACTGACTTGAAACCAGCTCAAAATTTTATTAAAATTAAATGGAAAGAAAAAAAAATAAATTACAGGAAGCATTAAAACGCTGGGTGTAACCAAACTTAATCTTTTTGTTTGTTCGTTTGTTTGATTACTGTGCTGGTAGAATGTGTTACTGCGCCTTGTTAATACAGTGCTGAGAGTATGAAAAAAAAAAAAAAAAAAAACCAAACCCCAAAATGACACAATAGAAGTGTAGCAGCAGGAGGAATAGAAACCAGATGCTGAAGAAAAAGTACAAGGGTATAATTTGTGGCATCGTACAATTACCCTCCGTGTCTCAAGTCTCACTTGCCTCACCAAGCTAGTGTCACCTATAAAAATCACAGTAGTATTTTTTTTTATATGTATCTCATTCCTCTGGGTTGTAGCTCTTTCCAGCCAAAATAACTTCTTCCCCAGCATACCATAGCAGAGATCCACTCCTCCCACATGCATCGCTACCATTCCCAGTTACGTTATATTCAGTGTCATTGGCAGACTTGCTGGAGAAGGAGATAGCAATTTCTTTAAGTGTTTGTAGCATGTCTGCCTGACACTGTACAAATAATATAATCTTAAGGCACCGTATTTTCCCTGGCCTTTTAGGCAGGGGCTAAATAGGGTTTCAGCTTCCTACTCCCACTTGCTTACACAAGAATCACAGTCTTGTAAGTTGTCCCCAAATTGCTACTTGTAGAGAGCATAAAGTATCATACTATAACAATAAATTAATATGAGTAACATTTTAAAGCTTGTATATTAACAAATACATTAGCAGCAGTCATTTTGAAGCATTTCGTTCCTCAGCAAAGCCTCCTGTCTTATGAATGAGAGGGGCTGCAGGTCTTGCAGTGGGGATAGATTTAATCTGTCCCTTGATTTTAATGCTTAACTGAACGATTTCATTGTGAAATAATTTGGGCAATTTAAGCAGAACTCATCACAGAGCTAGACATGCTTCTGAAGGGTCCAGAGGTAGCATCCATAAATCATCGCAGCACGCAATTCTTTAAAAGTGGCTGACAGGCCACCAAGGCATTACCACCAGCAGGAAAAGAAAGAAGTCTGTTTTGCTATTCGGGCTCAACAAATAATTAAGCCAGCAGATTTAAGAAAAGTGATATCCATCCTTGAAAAACACCTATCTCAACCTTCTCTCTTGTTCAGAAGTTGGCATAAAATACATCTATATATTTCCTAGGTAGCAGATACAACCTACCCACTTACGCCCAATGCATTCTTACAATTAAGAAAAATTCCTAACACTGGTGCACAGTACCAGCAACGGCATACAGCATATTTTAACCAAAGCCTAATGCAGGTCCTTGCTGATAACAGTCCTTAATTTTTACAAGCAGCATTAAGTCATTTAGTAAAACCTCTTATTCCCTCCTTCACCAGTAACCACAGCTTAATGGCAAAAACTATTAAACTTGTCATAGAACCATTTTGATGGATTTTAACATGTTAACTTCTTTTGTATGTAAATTGACTCCAGTAAAAGAAACAATGTGATTGGACTTATAATGGTTTAACTCCAGCATTCTGTAACTGTCTCCAAAACTTTCTCCTTCTCTTTCATAATAGCAACAGATTTTGTCTTTTCTGCCTGTCTTTCTTTCCCATATCAGCTCTGGTCCTAGCCCACAATTCTGTGATTTCTGCTTTTAATACTTTTCCAAGATAAAAGTTCACCTTTTATTCTTACTACTCATTTTTTTTTTTTTTTGGTCTCACATGGTCTTTTGATGAATTAGTATACTTTGATTCCCTGACTTCATTTTTTCTCCAGTCTCTTGTGATTAAACTTCTCAAAAGTCTTTTGAAATGTAAACAAGCTATACAGTCAGACTGCTTTCCTTATCCACTGCTGTATGGATTTCTTCCAAATAGTGCAGCATGAATTTCTTCAGTTGAATCTGTTATGATACACTAAACTTAAGAAAATGCTTTTGAAAAATGTTCGTTTACATCCCAATTCATAAACATGGTGGATTTTGACTGTGCAGGAGAGCTGAACTGAATTTAATTTCTGGATATGATAAAAAGCTCATTAAAATATAGAAAGTAAAAAAGCCTAAACAGCCATAATTCACAGTTACTCTCACATGTATGGAACAGCGGTATCTACATGTTTATGTAGAAGTATAACACATTTTGTTCAGCCATGATTCCTCTTGCAATATGAAAATTTATTAAAGTTGAATATACACTCTCAGACTGACCATGACTTTTTAACCAATGTTATAAACTACTGTTTCTTCTTCGGCAGAAGAAAGGAAAGTTGCTGTTGACAGTTGTTCTTAATTCTTTTTTTATGGAGGCCCAATGTCCTAAAACACAAAAGTTTTTCTTCTTCCTCCTTTGATTATATAGTAAACTATATTACATCCATATTTGCATCTTCTCCCCTAGCCTATATCAAATGTTACAGCTGAAACACATCTCTGACAGAGATCTGGACTCTCAGCCTTTTCAAGTATGCTATTAAGTCAACTATTCTTACTTTTGTGGAAGGAGAGGCATTTTGTTATTTGACATCTGGCAGTCATTTAAAGCACCAGCAACTCCCCATTCAGAGCAGTACACATATCTGATTTGCTTTCAGTATTTTCTTAGTCTAAATACCACTCTATTGCTTTTCTTGGCAAAAAAAATAAATAAATAAATTCTGTTGGGTGGGGCTAGATTTCAACTGCTAGATTTTCATATAGTTTGCACTAAACCAGATCCATAAGAACTATCAAATGTGTAAAATCTGTTGTTTATACAGATCTGCAGCTGGCTGTGTCCCAGTTGCTCGAGAGTGATATCTAAACATAAAATAATCTCTCTATAAACTGTGGGTTTCTAAAATATGTAAGCGCTCTGTGTTTGTTCAGTCCAGATCACTTGCTGAAACTGAAGGTTATGCCCGGGTGATAACCATCAGATGTCAATTCAGATGGGAATCCAAATTCTTCTAAATTTTAACTATGCTCTAGTCACAAGGATATGAGATGGGGGCAGATTGGGTAGTTTTTTAAAGTATACAATCAACGCATGCAAAAACTAACCCAAGGTAACTGTGCTTCCTTGAATTCTGTGGAAGTCAAGTGAAGTAAACAGCTTTTAAATACATACCTCATTATGAGATTGCACCCTTTGAATCATTACAGCTGCAATCAGGAACAATGCTTCTTTTCTGCTTACACACAGCGATGTTCCTGCTATAATGATTAACTGCTGTTGAAGGGTAACACAAGGTAAGTTTAAAACATTTTTCTCAAAAACTTAGGCAAGGAAATACACATGACTACCTGAATGACACAACTTGTCACATTAAGGGTCTTGTCTTCAGTGCAAAAAGTAGGTAACACAGTAGTCATTTCGGTTCTGGCACAAGGTAAATTCACCGACTGGCTATAAAACCCCACTCTGCCACAGCATTTGGGGCTTTGGGGGTTAATCTTAGGATAGCAGAAAAATATTAGTTACATCAAGGTTTGAAAAAGCATCTTTTCATATGGGAAGAGGCTGTCTTGGGCATCTTAAACAAAATAACACCTGAAAAAAATGACAGATATGGTCTGGTTTTAATGTCTGCTTTATATTGATTATTTTAGGCTTTTCAATGCTTTCAATCTGACATAACCATAAAAACTGCACACCTACTTCAGCTAATAGATTACCACGTACCAAAGCACATTCTCTGCTGTTAGCAGAGTCCAGTGATGACAAACAGCAAATATAGCTTGGTAAAATTAATTCTTTCCTTTCTGATCCTTTCCCACAATCCTTTGCAAACTCCAGAAACCAGTCTCTCCTTGGAATCAGATGCCACTGCATAAAACACAGGGGGCTCTTCTTAGGAAGATATC
Source organism: Falco naumanni (assembly GCF_017639655.2). Classification (NCBI taxonomy): domain Eukaryota; kingdom Metazoa; phylum Chordata; class Aves; order Falconiformes; family Falconidae; genus Falco; species Falco naumanni. The sequence goes on from NC_054066.1 coordinate 9,325,223, forward strand.
CTATAAATGAACATGTCAATGCAGCACTCTGCAATGGAGAAACTCCCTTACGCGACAAGCTCTGATGTGAAATTCATCTTTCTCTAGTTACCACGGGAATGGTGCCTTGTCCTCAAAGCCTTTCCCTCTGAAACCACCACCACTGCCATGAAGTACGTCCACTACAAGCAATAAAAACGTTGGGTGACGTTGGGTCAGCACACATTTAACAGCAAGACCTTGCATAAATTTAACATACACTCTTTAATTCATTTGTATAATGAAAAAAGTAAGATCCTTGAAATCTATGACTGAATCTTCAAAGTTTCTTTCTTTTTACGTAGTTGATTATTCAAAGGAACAGAATCTTAATTAAGACCTTCAATTTAATTTGTGTCAGTCTTCTCTTCCAAATCCCATCATTTCAATCCTCTTTGTGTCCTTTCTGTACTTAAAATCTTTTATATTAAGTTATTGCACAATACTCTTTCTGTGTTATAAAACCATTTGGAATACATGTGGTTTATCCAAACCCACAGAACTTGTCGGGTCAGTAGTACTCAGGTTCAGGTGTGAGGGTATGTTCTCTATGTGTTACGGTGTTGAAAGCAGGGTAGAGGCGTGCTCTCCCACATCTAATGCAACTTAGCTAACATACTGTTAAACCACTCCAGCCTCATTATTCTTACATTTTACTCACCACTTCTTCTGTGATTGCATGAGGTCTCTAGTACGTTCTGGGTAAGGCAGTGCACTTCCACTTCTTTCCATAGCAATAATAAATATTATTGGATGCCTTTACTATTGAAACTAGGTTCCCTGCGTTGTACCTTTGAACTCTACACTAAACGATACCCACAGCGTACAATGGCCTCATTCCACTCGCTTATTCCACTGTGTCCATACTCACAAACTTTTTGGATAAGATACCGATCCCTCTTCCATTCATGTTCTCCCTGCCTGCTGGAGGGAGTTACTCTTGGGGAAGCATGAAGCTGATGAGACCCGATCTTTGTTTGTTTCTCGGTTATGTTTGGAGTTAAGTTTACCCGGGTGACAGTAACTATAAATCCAGAACATGTTACAAGCTTAACAATTCTTTGTTTCTCCTGAAGGGTATTCAGCTCTGCATTTATAGGATTTGAAATATGACAGCATTTCTTTGAGTATTCAGGTAGGGGGAGGAAGGTCTGAAGCAATCACTCAGAAGAAAAAAAGGAGAGGAAGAACATGTCTTTGCTAACCTAGAGAATTTAGGGATCAGCTAGATTGTTTTCTCTGGGACTAGAAGATTTAGGGGACTGGATATTACAGCTGAGTCCTCTGGAGCTCATGAATAGCCTCGGGTGGCTGTGGTTAATTCTGAGTTTCTACTTCTCCTCAGCCAGCAGCTGGCACAATTTCAAACAACAGAAATCTACAACTCTCAATTGAAAACATGAGATTGTCCATGATAATCAACGCCTTGCAAATACAATCGGAGAAAGAGAGGTTCCGCACTTGGATCAGAGAAAGCAGAATCATGACATGGCAACCGCACCTGTTGGGACAGCTGCCGCGCCTGGTGGCCTCTCCTTTGTCACTAGCGCCTGCACCCCAGAGCTCCATCCCGCTCCCTGCCCTCGCTGCCGCCATCTGTGCCCGTTGAGAGGGCGCCAGGCCATCTGCAGCCATTCCGCAGGCTGCGGTGTCGGAAGTGCTCAGCCTTCACAATGGAGTCCTGATTTCCCAGAGAGGCTGGCACCCGTTCAGCCACCTCACGGCAGCGTACCGAATTTTCCGAAGTGCTTGGCCACAAGCAGTTCCTGCTGACATTACACATGGCTATGTATTTACCCACAGCTGCTGCCTCTTTTGCAGGTCCTTTAAACACCTCCTTTCCCGGTGCCTGTGTCAGCACAATGACCTGTCACATCATCAGGGACATCCTTAGGATGCGAGGTCCCACGATATGGAAGCAATCACAGCTGTAGCCAGCTGGTGGGGACCGGGTGCCTCGCTGAGGTTCTACCAGCAAATGTGGCATGGACCCAGCTGCAGAGCAGCCCCACCAGCTCCCTCACAGCAACCTGCCTTTGGGGGTTGAAGGTCTCAGGACTGTCCTCCCATTGCTCTAAAATGAGTGAGACAGACCCTGGGGGGCTGGGGGGAGCAATGCAAGGTTGAATTCCTATGTATGAGTCACAGCTTAGCATTTCAGGGCGTACATGTGTGTGGGTCTGCAGAGACAGGAGCATTTGAACACTGACTGCCTCTAACCAGTCACACCTTTGCTTATTATAGGAAGAGTTCATAACGTTTTGAAAATGGGTGCTAACCTGGAGATAAGGTTCACAACAAACTGCCCACATTTATCCCCTCTTTGGAATGTCCCACACAGATTTTCCTCAGGCTTGTACCATGGACACAGCACACAGGGCTCACCCCAGATTTCTGAATATTACTTAAAGTCAGATTCTCCAGAAATTAATCTGGATGGAAACTGTATGTGCAAACATAGAACAAAATGTTCTTGTTTTGTAAGTATTTTCCCTGTATCTGTTAGAAGTGAGATTGCCACCTACCTGAATAGAAGCACAAGGAAGTAAAGCCAAATTCCCTACTCCTCATAGGTAGAACGAGTGTAGGCCATGCACCTAATTGGTTGGAGAAGATGTTTTCCTTACAAAAGTGCCTCTCATAATCTTATAACAATGAATGTCATTCCCTTCCAACTGCAATTAGTATCAGTTTGATATCGCAGGTATAATTGTGACTTGCTTTCATGCCTTTTCACAATGCGCTGTAGTACGGAAAATGCCAGTCTAACTCATAAGCAACAGAGAGAAAGCATAGGTCCACTCTGAAAAGTGGACCAAGAAGGGGTGGATATGGAAAAAACATCTACTGCACCATACTGCTACAATAACCAAGCCAGGCTGGAGGGCAGTAAAGCCTAGTGAGGGGCAGAAGCACTAAAACTACAGGACATAAACAACAACAGATCACTGAGGCATCTGAAAAAAACTAAAGCAATTTTTTCTTCTAAAAAGCCATTTACTTGCCTTCATTTTTGCCTGTTCAAAGGTTATCCTTTTATGCAACGCATAAAAGGAGCCTTTTAAAAAGTATTAACCTGACAATGTCATTTTAAAATTTCACAACATCCCATGCTGTTATGACAAACAGTGCATAGTTCAAAAGAAAGGAATGTTTCTAACAAAGTATTCTACAAACAAAGAGTACAGAGCCCAGCATGGAATAACTAATGGCCTAAACTACAGCAATGTTATTTTTTTTAAGTTTCTCAACCTGGGAAGCATTCAGGTTTATCAAGCTGTGATCCAAATCTTTTCTATGCATACAGTGTCCCACTGCCTGTCTTAATACTTGATTCTTTACTAAACACATCATGTGGCAACACAGAGGTATTGTTTTTCACAGGTTCCCCGTTCAGCACCATCAAAAAATACGGCTTCAGAAATGCCTTTACTTGTAGCACGTATTTGCTCGCAGTTCTCAAATAGGCAACTAATAAATGGTGCAGATTGAAAAGCAATTATAGAAGATGGTCCTTTCAGGATGGGACGCTTGAAAGTAGTCATCAGTTTGACAGGAACTTTGATGGGCTGGTATCTTTCAATGTGGATTATGAAGGATAGCAAGAAACAGCCTGAGAAACAGAAAGAAACTGTTCATGCGAGGAAATGCTGGGGGAAGTTATACTCTGTCCAGTGACTATGCAGGTTCCTAACTTCAGAGTTTGTCCTGCTGAAATCAGCCTTAAAAATTCAATTTATTTCAGTGAGAACGGAATGTAGTTTTTTCATGTAAAGCCTTAAAGACTGAAAACTATTGTTTGATTTTGCGCTTAAACTTATTTTTAGACCACAAGAACTGTAGGTCAAATGCTAGAACTTCACCCTCAAGCTCTGGCACCACGTTACCTGTCTGACACCATACTTAGCTAAGTTTATGGCTGGAGAAAAAGGAAGCAATGGTCATCTCTACTTACTAGCCACAAAACATGCAGATGATCTGCAGATTCCTTGAAATATCTCCATCCTTTTTCTCACGACATCATTCACTTTCCCCATGTGGAGTTCTGAAGGTTTATCCAAAACCCACTGCAATCAGTGCAAACCTGCAGCTTCATAAAACTGTAAAAGAACCCGTTCTCCTCTCCTAGCCACACTTACGGGAGCACACTAGAAAATTGCTCAGATGATTACTGTTTACAGGATCTGGGACATCGTTGTTACTAATGGTCTCTGGCACCATATTTCTGCGGTGCAAACAAAGGATGCTGATGGCCAGCTTCTTGGGTTGGCTGAGCAGGTTTACCTAGCTTGTGAACTCATGCAGACATTCAGATACATTAATTACATGACTCTCTATGCAGTCCCAACTGTGTGTGGATAGATAACAATCATTAACTATATTATACAAGGAATCCAGGAAAATAAGATGTTCTCTCAATCATCTCTATTTTCATCATAATCTTTGCCCACTTTTACGAATCTGACTAGTGTCTTCTGCAGTAGTCTTGTGGCATCAGGAAGCTTTTACTACAACCCTAATTCATCTGAAGGCCTATTTCTACACTGAGTAGCAGCAATTTAAAAGAAAAAATTATAGAATCATAGCACTAACAGAAGTGTCAAATGAAGAGAATTAGTCCTATATTTTTAGCTTTACAATCACTGTGCCTTTTTTCTTCAGCATTAAAAAGAGCAAAAGGAGTAATGAAGTTTTGCAGATGCTAATCTAATAGAGAAAGAGGACTTAAAGAAAATGGGTTTAGTTAGAGTTTATGAAAACATAAACCACCAATATTTTGCTACTTTGCTTGCTTTCATACCCAGTTCCACAAAAACAGAAACAGGAAATGAAGTTATGGATTCCAGAAAAGAAACTAAAACCAGACTCAAACTCCAGATAATTCCTTCCCTGCTTAATTTTTTCTCACTCCCCTTCTCCCAACCAACTATGCTTTTTACACTGAAAATCATTCCTACAAAGGTCAAAGAGATCCCAGACTGCTGCACCATTACTTACATAGAAGAAATGTTTGTTGTTTTGCTGACGTGCTATTTCCAGAAATACAGGTTCCATTTCTACAACAGCATTAAAGCAACAATTGTCAGAATTGTTTTCTGGTTGTCCTGATGTTCAGGCACGGAGTGGTTTAACTAGCAAATGAATGAGTCCTTTTAAAGACAGCTGTACTGATCCAAGTGACAGAGCAGTGCCCTACCAGCATCTCATGCCAGACTTGCAGCAATAGTGCACTACGAGAAAGCATTTCAGAAATTTTAGAAGTGTTTTAGTCTCACAAGAAACCTGATTGTGGAAAAATAATCCTGCACCTGTGGTTTCAAAAGAGAATGACATTTCAGACAAAATGAGTAAATATAAAGCTGACTTATGACTTCTAGGAACTTATCCTATCTGGGTAAAATAGGTGAGTTTAGATGACCTTAGGATGTAAGGATGTACTAAAGAGGTGCACGAGATGGTCAGAAATGTTACACTACTGAAGACACCACAAGAGGCTATGTGCTCTTGTTGCATGCTACATGCAAAGCCATATAGTGATTTTAAGCTAGAAACTCCTCCCCATGTTGGCCTACAAGCATTTGTAGTTGCCCTTCTATGGTTTCCATGTACCCTCTATTCTTCCCAGTACAGGGAATTAAATTAAATTTACCTCTGTACCAGCAGAAAAAAGGATGTTTATTTTGTTTTACATGTAGTGAAGCCTTGGAAAGGAAGGCTGGATATTCAGCATACTGGAAGCAATCCAGAAGGAGTACACCTCCTGAGGCTAACGCAATTACCATTCCATTTTGGTTGGCTGTGGGAGCAGAAGGTATCATCTAACTGCGAGAAGCGCCAGGCAGAGGTTACGGTCCTAAGTCTGTAGAGCATAGTGTACCTCGGAGTCTGATTTTGTTAGTAAGCGAATTTGTATATGAGAAGTTAGCAAAGAGGGATAGTCCTGACACTGATGGATCTGCAAGCAGGGCAAGGGTTGGAAGTTCAAATACACAGTCTTCAGGCTCTGCCACAGAGAACAGCTGCATGAGGATATACCTCTGCATTTCCGCAGAGCAGCTTACTGAATCAAGGCTGTGAGGTAGTTTATTTCATGGATTATACATGTATTTAATTAAAATTCTAGATAAATATTTGCAGCAATACATTTCTGAAGTACTGTAAAGTTACATTGCATTAAACATTTATTGCAATCATATGAAATATTCTTTAACTTAAATATTTACTGTTATTTTCAAGATATTGGTATTGAACTTATTATAAACATGGCACAAATGCAAAACCATCTTTCTCAGAGCAATATACTTCTCTGAGTTGCTTTTAGACTTATTTCCTGATGGATATTTGCCATTAATGCACTACGACATTTTCCTTTATGAAAAAAGGCTCTAGCCCAAGCTAAGAGAAAGTCGTAATTTAAAAGATAGTTTCCACTGTGCTCAGCATTCTTACAGTAATAATAGTTTGTCCTTTTTTCTTACTGCAGTTACTGTATTAATTATTTATATTGATGTTTATTTTGTAAACAAAGAAACCGAATTAGGCCTACACACGAAGCCGATGATGTGTTTTAATATCTGCATTTTTTTCATGTTGTGGCCTTTATGTGATTGATTCAAAGGAAAACGCTAAATAATAAATAACATTTTTAAAATTACATCAAAATATTTCTGTTTGTTCACTGGAGGAGATCAATTTTTTTTAAAATAAAAAATAGAAGTACTTACTATGGAAAATATCCAGTCCGTAATTATTTTATATGCAGTAAAGGTAGTGAAATCACCTGTAAATATTTGGCTTTGCTGAAGACAGCATGGTTGTCACCAAGTCCTTTGGAATTTGACCTAAAAACCTCAGCACGTTAACACCAGAGGAACCAAAAGGCTTTTGGTCCAACATTTTGTGTGAGAATTTCTTCCTGATCAATAGTTGAACAGTCCAACCAACTTGAAGGTGCTGTTTGTAGGAGTACCACTCACATTATTTAGTTAATTATATTTCCCATCTTATCTTGGGTTTCTAGAAAGTTTGTTTCTTATATAATAAGGCTTCTGCTGCTAGTGACTGCACAAAATAGTGTTTTGGGTGGGAAACACCTAGGCTGTGAGATGTTACGGAAGGGTGTTTACCCGTCCAGACCATATAACCCTCGGATTTGTACATAACCTGTTTCTTCAGCATCTTTTGCAGGGTGGCATTTCCCTTGGCCAGGGTAACTGCTCTGCATCCCTTTGGCATCAGTGCTAACACAGTCATCACTTCACAAGGTGTTATAAAATATCTGGACCTTCTTAATCCATACCTCAAACCAAGAGCACTTAGAAGGTGTCTTGCTGCCAGCTGTCTCAGTCAACTCTTCAGTGCAGTTTGAAAGGTTGGCTTTTTTTTTTTCTTTTCCTTGATTATCTGGGGAATCTGTCACTAAAAAGTCAAAGGAAATGAAAAATCAACCAAAAAAAAAGTAATAAGGACAAACTGAGGAACTGAAGAATTTATTATTCTTCAGATAAGGTCAGTAAAGACTATCAATGCACCAACTTTATCAGAGAAAAGGTGCTTGCGTTTTCCTGTCTAGTTAAAGCTGTCAGTGGTCATGACATAATGCACATTCCTCCAGCTCAGTTATCAGCACGGCTCAGATAGACTTGTATATTTTTATGTTCCTGCTTTAGACTGATAGCGGTCTTTTGCTGTACATTCTTTAGATTTTACACACATCTATTGGAAGCGTCAAACATTAGTTTGGCGTTCTTAGATCTGTTTTCCTCTTTTCAATCTGATGCATGAAGGTGCAGGCCTGGAGGTGACAGTTCAGGGATCATTTAACAGAAATGGAATGCCCTCCTCCTTACAAACACCAGAGCTGTTCAACTGCGGCAGCCAGGGGATTGCACTAAGCCGTATCGGTGTAAGTCATACCACAGCCACGGGCTGCATCCAAACTAAAAATCTCTGTTTATACTAGTAAACAAAAAAGTGATGGGAAGCAAACTCATGTACTGGATCACTGGTCAGTCCTATTGCTAGCAGACTCTCTGATGCTTTGTTTGCTGCCACAAAAAAAGTCTTTGTGCTGATGCTCAGCTATAGCTCAGTGCTGGGACTGCTCTCAACGGGACCCTAACCCACCCAGTACGGCTACTTTCCACTGTAGGGCTGCTTGAGGCCGCTCTAGCAGGACTGGCACCAGTGCCCACAGGCACTCATACTGCATCCCAGGCTGATGTGCCTTTAAACAGGCTGTGGCACACAGCTCAGATTTTCAGACCATCTGTACTGAAAAAAACAAGCATAGCAAATAATAATGAAGACTTTGGAATAAAGCTGCATCATAAAGGATGCAGAGGAGACCATGGACCAAGTGCATCATAGTGCGGACACATCCAGCCTGTGCCATTTAGCCTGTGGACTAGGGAGAGGTCCCTGGCCCTTAGTATTTGGCAACAGACACACGGCAAAAAAACCTAAGATGACATCAGTGCTTTTCCCTCACTAGCATGTCCAGAGATGGTACTACCAGGTTTGAATTCTGTTTGCACAAAATAATTTAGGAAAGCAAAAATATTTTCTCTGTCCCAAACTCCAGAACAGTGTATTTGTATTCAGAGTGTATGCTCAGAAAAAGTGGTCGGCACCCCCTCCTTTGCAAGTACACTCTTTATAACGTATTGCCAGTAAGCGTGTGCTTTGTAATAAACAGTTTCTCTAGTCAGACCTTCAAGCATTCTCTTGTTTGTGTCCAAGTGTGCCAAACAAAGACTGTTTCTCTAGGAAAAAATATGGATATTACATTTAAAAACCAGCTTCCCGGGAAGGGACTAATTACTCCTCCTTTTTGTCTTCTTGCCTCTCTTTATAAAACAAAAACAAAAAACCAACAACCTGCACCGTTCCATCACATTAAGTTAAACTAGGAATCTGTTCAACGGGAGTTAGTAGACACAACCCGCTCTTTAGAAAACATGATGATAAAGGTTTTTCCTCAGCTAAATCAAAACTACAGAAAGATAAATATACAAAATCACAGGCATTGTGTAGGTAAGGTACAGCACATCAGAAAGCTGCTGAATTTTTGTTTGTACCATGTTTTACAGACCAGTCTGAAATGAGAACCTTCCATTTTCATTGTCTAAACAAGACATTTTTTTCTTAAGTGGGGTGTTGCCTTTTTGGCAAGCTGCAATCCTTAGGCATGCAAAAAGAGCTGTTGCTTCTGAAGCAAAGTCATGTTTTATTATGGGGGGAAAAAATGTGCCTTATTAGTGCCTCAGTGCATCTCTCATTTCAATTATATCATCTGGTTAAAAAAAGGCATCTTTTCTGGTCCTTTCATTCACCCAGGAGTGGAAGGAGCATCATGAGCAGGTTTATCACATTGAAGAGGTCTCAAGGTCTGATCAGAAAAAAAGCTGCTGCCGAAAATAAACTAATATGAATTGGGCGATAAACAAAAAATTCTGCTCCTGCTCCAAGTTCAAGATATTCCAGGAACACCAGGAAAAAATTATGAGTTTGGGCTTGGAACTGGTCCCTGTCCACCAATCAAGTACTTCTGGAGGGCAATGCCTTGCTATTTTGAAGCTGCAAAACAAGAGCCTTACTGACTAGCTTGGTATGTTACCAGCAATACCAGAGATTTGCTTTAGTCACTCTTTATTCTCAACACCTTCACATGAAACAGAATAACCCAAGACCTCAGTAAGTTTACCAAACAAACACTTCAGTGTCTATAGTTCATGAATGTTAAAGTACTTTACGGTATAAATTGAAATATTAGTCAATCTGTGGTCCCAATCTTTGTGTATGAACTCTATTAACTGACAGGTTTAGGTTTTGGGGGTTTTAGTATTTTGTCACCCATGTAAAACCACCAAGTTCCCACATACCCTCATTATCTGCCTATTTGAAAAAAACTATATATTAGAAAAAAAAAAAAAGAGAACATTTTGTACTATATATTTCAAACAAAATATAATTCATGAGCTAAAGAATATGCCATGTGTTGGTGATGTTCTTACCCTGCAGAGCACACACTTCAGATTTTTGCCAATCCCAGGGATACACACTCAGCCTACCAGACAACCAAAGGACGTAGCAGGAGCCTGGATCTATTTTAAACATCTGACACAAACCTCAGAAAGCAGTCAAGACGCTACTTACCGGTAACTGACTTTATTTGGAGCAATAGTATCCCAGGAGACTTGAGCCTTAAAAATAAAATAAAATAAAATAAAAATGTGTAAGCACCAAACTTCAAGCTAACTTGTCTATATGACGCGTCTAAGTCCTAACACCTCTGACCTCAAAAGTTTGAACCCACAGCTTTATACCCAGCAAATACTTAGCTCTAAACTGTCATTGTTTGTTCTTCCTTTGATACTCAAAATGTTATACAGACTTTTTAGTAGTCCTGCATTCTTGGATGCATTGGTACAATTATCCATTAAGATCACTTATGAATCTTTTACTGGTTAAGCCTTGGATAAGGATCTTACTACCCTGTAGAGCTGAAGAGAGGAGAAACAGCCCCACCTCAGGCAGTCCATTATCTAAATGTAGGAAACAGCAGCAGGGGCCAGATAGAATGGAAGTGCTGTAAAGTGTCTTCAAACTGATTCATGAAACATAGTTAAAAGATAAAAGGGGTTATCCTTGGTCCTACTGTATTCAGAGCATATAAAAAATGAATAGGATGGCAATATTTATGCAGGTAAGTATTTTTTTTCATATATTTGTTGTAAATTAAATTTTACATGCTTAATTCTCCTTCTGGCTCATTCTACAGGGAATTGCAGAAGGAAAAGTCAACTGCGGTGCTAAATTGCGTCAGATACCATGAAGTGTATTAACCACAAAAATGCTAATAGAGAAACCACCATGTCCCAAACACTTTTATAACTAAGCCTCAAGGAAAGAGCTCTTACTGAACAATGTTGTTATTCAGCATTGAACTCAGCATCAGCAACACTGGCAGCCAGGCAGTTCCAGCAGTGCTGATAAAGTCGTTCTTACTTTTGGCTGGATCATGGCCCCAGAATAATTTCATTGGCCCTCACAGGTAAATTCATGACTGCGGAGGTAAAAGATAGTGCAGAATCAACTATATCACAATTTTCAACACTGTTCACTGTAGGTACTGAAAGTTCAACTTGCCTATAACAGACTTAACAGGCCAGAGTACTGCACTGGATCCACTTACTGCTTCCCAGTAGGTCCCAAATAAGCACAACGTAGTCCTACTGCCTGGCTTGGAACCTTGATCATGAATCCTGCCTTTTCCCCACAAAAGCACAAGGGCATAATACACTGCCAGGTAGCTTTGGCCAATTGTAACGATATTGTAAGAATAGCTTGTGTTCATCCATTCTAGACAATGCATACTACTGGCAGTCTTAAAATGGGTTGTGATATGAAAAACACATTCAGATGAAACACAGCAAACAGAGAAATTGTATCAGCTTGAAGAATGTTTTACTTCATCCTCAACTATCTAATTGAAACATTAGGTTTATTCTAGACTGTGCTTTATCACAAATTGCCAGATGTAGCCTTTTCCCCAAAACTAGCTGTTGGAATCTCCTTCTTGAGAGCCATAAAAATTCACCTTGAGCAAGTGTTTTTAGCACCAAGGTATCAGTACTAGTGTGAAAACAATGGTGGCTCCATTTCTGAAAACATGTATCCTGCTTTTGGCTGCGATAGAGTTAATTTTCATGTTAGAAGAAAAAGTAGAGTAATTCATATAATAGAAGGCTTAGTAATCTAAGCAAGCTCATTAATGCAGTAAATAAATGCAGTTCAGTTGTCCTCGTACTGTCCTACAAAGTCCTTGATCTGATTGTGATGCGATACTAAGAACTGCCTTGATTTTTCAGGTCAGAGTGCCAAAGTTGACTAAGAAATGTGATGATGCTGTCTAGAGAGTCTTTCCAAAAGCTGACTGGAGGACATGCTCTCAAAGTAGTTAGGAGGAAACCAAGTGTTAGCAACACTTGCAAGTTTTATTTCATAACTGAATACTGTCTAAAAGAAATATATGTCATGTGCATAAAAATAAAATCAGAAACTGAAAATAAAGCTGAAGAGAAGGATAAAGAGTTTCCTACAACTTTCTGTCAAGCTGCTATACTCTGCTTTTCCTGAGGTTCTCTCTCAGTGGTTCTGTACCTTGACATATGGCACTTTTCAGAACGCTGACTTAAAGTAATAATTGCAATTAAAATATGTTCTTTTGGTAAAATGAGATTTCTTATGTTTTGCATCCATCATGTCCTGAAATCAACAGTAAACTAAAAAGACTCTTCTCTGCACTCTATTCCAAAAATATTCTTTTTTGTTTGCACAGCTCAAAAGAGATAACTGTGCACTTGACTAAGCATTTAATACTGAGCAAATAATCCTGACTTAATAATCAGGAAAGTTTTTAAAGTTTTCTGTTGCAGAAAAGGAATTGCTTAGAAAGCTCCATCACTGCAAAGAAGCATAACTACATGAATTACTTGCCAGCAATAAGAAAGGGGAAATGTAGGGTGAAATTGAATAAGATAGAGTAATGGAGGAAAAAAGGAAAGTGCTGGAAGATAAATAAGTACTAAAAAGGTCTACTTGCTGCACATAGGGCTACAGAGCCAATACCAGCAATAATGGCAGTAGCATACCAAAATTGCATGTATGCAGAAGAAAGATTGCACTGTGCCTGTCCGTGGGAGCCCCAGGCTTAGGCGGAGCTACCAACATCGATTCAAAACTTTTTAACATTCAAAACGAAAAGAAAGGACCATCTTGGACATATAAAAGAAACAGAACTTCATTCTCAGCTGAATTTAGGGAGCTCTGAATAGAAACTATGGGTAGAGCAGCCAGAGAAGATTTTCTTGCTGGCACAGGCTGAGATTTCAGGGCTACTGCAGATGGTGTCTGAGCTGTTGCTGTGTGCAGAGCGCCTGTATTACTCCACCACATGGCCCTTGCTGCTGGCCCAGGACTACCACGAGCACCTTGGTCCTTGGGTTTCCCATGCAGGCAGAAAGCACACCAAGGCTAGTGCTTGGAAATAAGTTGATGCTCCATATCTCAGAGCTATTAAGAGCAGACAGAGTTGGGGGGGGTGGGGGGGTGCAGGGTTCGGAGGGGGCTGGGAAGGGAAAAATGCCGAGCTAATTGAAGAAAAAAATTCCTTTAAATGGTAACAACCTTGAAGAAACATGATACCAGTTGAATAACCGATGATAACACTAAATGCTGGTTAAGAGGAAGGGAAATAGTTGTAAATACAAAGTAAAAGCAATAGAGTTCAGGTGACTTGAATAGATTAGGAGCACACACTTTTAAATAACTGCAGTTCCAAGATGAAAGAGGCAATGTGAAAAGAAAATCGACATCATCGTCTGTTACGAAACACTAAGCATGAAAAGGCCCTCAGCTTTTTTGTGAATAAAAGTCTTCATGTCTTCCACATGCTGCTTGGTGGTAGAAAAACTGTATAGCATAAACTGAACAAAAGGTACATCCAAAAATTAACTCAGGAGAGTAAGTCCAATACTATAAAATTGAGTCGAGATTCATTTGAAGTGCGATAAGAAATAACAGAGAGAATATCGTATCATGTATTATGAAAGGTAGAAATAGCAAGGTTTTAAGGGGTAAGGTATGTGTTTGGAGAATACCAGAGTACATCAATGATAGTGCATAAGGGAGGTGGGAAAAGCTACATATGTTTCCTAAGTCATTTAAACATTTCTGTATAAGCACAAAGCAGACCTTTAGATCTCAAACAATATTCTTGTTAATATCCAGATTATAGAAAACATGTAGAATTTGATGGATAAAACTGCATTATAAGAAAACATGTCTAAGATTTTTGTCCAGTTGTCTGAAATTTATCAGTGTGTATTTTGAAATACTGTGACTCAGATAAGTTAATTTGCCACTAAAATATTACACAGGTTAACATTTTGCTGTGATGGGTAAGCAAATCTACAGTTTCACTGCAATGGATTGTTTTCCATTAGATCTACTTTTTCTTAGCTAATGAAAAAAGGCAGCAGAAAACTGCAAGTTCAGACACTTAACAAATATACTAAGCATACAATTATTTATGGTATTTGTGAAGAAACAAGAACAGACATCCATAGAAAATGCCAAATAAATTATTCCAATACTTACCTACATAGTCCATTCTCTCTCCAACACCACATTTTGTTAGATTTATACCTGCAGTACAGTAATACCAAAAGCTTTTAATTTCATTATGTTGCATAAAATTAGTTACAGTGCTTTTCATCATTTCATGTTATGAATGATGGAAGAGGACACACACAGTATTTAAAATGCTGACTGAATCAACTCCATGAGTTATTAGAGCCAAGTATCACAAGTAGGAAAGAAAAGTAGGGCTAAGGTTGAGAGACCCTGACCTTACTCAGACTTTATTTTGGAGAATGAAATACAACATATCTTATTTGCAGCTGTATAAAAAGGCACTATATATATGTAGTATAAAAAAAAATAAAAAAATAGAAGTTCTAATTCCAAACTGGGCATTTGACATATTGGTCAAATCCTTACAGATGAGCAAAGGGATTTTTTGGAATGAGATTATCTATGTATTTAATGTCCTGAATCTGTATACATCATAAGAATAAACTTTAGCATTTAAAGGATTATTTGAAACATCTGGTCTTTTGTTTGGAGAGTCCACATTTGCCTTCCAGTTGTTGATCACAAACACCTGAAACAGACATGGGAGCTTAAACTCCCAGTGCCTGCGGTAGTGCCGCCTGATCTGGGCTGGCTGGGGGATGTAGCTGAGGCTATGGAGGAAGAGAATCTTTTCTAGCCAAACACTGCTAGCCCCGTGAAAAGCAGCAGAGACTGGGGTGGAGGAGGAAAGTACTCCAAAATTGCTATTTCAGTAAAATAAGTGAAGTTCCCACAGATTCAGAATTAACACATTTAACTTCCTTTTTAATATGGAATTTTAATTATGACATTTTTGTAGGCTCCTCTGACTCATAAGTAGCACTACTACATATAGACTATATCATACTACTGAAATCAAGTTGTTAGGATGTTCCACTTTAAATGTTTTCTAAATCATTAAAAAAAATAAAATTAAGGCAGCTGCTGCTCCTTGCTGCTTGACACAACTTGTCTTTTCAAGTGTCCCCTATGTGTGTGGGAATAACCATAATCAGATTTCAGAATTACACAATTAAGAATTTCCAAGCCCCAGAGTACAGAATATATATGTATATAGGTGATAGATATGTATATTCATATTCTCATCCTGAGAGGGGAAAAAAAAAAAAGAAAACAAAAAACAATGACCAGTTTCTGAATCAGAAATTTTTAGTTTTAGCCTTAGTACTCATACAGTTCCCAGGATGTCATAGATTCTGTTAGTTAAACACTGGGAAAGGGCTGGTGAATCCTTGGAAAAGCATCATCAGATTTAGAAATCAGGTCCTAGACAGCAACCCTTCAAAAATTAATGTAATAATAAAAACAGAAATAAAACCAGCAACCCTGCTTGCTTCCTCCCTCTAATCTCCCAGAAAAGCCACCATTCTGAGTATCGAGAAGGTAAACATAGAATATATTGGTCATGATGGAAAAGATCATGTCCAAATTATTGCTTTTGATTAATTTCTTTCTGCAGCAAGAGATCTACAGCTTGTATACTTTGACCAAGTCCCACAGGTCATTCAGAATTACAATTCTTTTTCTTAAGTAATGTCTCACGTGCCATCATGCCCAAGTGATAAACGGCGGTTGTCAAACACCCAATTGGCAATTCACTTTCTGACTTTAGGGGTCAGACTGCAAGCACCTGGAGTAAAATTCTTCAGAAAAACTCCACCAGCCCTCTATTCCCTTTTCAGTTACATTGATGTAATTCAGGCGAGGAGAAATCCAAACCCGTCCTGAGCAGTATGAAAATGATACTACTGTGAAGCATCCAACTATAACAAGTTCTATTTAGAAACTGGTGTGCTATTTCAGGGATTCATGGTGGGAAGGAAAGTGATGAGGAGGGCGTCATCAGTTCTGAAGGTAATTTAAAAGTTATATTTAAACATGCCATAGGCGAAGGCTTGGCAACAATATAATATATATATCTATGTCAAACCCTTGAAAAAATAAAACGCCAGATCTATCAGAAGTTACATGTTGTTGGAAGCTTGTCACTAACCTCATCATAAAGGCTAATACCTGCAAAACTTGAAGTTTCCTTTGTAAAGTCAACTACGAGGCTTGAGTTGTGACTGGTTTTGGCATCCTTTTTGTAAAGGTCACCATTTTGTGAAACACTGCAAAATCAATTGGTTCATCCCTGACATCTGGTCCTATATATAATGCATCACAACTGATGCCATGTGGAGCAAGACAAAAACAGTGGCAGAATTACTTTGTCAGAGACCATTAAAGTCCCACTGTTTTATAGAGAATTATAATTGATGAAGTGTGAAAGAACCAGTTCCCTCAAATCTGCCTGATTTCTTGTTAACTTATTTCTTTGGCTGATTGGCAGCTGCCCAGTTCAGCAACAGTTGTGTTAATCTTGCAAAGCCAAAACCCAAGGGCTGAGCTCCAGCCCAGTCTGCCAAGAAAGTTTTGAAAGAGGAGATGGGAGAAGGCACAGAAGGGGTCTTTGTTCCACATCAAAATGAAAGTAAAACATTATTATCTTCTGAAAGTAAGAGTAAGTTTTCTCTTCTTACCTGTCTCAAGGAAACCTTCAAAATTTACAAAACACAACTCTGAACACAGGCCTCACATGGGAGAACAAGTTTTCTAAATTGAAAAATAATTTTTTGTCTTTGTTTCTTCATTTTCCAATATTATTTCTACCAGTAGTTCAACATGACAGCTTGGATATGTTACCTGAAAGGGAATTACAGAGACTGTCACTCCTTTAAAGATATAAAACAAGTATTTCATGCAAAGAGAAGCACTCAGGGGAGCATAAATATCAGTTCTGTGAAGATGCACAGACAATATATTCAGAGAACTAGCTGTGCTACTAGGAAACCTCTTCATTAAAGGGATCCATTTGTTTGGATTAGACTCTGCCAGTTCAACACAAAGTTTTCTTCCTGAGAGAGCCCCTTCATTCGCTGACATTTGTAAAGTGCTGTAAAATGCTAATTGGTATCATCAGCAAACGATTAACATTCTGTTTAGTCTTATTCTCAAAGCAAAAATTATAATAGAAAATAAAATGTCACACAGCAAAGAGATAGCTGAAGACTTTAACAAGAGGCAATCGTAGTTTCCTTTGGATGTTAACTTTACCTGCTTATGAGCAGTTGTCCTTATGCCCTGTCAGATATCCACAGCTTTAGCAGTCAGAAACAACAAACATTTCTGTTCTGACAAGTTGCCGCTGGCCAAGGAAGTTTGCTGCTGAAGGAAAGTTAATATTCTAATAAAAATCTGTCTTTGATTAGTTTTCTTTAACCTCTGTGCCCCTATCATTTTTTGCTAACCCACCGATAGACCTCAGCTGACCACCAGTTTGCTTCCTTGCCCCAAACTCTGTCTTGTTTCCTCTTGTATTATTAATCAGGGATTTCTTTTCCTCTCCCTGCCATCAAACCTTGGAAAGTCGGTCTTCCTTTGCTGTGCTATGGTACAGGATGGTTTGCATAGCTCTGCTAGGCTAAACACTGCAGAGTTCAAGCACAACACGGTATTTGAATTACTCTAACATGTAAAAACATTTCTGGATAAAAAAATACTTTATTGCCACCAATTTAAGACCATAAACATGCTTTGAATCCAGTTCAATATATTCATTATTTGTTCCTGATTCTCTCCCGTTATTATTATTAGAAGGTATAAATTTCCAGCAAGACTTGTGCTTGACAAGGCTCCATTATTTGCACATGACAAGGTTTATCAAAAACAGTTGGATTTTTATGAGGAGTCTTTTATGTTTCCTCCATAAAATATAAATAAATGAAAAGGATTAGATGGAGGAAGCAGAGTATAATTCATCACCAATGTGAAGCAGGAGGAGTAGACTGCAGATGGATGAACTGAAGAAGAACATAGTGACTGCTCTAGAGAAGAAAAATACACTCTCTTTCAAATGCTGGGGAGCAAAGAGCACAATAAAGGAGTATTGACCTTTCTTGCCATTTGTAGATGTCCCTAAATGCACAAAGTACAGAATCACCCTAAGATGCAAAACCACATACAAAATAGTAGCGCAGCTGTCTAGTTTTATTCGTTTGGCTGATATTTGTTTGGTTTGTGGCTACAGAATAAACTGAAAGACCAGAAACTTAAAACGCTCCCTGTAAATAGTTTGAGAACAATTAGAAGGAAAAACCTTTTAAGGTAGCAGCGTCTCACTCTGTTCTCCATTACCCTCACATCAGCCTCATAAAAATCCATTAAATTGCCTTGTATTCCTATAAAAATAAGTGGTGGAGACAATGACCCACTTTTCCCACCCCACCCCACCCACCTCCACTAAAACTGAAAAGTCATCCTACAATCCTAAGGCATATCCATGGGATTACTTCTGCACGTCATATATGCTGTACAAAGAAACTTTTTCTTACACAAGTTAAGCAACAGCATCACCTTCCATGTGTCTCTGTTTGTGGTAATGGCATATACAAATTAGGCACATGGTAATTATGATTATTTGGATATAATTTACAAAGCCAGCCACAAAAGTCTGATGATTTCATAAGCAAAGTGGTCACAAGCTTCAAGTATTTTATGGCTCCAAAATCTGTCTTTCCAAGCCCAGCCTCTACTTTCCAGAAGAACTGAACTTCCATTTCTCTTGAAACCTTAAAATTTGGGTGTTCACTTTTGGTCCGATTCAGAAGGAAAATAGTTTTGCAGACAGTAAAAACTCTAATGTTTAGTTTCAGTAAGGTAACTATGAAAGCCAACATGCAAAACAAATTGTTTTAATATAGCGGAAAGTCAAAATACCTTATTATCTTATCAAAATAAAGTAAAAAAAATGTTTATAAACATTTATTTAGGCACTTTTTCCTGCCAATTTTCATCAAAGTCAATATGTTCCCATAGCACATTTCTCTTTGGGTGAAACTGCATTGAAAAACTTCTCAAAACATTACAGTTGGAAGCGGACATTTCCAAGGACTCTCCTGAAATGAAAGCTGATGCTCTTCATAATTATTTGGAGTGGAAAGCACGCAGTTCTTCGATGCAAGTACTCTGTAAATACTTAGGCAGATGAATTATGAAAATGTTACCTTACTTTATGGCAGAATTCTCTGTGATTTTTTCAAAACAAGTAGAAAGACCCTCCCCTAAGCTGATCTCTTACTACCTCATAACCTTACCTATAAAAACTTCTGGGTTTTATCTATATGAGGTGTGTCTGTCTTCCCACACCTACACACAACTCTGCCTGTCAGTACTAAATCTGTTTCCAGCAACAAAGGAGTCAGGGGAAAATGTCCTCGGAGACTAAGTGAATTATCCAGAATAAGTATGAAAGCTTAAGTTAAAATAATGGCTTACAGAATGACGGGTACAAGATGGAGAGGGACTGTCTCAAGGAGATAAATTTTGCTAACTGTTTCCACAGCGAAAAGGCATACATTATATTTAACCAACCCTCTGATTCAAGTGTATGAGCCACAGTCAAAATCCAATAGAGAAACATTTTCTGGCACTTTTACATCACCTCCTTGAAGAGAGTTAAATGACAAGTGTTAATGTGCAAGATAAATAAAAACTTAAATATTTTATTGCTATATTTCAGACTTATCTCAGAAAGAATAACTTCGAGTTTTAGTCTTTCCTTCATTTTAATATTGTCATTTTTTATCTTGATCCCACAAACTTTTATGCATCTGATTTCCTATACAAAGCTGAATGCTTGCATTAAGATCTGCAGGATCTATGCCTTGTGTTGCAAGTTCTTCATGTGGTATTCTACCAGTACTAGGTAAACAGAAATAATTAATGGGCAACAGGAGAGATTCAGGTGCTGTTTAAGGTAATCTCATTCCCAGGAATTTCTTTTGATGCAGGCTATGTAGAGTCGGATTGACTAGCTAAATCTCTGTGTTAATGAAGTCTATCTTTTATTCATGGGTCTAAACCTGAATGTTTTCATTTGTTGGAAATGTCTTGTGACCTCCTGGTACCTATCCCTCTGCCAGGCCATGTGATATTTAAATGTGTTGTGTATGCCCTGATTTAATCAGGTTGTACGAATCTGACTCAACTAATGATAGAATCTGACCAGATAGCCTTATTATTTGTTTTGGACTGTTGACTAAATCTTTGGCACACCCAAAGGATTATATCATGGATCAAAACAGGGAGAAAAAGAAGAGCCATGAAATGATATTTCAATATATGGGAGAATGCCTAAATCCGATCTGCAGACACACTAGTGATAAACACAAGGCAAAATCCCAACTCCAGGCCGTCTGGGAAGGTTTACGTATGTTCCATACACAAAGGCATCAGCATTTGCTCTTGTGTCTTCTTCTGATCATTTAAAAAACTCATAAAGCTGCTACAGTTTAGCCCTTCTTACTTGTTTCTGGATGTAGAAGCAGTGATTTTCGTGAAATCAAAATTAATGTACACATGGGAAGAACCAATATTTAGAGCAACATGCAACAAAGACATTTTGGAGGTGTTAACTGCTACAACCTGGGATTCATTCTGCCAAGGCCTGTTCAAAAGCAGCAACTGATTAATTGTAAGAAGTCAGCCTACAGTCCAGTAAGCAATAATTGTTATTCTGCAGGTCAGCAGAGCTGACCTTGTGAGTCTTTGATAAAAGAGGGACCTCAGTCACCAGTCAGCCACCATCTCTAGTTTTAGTCCCTGCTGACCTTCTGTATGTCAACAAATTGCCAGACGTGATGTCTCCGGGGCATGTGAGATCCCTGGAGCAGGGCATGAAATGCAGAAGTGATAGGGGAAAGCTGATCTATGCCACCTTACTTTCTCCCCCACGTTAGACATCAACAGATTGTGCCCACTCCGCACCTTGTACCAGTGACAAATACCAGCCCCTGAGCCACCAAAAGAGTGAGCGAACAGAGATGTAAAGTTAAACCAGAGCAAGCGTGAGGCTCTTCTGTGCTGTGCACTGAGTTTCGCCAGATCAAGAGGGCTTTATAGTCCATAGGCAGAACACGTTTGAAAAACAGCAGAACAGAGAAAAGGGTCTAGCAGAATTAAGTGGACCTAAAGGAGCACAAAGAGGCAAGTGGAACATCTCTGGCACAGACGGTGGCTCCATTCTGAGGAGCTGCAGCTAAAGAACTTGGTTTTGTTCCATTCAGACTCGGTTGGAAAGGTTTTCCAGACCCAGTGTAGTACATTGCATAATGTAGGCAGTATACATTATGACCCAAGGACACAGAGGACAAGGACTGACTCAGTATGTCTAAGTTCTCCTGAAAAATATGGATTCATTGCTGAACAGGCCTAACCAGATCCACAGGAAGCAGGGCACAGGTGCTGCGCACATCCCTGCATCTCCTATTGCGGTAGACATCTGGCATCTCCAAGCACCACGATTCATGTGCAACTACCGGGCCATGTCCCCCTTCTGTACCCATCCTGCCATAAAGGTGAGAAGGTCACCTAGCAACCAGCCAGGCTTTGAGCAGGAAATCCCAGAGCACTGTAAAAACGATTGTCCTGCGAGTTGAGTGCCATATGCCTCGGTCTGCTGCAAGAGCCCATGAAGTAGCTGGAATGGCTGTTGCGCACTGCTGCTGAATCCTCATCACATCAACAGCCTTATTACACACCAGGCTGAGCTACCTCTGAGACTGCTCTCCATTTGTGGCTGTGATTTGTCACTGCTTTCATTCTCCATAACAGGTTCACAGAATGAATCAGGGAATACAGAAAAATATCTCAGACCATCTGTTTAGAAGGTGTATTTCACCCCCTAGGGCTGATTCAAAAGGTACTAAAAAGGTGACAATTTCAGTCGAGCTCTTAAGATCTTCCTGGATTGCTTTAATGATAACAAAAAGCAGCATTCAGCTCCAAAATTTTGCCACAGTCTAAAACACAGATGAAAATAAGCAGGTGATAGTCATATTTTACACCTCAAATTCTTCCCCACTAATCACACCGGGTAGCAGTTCATTCCTCACATAGTCTGTCATTTCCAGAGGATTCCTTATTAAACTGCATGTTGTCATGGGCAAGATGGGAATCCTGCACACTCTAATTCCAATTCATTAGCACAGACCAAACAGGAAATATATCTGACATCATCATTATTATTATTTTCCTGTGCACTGAGAAATAGAAACAACGACATTATATTCCACTACTTAGAAATACCAAACCACCAAACCCAAAGGAATTAGTAAGTGCAAGGCAGACTGATTTTTAAAAAATTGCGAAGTAGAACATAGCTATTTCATGTGAAATAAGTTTGCTTTTCGTCTCAGAAGACTGATATTTTGCAAATTCTATATGTACAGAGCTGTACCTGGTCTATGAGCCTATTTCTATAACTAGCAGGTGAGTTTTTTAAATGAATAAGCTGTGGTTATTTTCATTAGCAGTCTGGAAAAGTGGGATCATTTGCCAAAATAACAAGAAAATATTCAATTCAGGACAGTGATCTTTTGCCTTGGAAATGTAGTTGCACACTGAAGACATCCAGTCATGGCAAAGCCATCTGTCCCATCAAGACAGCTTGCTTTGCACATTGCTAGTACTTTAAATCTGCCAAAATCTTGTTCTGAACAAGTCAACCAACGTCTAAAAAGCTATACCGTATTGAGAACTAGAGTAGTGCTCACAGTTTCAAATGAGGATAGATCTGATTAACTTATGCTCTGCCTGCCAAACAGAAGTTTTGTAAAAAAAAAGATTTGCAAAATGTTTACCATCTTTCTTAAAAACAAGCTCTCAGGAAAAAAAAAAGAAAAAAAAATAAAAGAAAGAAAAAAAAAAAAGAACGAAAGAAAGAAAAAAAGGCCTATCAAAAGAATAGTTCTGTTAAAAAATTCATTCAGGTAACGCTTTGCAAACTCTTCAACAGCTGTCTCACCGTGACTCAGAAGGCTGCTGGCAGCCTGCGCCGCAATTTTCCCACTCCTAGAAACCCTCTTTTGCATGGGCAGACTTAAGGAAAAGCAAAAATGGTTCAAAGCATGTTACAGTGTGTCTCGGAGTCTGACAACTAGAGATCACAGCTGTAAGTTTGGTGAACAGACTGCTGCTTTCATTACCTCATAATTTTCTGAAACCTGAATCAGAACAACCCCAAAATAAGGTAACCCAAATTTAACCGCAACAGTATCGCCCTGCTGTACATTTATACAAGTTTGTATAAGTTTAATTGGAAGTGTATGTTCATATATCAAGCCTGGAGACTTGGCTTAAGAAGACAGATAAAGAAATGGTATGTGGCCCCCCAAACTTTTGGCTGGAGGGAAACCAAGGAGCACTTTGAAGTTTCTTATAAAATGTAGAAAGCCGTACCTGACTCAAAGTGGGAATATGCAGATTAGAATTCCTCAGGTATTAAGCTCTTCTGGCTCACAAATTGTTTGTGTTTAAATGCAGTCTAAAGGAGAGGAAAATAAAAGGAACGATACCACAAGACTTTTCTATGACACAATTGTGGAAACCATTCCAAAATCCTGGTTTTTTCCTCTAACAAGGAGGCGTTCTTGGCATATGGCACAAGCTGTTGTTTGATATCAGTAGATTTTATGCTAATTCTCCACAGAGAACAAACTATATAGTCATAATTTTTACAAGAATTTTAATTACCTATGAAATTATTTTGTGTTTCACCTGGGGAGGTGCAAGGGTATTTTTTTATCTAACTTTTGGTACTATTCTCAAATTCCAGTTGCCATCATTTAAGAAATGTTAATGATGCTAATGAATACTAAAGGTCAGACACTTAGCTTGTGTAAATTAGCACAGCTCAGTTGATTTCTGCAGCTCTACTGATTTACAGTTACTGAGGACCTTAAGATCCTGGCATTGTAATTTATTAGTCTTGGCTATAAATTTTGTTCCATATATTCAGCTGTTTAGAAGTATTTGCAGGGTCAAGTGAAAATGCAGATTAGTGCAAGCAAATGCCAATCAGTGTGAACCAAAACAACTTTTCACGTTCATTTCCACTTGCATTCATGGCTACATAGTTTTGACCTTTTTTGGGGGTTTTCCTTCCTTTTTTTTTTTTTTTTAATATGAACACACACATAAAAAAAAGGAAGCTCAGTTTAAACCCTCAAGTTTGCAACCAAAGCATGAACATACGGTTTCAACTAGCAAGCTCCAGCCCCGCTATTTTTGATTTGCACATCTTTACACTTTGAATCTCAGACCAAACTGTAATTCTAGTGTAAAATCACGATACAGCAATCCTGGTCTTACAACTGAGGCAATGTAGTCAAAAAACAGAGTAGACTATAACCACCATAAACTCTTGGGAAGAACCTAAATGCCATTTTATGATAGCAAAACTCCTGAACAGTTAGTTTTGGTGTGGTTCCTGGGTTCATCCTGCGTGGTTCATCTACAGACGTGGGGTTACCTTTATGCAGTACATCTTAGCATGTGTCGTATTTTGTGTCATAACTCTAATCCCCCGGTCAAAGCCTACCGCACTGGCCAGCGTGACCACCGCATTTGCTCTCTATCTGTATTTACTTATCTCATATGCAATGACAGCTTTTCAGGGCAGGGCCTACAAGCATTTCTAAATGAGTCTGGAGATTTAATGGCAGCTCCCAGCCACCACTGTGACACAATTACCTATGAGAAAATTCCTCCTTATTTGCTCTTGGGCAGGAAGTACAAGAGTAACACAGACCTCTGTGAAGCAAAACAGTGACTCATCTGAAAAACCAAGTGGACGTATAAAAACTGTTGGCTAATAATTCTGCATGAGATCCAGACTTTCTTAAAATGGTCAGCTAAAAGCATCATAAGATAAATGAGTATAGCTTAAACAAGACTAGCTGTTCTGAAGGCTGAAAAAATATCAGAGAGATTACCCTTGGGAGGAAGACATGAAAACAACTCCAATTAAATATTCATAGGAATAGACAAAATATACAATGGCCATGACAACTTCCCTTTTACATCAGGATAAACTGGAAATTATAGTAAATTTGCTCCCTTACTCCCGTCAAATAATTAAATACTTAAACAAGAAAACAAGCCATTCAGCTGTGAGTTGCTGGTAAAGCCACTGATTTGACTCTGGCAGAAGAAGGTTTTAAATACAGATACCTGAAAACTAAGACAAGTTTTACTCTAGGGGTTAAGAAGGAATAATGACTGAGTACATGAGCACACTCACAAATTTCATTCTGGGGAAGTGAAAGAAGAGTTTTGAAGAGAGCATTTGAACAAATGTTTTTGTCAAGAAATATGCATTTTCTAATAAAAAAAATACCCATGCAACCCCCAAACCCCATAGTCTTCTACTGTTTTTGTTATCCTTGACAATTTTCAGCTAACTCTGATTAGTCTTTTTGTTTGTGTGTCTTCCACAAGATCTTTCCTACCATAAAAAGGTGGAGGAGATCATCAGAGACTACAGGATGATTCAGGTAGGGAGGAACCCATTGCTCTGCTCCCACACTTGGGTATGCACAACGAGTCCATGAGACTTCTGCCACCCTGATTGACTGTGACAACACTTGATGGGGCTGGAAGACTTGATATAAAATTATTACCTTGGCCTTAGTAAAATGTCACTGCATTATTGGTTTATGTCAGAAGAAGCGATTAAGGTAGAATTTACTTTCATCACCACAATTAGCTTTTCTAGAGAATTTTTAAAGTTGTATTTAATGTTTCAAGCCCCCAGACAAAAAGCTAGAAGAACCAATGATTTGTCTTGCCCTTTTTGTTGCTTTCATTTTCAAGTCTTTTTCCCTGGTTTATAAATATTAGACCGCAGCAGGCTGTAGTAATAAATAGTGTATCAGTTCCCCCAGTGCTAGGATACTTAGGAAAAAAAAACAAACAAACAAACAAACAAAAAACCCACCCACATAAGAACACCAAGAAGAATGTGCTTCGTAAAAAAGCAATGACTCTGGCTGAATGTCTTCATGTTTTTAAGTAGTAAACCTACTGCTAAAGATACATGCTATACGTTGTTGTATGTGGGATTTCATAGAATTACTTCAGCAAAATCCCAAAGCCTTCTGGCAAGATTAGTGAAAGCAAGGGAAACATAATGACCCCTTTTTCTGAAAGCATCAGAAGTCATGGAGAAGAGAACATTTTTAACAGAAGAAAATGGTACATCTACAGGTACAGGTAAAGCTCAGATAGACTTTAAAACATTTTTTTTTTTTCAAAGAGTTATCAGTGTTAGTCAGTTCAGAATTATACCAAAATTGGATGAAAAGTTGCACAGTGATACAAAACAACTTTCTAGAGCTTAAGTAATTTGCAAGGGGACCTTGGTTAGATAAGAGTAAAGGGCTTGAAAAACTTCTTTCACCACTTTAAGGACTTGAGAATATAACTTAGAAATTATGTGAGAGATGCCCCATGGCTCCTCTGAGACAGGCCATCACCTACCTGCTGGTCGTTTATTCTGGCATAGAGTCTTGCGTCTTCTGAACAAACAGTTGTACCTAACAAGTATTGGGACTTTTGCTCCTATTCCTAACCAGGACACATATGAAATTAGAATTTGTGTTTTAAACCAGCTACATCGCTTCCTTTTACATTACACAGTTTCTGCTCAGTTCATACCTACCCGAAGCACGGCAGCCTCATCAATCTGGGATCTACCGCCTCTGTGATACTATTCTTTCCCCCCTCCCATAGGACAGGCACAAAGCTGCATTGTGCAGTGTGTGCTCAGGGAAGCTGCCTGAATCTTTGAGCTCTCTGCAATTTCACTGCTGTATGCATTACAGTGTCAGATCCATAAGCAATTTTTGACTGTTGTGTCCAGTGCCGTCACCATAAGCAGACCTGGCTCTTCTAAAATCATGCAAATCAAGGACTGAGACAGTAGCTTATTTTACCTTAGCTACCTTCAGTCCTCAATATGCATGAATACTTCTGAATAATGGAAATGCATGTGGTCCTCTGGAACCCATGACAGTCCATGGGAGCTGCTCTTCTGTTTCTAGAGGCTTTAGATGAATAACGTATGTTAGTTAGCCTTCCATGTCTCCCATTGTCATTGACATCTTGCCCTCTCAGAGCTCCTGCTGTGAGGCAACATGGCACAAGAAATTTAGGCATATTTATGTGTCATGTTACCACAGTACAAGAATACAAAATTAAAATAAAACCCAGTCATTTCAAATAAACTTAAAGAAAAAGAGCTGGCGGTGTGATGTATAGATAACAACAGACTAGAGCATAGGAAGGTTGAGCTGTGTCAGACTGTCAGTAGTGAATGCTCAAAAAAAGGTAACAAGGACAGAGCGGACACCAATTAATCCTTCCCTAATCCACTCCCATCATACTACAGTCGTTGAATATACTCCACCAGTAGTAATTCCTTTAAATACGCGGTTCTACACTTGAAGAGGTACTGCACCAGGCAAATATAGCGATAGCAGCTGGACCCTAATTATTTCAAAGAAAAAACAACACTAGACATTTGTCACGTGACACAACATAAAACACACAGAGGAGCAAACCAGAGAAGAAAGATGGGGAGAATATTACTCGCTTTGGCACAACTAACACAACTAGATAACTTTTGGACCAGTTCCACCTGCCAGCTCAGAACAGGGGCACAGTGAAGGTACATGCATCTACCCCCAGCATCGTACTTCTGTCTTAAAAATGGCCCTCAGTCCTTCCATCTCCTTTGCAACAAATTACTCCATTTTCTCCCACTGAGGAAGAAATACCTGTTGTGCCACCAGTCTGTGTATTCTTCCCTCTCTTTCCTTTCCATCCAAGCCCAGATCAGGGAGGAGTCCCAGCTAACCCTACTACGTGGTCATGCATGAAGAAACCTCTTCTCAAAGGTGGAATACTAGGTTGGCAGTAACAGAATGTTTTAGTCTTCCTCCTTATTAGGACAATGTAGCCATAATTATTACATATTAACCTTTCCAATACAAATCATGATTTACCCATATTGCCTAGGGGAAAAGTTTTGGATAGAGAATCTCCAACATATCCATCTGCACTTCTTGCCATTACAAGGTTCACAGTGTGAGGAGGAGACTGGAGCACCTCTGAGGGTTCTCAGGGATAGTTGCACAAGCGTTAATGAAATCCCATTAATCACAGCCCTAGCCATCACGGACTTGTCAGCACAGGAGGTTGCAGACTACCCACAGCAGGTAGAGAGGTTAAGAAAAACATGTCACAAGAAGGTACGTGTATGACCTTTCCTGAGTCTGCAGTGTTGGTCAAAACATTTTTGTGCTGTGGCTAAACCGGAGATGGGAGGAAAATGCCATAGGGAGAACATCTGCAAAACTTAAAATGACACAGTCCAGGGAATTTCCACAGTTCCACTCCCCACCTATCAGAAACTTGAATGGGAAGTATTTCTCCATCCGCTTTGCCAGGCAGGTAATTATTTGTACTGCTCAGTACCCATATTAACTGCACCTGCAAAGAAGTGTTGTTTTCTAAGTATTTTGCATGCAAAATTTGGCAGAGGAGAAGACAGAACTATTTCTTACCGCCAGCATTAAAACCCAGGAAAAAGCCTTGTAAGCAGGTACTACAGGACCGTGAAGAGAAATGGCTTTACTTGCCACACAGTCTTCTCTCACTCCGCCTGTCACAGCTGTGCTAGACATAGGGTAATGCTATACCTCTCACGTATAGCCCAGGAGATCTGGCACCTGATAAGGTTTCAGCTCGCTCTGGGCCAAGTTCGCTCAGGTACATGGTGCAAGTTTGCAGTTGCCCACAGTCAGCAGAGATTCCAGCACAGTTTAAACCAAAAGCACACTTCTGGCCTCTTGTTACTATTCTGGACACCTCATTATCATGGAGGAATTTAGTATCTCTGGAGCAGATCTGGCACAAGAAGGGAAGCCTTTACTGTTCTCCTGTGCAAGATAAAGTCTCGGAACCTGCTCACAGATGCAGGCTCAGTCAGATAGAAGCTGCACGCCCGTGCCAGGTTTCTCCTGACAAGCACCAGCAGATGTAGATGATTGATTGTGTCATTTAATAGAAGGTCTCCTTCCCAGTGTTCCCATAACATCATCTGAGGGACAATTTAGAAGCTGTGGAGCATACAGTTGGGAAGTCACACAAAGGCTTTTTTGGGAGCCTGGAAGAGGCTGGACTGGTTTGTATCACAAGTTAAAAGTAACCTTTTTAAAACAGATATGTGAATGAGTCACTGGGTTTGTATCCTTATATTTGACAAGCTAGGCTGCTTTGCTTCTTCTGTCAGAATGGCCTGTACTTTTCCCTCTGTCCCCAAACAGCCCCATTCAGAAAACCTATAGAAAGAGCTACGCACATTTCCTCCTGTGTATATCTACCAAGCAAAAAGCGTATAATGAAATGTAAGATAGCGAGGAAAACAGATAAGTTTCTGTAAACTTGTATAACATTGGGGGTATTTTATTAACAAAGAGAGTGTTCAGTAATATCTTTCATTTGTTTAAACTTAGTGTGATACAACTTCTTTCAGTTAAAAGGGACGAATTGACAGATTTTTTTTCTGTATACTTTCAAGAGATCATCCAAAGACGCTTTTTAAAAAGAAACAGAAAGATTGTATTCAAAGGACATGCATGAACGAATTCATTATTTCATACGGGATATAAAGAGAAAGGCAGTAATTTGTAAACTGTGAGATAAAAAAGATATCAAGGGAAGAAGGATTGCCTTATATAACAAGCTTTGATTGTAAATAAAATGTCCGGGCAGGATGTTTAACTGCAATAAATTGACTGTTTGGGTCTTTGCTGACATATCTTTTTAGTTTTATGGACATTAGCTATATTTATATGGAACTTTATTATATGGGAAAAGTTCTTGTTCAGGATTTGAAAAACTGGTTCATAGTATAAGATTCTTGAAAGCACAGAAGATGCTGATGAACAGAGACTGGGAGGATAAAGAGAAAAGGGCTGAATTTCTCACATACAACAAAATCACAGACAAATCAGAAGGGGTATATTTAATCGGACTTTATCAGAATCAGCATTTTGTTACATTTCTTTTACTAGCCAGTAAGGGCGGGGGGTGGGGTGGGGGGGGTGGGGGGGGGTGGTGAAGAAGTTGAAGGCTGTCCATATTGCATTATTGTAATCTGAGTCACCAGTGAGACCAAAGGACTACACTTGGACTTCAGTTAGGGATGACATTCCTTCCATCCAGTCCTGGCATTTACTGCTAAATGAACAACAGCTCTGCCCTCAAACTCCAAGAATATGGAAATTCATCAGCCAGGGTCTAGAGTGAGCCTAAATGTTACATAAAAGGATCAAATATCTTTCCCAGTCTGTTCCATTCAGTTCTTCAAATAGATTTAGTATTTTCATATTCTTTTCCTTCTCAGCCACCCCTAGTTAACATTTTCCCCACCTTGCGTTGAATGTATTTATGTTCACCCAACAAGGTTCAAGCACCTAACCCACACACCCTAAGACCTCTGGGAACTGTGGTCCTTGCTGGAGCTTCAGTGGACCCTCCCAAGATCCTGCAGAGATGTGTCTGCCTGGAGGTCAGGGCAGGGGGAGGGAGGGAGGTTGGGCAGCATTGCCCTTTCCACCCCAGTTCAACAGAGAGGGCTTGCTAAACTGGGCAAGGGACTTCTCCCATCGCATGCCTACTCTCCTTTGGTGGATCCATGCTTTCTCACAGCACGTGCAATGGTAAAACAAGCCCATTTCACTCTGAACTATACCACAGGGCTTTTGCCTGAAAATGTGTCATTTGAGAGTAGGAGGATCTCTCCATTTAGGGAAGAGGCTTGTGTTTGGAATACGGCTGGAGATGCCTTTCTCCAAGCAGGCTGACAAAGTAATCACAAATACCCACTCCCCAGGAGGTGTGTTCACACTCAGACAACTGCAAAACTCCTCCCTGTCCAGGATTTAAGGTATTTTCTCAACTCAGACATGATAATTTTCATGGCAAGAGCAAGAAAAAGAAAGGGGAATTCTCTATTACACCACACAAGGCACAAAAGAGAACATACATCAAACACACGTCTGGAAAGAGATTAGCATTACCTCAGTGGGTCCTGTGTCTCAGTACCTTGGGGTTCTAAAATGAAATATTAGGGATCTAAACAGATCAGAAAAGACTTATGGGGGGGAAGGAGGGGCAGATGACTAGAATTTTACCTTTTTTTTTTCCCTGCAAAACCCACATTATTTTCTTTCAAACAGGATGTCTAGAAATTTATCCCTGAATGTAGTAAGCACATGAAATGCATGTGCCTTTAATGTGTAAATTCGACACTGCACAAGGGAATAACTAAATGAGACACTATTTTAATGAATCAAGTCAAAATGGCAAGGTGACATACCTCATTTAAGACAATGAATGCTTAATGTCACTGTAAAATGAACCCCTCCTTCTCCTGGGAAAAGACGACAATATTGGTTTGGGTTAAAGTCCTACCTTTTTTGTGTCAGTTGCAGATTTTCTACAGTCCTTGGGAGATCTTTCTGGATCATACCTTCCAGAAAACAACGGCAGGTTTTGATCAGGAAAGTTAACGAAGACGAAAACAAACCCAAGCAGTACTGAGCAAAGAAGGTGACTTCATGTCCAAAAGGCCATTCACAGCCCACAGAATCAGCCCCGCACAGTCACACACATCCCGAGGGACAGGCAGTGTGGGCACATGCAGCATGACCCACGCAGCCTGGGCAGAGCTCTGCAGCTGGTCAAGCAGCAGCGGAATAGCCCTGCAGAGAGCAAACCTCCATGCATGGTCAGTCTTCACCTCCCTTCACTTTGCCTACTACCTAACATCTTCACCCTGTCCTCCCTGCCATGACCTGCTCCTCACGAGATTGTTTCTAACCTACAGGTGTTCCTAGAAGCAGGTCCATGCTCCTCAACATGGTACTTTATGCTAGGTCTTGCTAATGGTTCAGAAAAAAAAATAAATCTTTACATCTGTGGTAAAACAACCATCACCTTAATACTTACCATGTCTCCAAATTCTTAAGTCGCATTGGATGTAGAAACTGGCAGTTGGGGGCTGCAGGAGGATCCTCTGTGAGGGGGGCTGGGGCTGCACGGAGCCAGACAGCCAGCTCCTCACAGCCCCACCACAGGGCACAGCTGAGCCCATCAGGGACACTGGTGGCACCTCTGGGAAAATGTGCTTAACAGGGCCAAACGCTGCCCAGCAGCCAGGGGTAATGAAACCCATGTGAGAAACAGCCCTGCTAAGTCCTGCATAAAATGGAATTGACTATTCCATTCACAACCCAGGCGAGAGCAGAAGGAGGGGAGGTGGTGTCCCCATCACCCCAGCAGAGATCCTCCTGCAGCCCATGGAAGAGCCCACGCAGGAGGCTTTTCCTGAAGGACAGCAGCCCATGGGAATACCCCACACTGGAGCAGGGGCAAAACGCAAGGAGGAAGGAGCAGCAGAGAGGAATCCTTAGGGACTGACCACAGCCACCCTTCCCCACCCCCTGCACTGCTCAGGGAGGCAGGGTGGAGGAGTCAGGAACGGGGGAGTGAAGCTTCTCCATAGATGAAATTAAGAGAAAATTTCAGAACACCTTTTCAGAACCCTTCCAACAGGGATCTGTAAGGACTACGTAATACATCCAAGCAACTTTTTGGTACTGATTGGTTTTATATGTGAAATCTGTTTCCATGCATTGTTTGGATGATTCAACAGATAATATTCTTCTGTTTTAAAATTTATAGAAAGTTATTTCAGTCCTACTCTGCAGCATTATTCAAGACAACATTCAGCACAGTTAATTAACTTAGAAACCTGAAAAGGATCTACACTGAATTCCTGCATACTGCTGCTTAGGCTCCCGTAAATTCTTGATTCACATTGACAAGTCTGATCCAAAACCCAGTAAAATCAATAGGAATCTATCAACTTCCATGCACCTTCTGAGTAACTTCAAAACTCCACAGATTACACAACTTTACTCAAAGCAGTATTTAAAAAAAAAAAAGTTTTTGTAACATTATGCTTTCAATCCCCCACCCCTAACAACAACATAAGATGACCAAAAACCCCTATATCATTTGGTTTACTGCACCGCTATCAGCTATTCATTGGTTTGCAGACAATATCGCAGGATAGAAGAACTGATTCGGTAGTCTAATATTTATCTTATTTCTCACTCATTAGCATGATTCTGTGACCAGCCAATTAACGGACAGGATACCCAGTTCTCAGCAGGCACATCTAACAGGCACTGAACAAAGAGGAGTGATCCTTAGAATTGTGTAAACAGTTCTCATAAACATCACAAGGCGCTAAAGACAAGTATGTAACTAACCTCTCCTGCTGGGAAGTGAAGGAGGCTTGAATCATCTGTCTGTGGAAATGGATCAGGGAAGAGCAAGGGTCTGATTTACGGAGTGGGAAGGACTCTGCAGCAGATTGTTGATAACCTCCTTATGTAAAGCCCACAAGCTATGAAGATGGAACATGACTGCAGGAGGGATGAACAGCCATTCTGGAAATGGGTAAATAATTTATCAGAACCAATTGTCCATTACTGTTCACAAAGAAATTGTTAGAGTTTAAAGCATATTCATTATTTCAAATTGTTCCATTTATTTCTTCAGCAAATAAGATATGTGTTCGGAAGATACCCAAGTTGTGAAACATACAATTGACTATTCCATTCACAATCTGAATTGTCTCGGATAGCTGAATTATTTGCATGATTTAATTACATAATACAGGACAGGAAAATTGAGCCTTTAATCACCATGAGTAATGCTTACTCAAGGAAGAAGTCCTATTGAAGTCCAAAGAGTAAAGACTTTACAGCAGTAGAAAATGAGTCAGAATCTGGCCTTATTCATAATTTGTGCTCTAAGGTAGTTTTACTCCTTGCTTTTTAAATATATACCTAACCCATACAGTATTGTCAGGGAGCAGCAATAAACAGCTTTTGACTTGCTTAGCCAGCCAGCATAGCACCAACTCAAAACTGAAATGCTATGAAGAAGGTAGTTCAACAATTCAGGTAGAGGAAGGAGAGGAGAGAAATACCTGTTTCTCCAGAGTCTCCATGTGCATGAATTATAATCATTCAGATTTATTAAAAAAAAAACAAAAACAAAAAACCAAAACAAAACAACAAAAACCCCACACACAAAAAAACACACACACACAAAAAAAGAGAACCAACCCCAATGTTCAAGCCTTTTTCCAAATTTAGATAATCATTAGTAAAATAAAACAAAGTCTAAACCATCATACAGCAAATGAAAAATAAGGCAGAACTGCACCCGATTAACTTTTAGCACCACAAACAAAATTATGAGCTGTTCTGTCATCATTTCTGGAGGTCTTTAGGAGGGATCCAAATTGTTATTGTGGGAAGAGCACTAACAGAAAAAATTACAAACATACGCTAACTTGCGGTGTTTCGTATGCCAATTAACAACACCCCAACACCCCCCAACAAATTAGACAAACTCAGCAAGCAATATTCTTTATTAAGACAAGTGTTGTAAAGGAGGCAGCAGCACAATGAGTTGACAAAATTCCCTCTGTATCCAAACAAGAGCAATGGCATGAATCCGAAGGGAAACTGTAGCTGCAAACAGCAACCAACAGTGACACCCCACAGCACTGCCCCACTCCAGGGCAGCCGTGTCAGATGGGGGTCACTGGGCATCCGGGACCTACATGAGCACCTGTAAAGGGGGGAGCAAAAAAGGGCTGAAAGAGAAGGAATGTCCAAAATGAAGTTTTCCTATGAGTGAGTGACACTTCAGTGAGTTTTTTTCTTTTTACTTAAAAGGCCACATTTTCCCAAACATGTGGTTTCAGCACCAAGGAATTTGAACTAAACCAGAATTAGTTTTATCAGCCGTTTCGGTTACGTATCTGTAACTTCCCTCGAGAAAAGGTGAAGAAAAGGTTCAAACCTACTTTGTTCTATTTAGAAATTAAGCCAAAGCAGAAGTAAAAGCAGGTCTAGCCAGTAATTTGAATGTCAGGTTATTTGCCTCCCATCATTATTATTTCAGTTTGTACCTGCTTGAGTAGAGTTTTGCCCACATTTGTTATGCTTGGTTCATTACAAAAGCTTGCTAATAAATAAACTGTTTTAATAATAGAGTTTTAGGCCTTGCACTACAACAAAGTTATCATCTATATCTTAGGCCTTTTATCCTCCTTTTATGTGGAGGATGGAAGTTCCTTTTGTGGAGGATTTCACAATTTCATTTTGCTTTCCTTGGGAAAAAAAACACCTCTGGATTTGCAAATTTCTCCACATACAGAAAGTATTGCTCTGGATCAAAACGTTTCCCTGTCAGTGGACTTGGTGGGAGATGTTGTGCAATAGGGCACAATAAGGCAGAAGAGGTAAAAACATTGTCAGCTCTTCATATCCAGACAAGTACTCACTCCAAAGCACTGAGGGGATGTGGGTTTCCTGGTCGTGGCGGTGGTTTGGCGTTTGATTTTGTTTTAACATATATCATCTCCTAGATTAAGCGTTCAGACTTCAGGTCTCTGAATCCATCAATTAGCTTGTGCAAATGTACCCAGCCTTTTTACGTTCTTCTCCTTCCCTCCTCCCCTTCCACTCTTCTTCCTGCTTCCTCATCCTTGCAGACTCGGCAAGAGCTGCTGGGCTCCAGCCAGCTGCTGCTTCAGACCCGGGTTGTGCTTTCAAGGCATAGTCCTGTGTAGCAGGGTGGGGGTGCAAAGCACAAACCTGAGCCAAAGCACGTTATCCCCCGGGAGAGCACACCACCCGGGTGCTGCTGCGTGTGGGAGCCTCTACACCTTCGCCACCCACAGAGGCTAGTGGGGACGGGGACCTACCTCTGACCAAGCCAGATCAGATACTGGCACGACCCTGTTAACACCGTACTGTGCCAAAGTTTACACATCCCATTTTTCTAAAGCACACTGGATCAGGCAATGGCTTTCCCACTGAAATTGAGCTAGTGCTACTTTTGTTTTATTTATGAATCTCAGCCAGCCGTTGTTTAGTTTAGATCCTCCGTGCTCTACCCCATTTAACTTGTTAACTTTGCACTGAGGTCTAAGGGAATAAAACCAGCAAGAGGGAACAGGGGAGGCCATTCAATTTTCCTGGGTCTTCAGCTGGCAACATTAATCCTCAAGGCTTCAGAGTCACAGGTCCTCTGCTCTCACAGGCATATTGCTTGTATGAAAAAAGGAACATTTACATTTGATGGGGACAAATAGCAGATCTGCATTAAGTTCAGTCAAGCAAAACAGATCTATTTTTTAGCCATTATCAGCTACCTTTTCCTTCAAGGCAATCAGAATTAGCCACAGCAGAAAGACTGGTGCAGCGAGCTGTCCCCACAAAAATGATAACACCTAAGCCTGATGGAAATCTGCAAGGGCAAATGTTGGTTTCTGCCACACCTCCCACCAGTCAGAATGCCAAAGAATCAGCCAGCTTTCTGAGACTTCATAAAGCAGGCAGAGTACTGGATGCACAAGGGAATATAGGAGGTAAACTTCACCCTTGCAATGGTGCAGAATGAAAGAGTTAAAAGAAGTTCCCTTTCATATATTCTGCACAAACTTACATGCCCAGAGGCACCGCATTTGGCTTCCTGTACGTTATGTTTTTCCTTTTTACTTACCCCCAGCGGTTCATTATTGCAGGCCTTCTGACTTGTGAGAACAAGACTCACCATTCCCTCTGGGAGTTTCGCCACTGCCCTCTCGCTCCCTGTTACTCCCTTCCCTGTTTACCGTCTTCCAACTACCTCTCTCGTTCAGGTTGGGAAAGGAGGTAAAAGGCAAAATATCTATCATGATTTTTCCCTCCTGCACAATCTCTTTTCAAAATCGTTTTGCTCTTAACAAGAGAAACACCACCATACGGTGAAGACCCCCTGGTGTCTCCAGCCAGGCAGGCTCACTTAGAAAGCAGAAAGAAACCCACAGACCAACCTGACAGCACAAATATATCCATCCCACCCTCAGACTCGGAAACGCTGGCTGTAACCTGCCTCAATCTCCCCCTTCCTTGGAATCTGCCTGCAGATTAAGCAAATCGGGCTCCAAATACTCCAAGCAACGCCTGCAAGTCCCCAACATTTGTTTGCTAAATTCAAATTCTTAAGAGACAGAGGCTGCTTTGGTACAGTGATGTTCATCTTTGTAGCAGGTGTTTGCAAACATGTTGCACTAAAAAAAGCCCTACCCTTTTCTATTAGTATCGGTCAGATATTAAACATACTCACAGTAAAATTGATTATATTTGCCGAGTTATTTATTTAGCATAGATGTTCACCCTATCGCCAACCTTTTCATCTACCTTAATGGTTGAAGTGACCAGTTTGTGAATATAGCAATCCCCTCTACATCAGTCTGAAAAATAGTTTAATATTTATCCCTCCATAGAGTAGCAGGTAGCTTCTTCCCCTTCTAACAGGAAACAGTGACACAAGGTTGAAGCAGCAATTACATCCTTCTCCCTTTTGTCCAGCCACCTTTGACTTCCACAGGGGACAGAACAGCTGACTGAAAAAGCATGGGAAGCCAAGCTCAAGGCAGATGAAAGTGGTTGAAGAAGAAAGGTAAAAAAATATAAACATAAAAATAATTTACTGCAGGATTTTTCTAAATATATCCATTTTCCTGGTGGATGCAATAGTGTGTGCTGCACATGTTTTCTTTTCTTTTTTAAGAATAAATAATTTTCAGGTGTGTGAAGTTCAAGTACAACAAATCTTTCAAACTGAAGCTACTTTTTTTGTATGATTAATATGTTACATTACAGCTTGCTTATAAATTAAAGGAATAGAATATCATGTACTGCAAAGGAGTTGTATATTTTCCCTGCTAAGCTACAGTGACTATAAATCATTTCCATCACACTTCATTTTTAATTTGAATTCATAAAAGGTTGTACATTTCTTTGTGGTTTTAAATAAAAGATTAAAGGCTGTAAACTTAAATGTTTATTAAAGGAAAAAAATATGCTGATCTGAAACTTCAGGAATTTAAATATATGTAAAATATAAGAAAGGAGAACAAATAAGATTCCTGCTTGAGCCCTGGGAATTTAAAGTGAACTTTGTGGCCTTCCACTATAGATGCATCTGCATTTCGCCGGGAGAAGGTGGTAAGGGAAGGCAAGGGTGTGGAAATGGAAGGTCTAGAACAAGAGTGCCTTGCCACAACCCAAGTCAGTAATTTTGTGAAGTCAGTTTAGCCAATTGGTAGCTAATTGTTGAAAGAAGTGGAGCCTATGGAATTAAACCCAAAGTAAAATTAGAAACAACTTCCCACAAGATGTCAACCCTCGTTCCTGCCTATCTGTAAGTACAGGCCACCAGAAAGTCTGACCAAGTTGGACTTTCAAATGTTATAACCTCATGAGGCCAGATCCCAAGTGAGAAATCAGCTCTTGCTTTTGGTAGCCTCAAGGTTATGCCTACAGAGTACAAGCTCTGAGGTAAGCTTTAGTAATCAACTTCAGGTGAAGCATTAATGTTAATGTCCAGGTCATGCTTCAACTGAATGGGGACTCTATATTCACGTTCTATTATAGCCCTCATCTAACTTAAGGAACACCATCACTAACACAATGACCAGCAGGGGGAAGTAATTTTAATCACATTAACATGGTATGACTGAAATTTTGCAAAATGTTTTCTATTACATACCTAGTAAGCTAGATTACAACTGCTTTTAATGCCTCTTTCAATAAGATATTTTGCTTGCCTGTAGCAATCTTGCAGAAGTCTACTATTAATGAAAACCATGGCCCTGATTCTACATTTACAAATTCATAATTCCATAAAAGTTAGCAGCACACCTGCCTCACCCCTCCATTGATTGATTCCAGTGGGAATGTGCATTTGAAATGAAGCATGCAACATTTTTTAATGTATCGGAATATAAGTGAGTAGTTCAAAACTCTCTTTGTCTCCCACAATGAACTGCTTTAGTGTTAACAATAGTAGATCAAACTTTTAAGAATAAACTGGAAGACTACATTCAAAACTGCACATCACACTTTTTTCAGATGGAAAAACCTCCCAGTTCACATTCTAGCTGCTGGGAATTCCCATGTCTAAAACTTGCACAGGTTTCCCCTGGGGAGAATGGTGGACTACTGGAGATCTACACTGCTCAAAGCAGTTTAGCTTCTACCTCTTCTATTTCAGAGAGGAAGCGGAGTTACAGAAACCCTGAGTGCTCTGCCTGACAACGCCGACATTTTCTTAGAGTTCTGCATAGAGGTCCCAGGTTTACCCTTCAGAAAACACTCCTGTAGTTTATGCATGTGCAGCATTACTATATAAAAACATAAATTTAAAAATCAGAAAACAAAAAAGAAAACAAAAGTCTCCACCATCATGCATTTGTGTGTTTTGTTGAAGAAGAAGAAAGCAGAAAAACAAGAAGCTGGCAAATAATTTAAGTTTTAAAAGATGATCAGCTTTACATTATGATTGTTTTACTTTGTCTGATCTGACGACCAGGGACAATTCCCTCTAAATTCCATAACTGATCATGGGTTCCACTGATGAAGTTGTCCCTCAATGCGTAGTGCACGTGTCCACACAAAGTGATGGTCAGGTGCTGCAGGGTGCTTTCAGGTAAGCAGACTCCAGGCCATGCCATCACTACAAACATGCAGCAACACAGGTCCAGGTGAGCTTTAGAGAGCCCAAGTGCAGCAGGGAAGCATGCTACAGGTCATATCCATGTGAAATAAGCATGAAGTTTAAGGTTTTTATTCTACAGTGGGTGAGAATTTCTACATCTCAGCCCAGGTCACTAATGCTGCACTTCCATGTGCATGCAGTGAGTGCAGGGAAGCCCCAGCCAGCAAGACCCAACAGGCTGCTTGGGAGAATCATATTTATACCAGGCGCCCAAAGAATGTTGTTTTGCTTGGCATTTCCTGCCTGACTGGTTCTTTTCCTAACAACCAAATTTTGTTTGTCTTAATTTAAGATGTTTACTTTTGCTGTGATTGCAGTAAAAGCCCATGTCCTCATAAGAAGAAATTTGCAGAAAACAATGCAGGGCAGGAAATCAACTCATAACAATGTCCAACAAACTGAGCCTGTAACATTTCTGCTGGGGACAGTGGCAAACTAATGAGCAATCCCCTAATTACACAGAAGGTATTTAAGTAAGCACAATAGCCTAGATGATGCTAAATTGACACCTCTTGTAGACAAACTGCTTAGTCACAATTTAGCACAAGCAGCAGCTGTAAATGCCTATGGACTGTTCAGCCAATAAGCCTTTGTCAGTGGTGCAAAATAAAGGGAGGCCTTTTTTTTTTTTTTTTTTCCTTCTTAGAGATGAAGTTTGTTGTGTCTCACTTACAGATCCACCCTGCTGTAAACTCATATTTATTTCAGTCTACATTCCTAGCAAATTAAAGCCTTCCTTTGAAAACAGTGGGCACTGCAAGAACAGAATCAATTCCTAACTGAGGTGCAGACCCAGTGATGAAGTCTCACAACAGACCTCATTTGCTGGAGTGTTTATGCATTTATTTATGAAGACCAGCTCTTCTGTATTAAAACCTCCTGTCTCAGTTCAGGATTGCTTAAGGATTACAAGGAGTAAAAAACGGGAATAGCTGCCAGTGAGGAGAAATTACCCATAATATTTAGGCTTCCTATGACAGATTAGACACATTGTCAGAAAAAAAAAAAATCCTCTCAAAAAACACATCTTGGACATAGTAGCGTAACTTCTTTGTTCGATATGTTCTAAAGCTAACTGGGTAAAGATCAGCCACTCCTGGTTGTGTATCATCTGCAAATTTGCAGAGGCCACACTTGTCCCACCATACAGGTCATTTATGAAGACGTTAACCAGTGTGGGCCCCAGCACTGACCTCAGCCGGGGTACACACCACTGGTGACTGGCCTGCAGCTGGGCTTTGTGCCACTGATCTCAACCCTGAGCCAGGCAGTGCAGCTCATTTTCAGTCCATCTCACTGTCCATTTACCCCATATTTCATCATTTGTCTGTCAGGATATTATGGGAGACAATATCAAAAGCTTGGTAGAAGTCAAGATAAACAACATCCACTGTTCTCCACATCAAAGCAAGCTTGCTTTCTGCACAGCTTCCAGCTAGTATAAGGATTTTCTTATCCCCTCTTCTTCCCTTAAGCTCAACATAAAAAAGCTTAATCTGCTCACCATAAAGAAATTAATGTGTTTAAAGTGATTTTGAATTATTTAAGGAAGATGCATAACTGAGTAAGTACGCTTTCAATACTAACTGCAAAATCAAATAGTGCAGTTGAGTAAATACCAGTCACAATTTGGACACTACATTGAAAATGAGGCATAAAGTGAATACCGACTTTCTCCATGTTCTAAACTTACAGTATCTGTTCTCTCACAGCCCTGCAGAAGACCCAGTACACCTAATTCAAATTTTCTCATTTATTTCAGTGAGCTCAGGACCAAATCCTGAGGTTTCACTATCAAGCAACTATCAGAAAACACTGAGTTCTTTATACATCAGCTCCTAATAAAGATGGGAGACAAAATCTGGCCAAGCAGCCAGGCTTTAAAAGCACAAGGCAATAGAATGATGCCTCCCATGAGACCATACATCAGTTCAGGAGGATATAGTTCAGCCACAAAACAATCCAGAACACGACTTTTTAATCTCACTCAAACCAACCAAAACATACAAACATTTCTCACAAGTGCCATGTCCAAATTCTCTGTTCACAGACAGCATCCTGGGAAGAAAGATGCTTTTCCAACTTAAGGCTCTTGTAAACACGGGATTTACTACTGATCAAAATTACAGTCTGACATTAGTTTGCAAATATCCCCAAACCCACCAAGTTATCTCCGCCTGTAGAGGTTTATTGATACAAACACAACAACATACATGAAGCCAAAACCAGAGTTTCAAAGTAGCTCTGTTTTTCTTAAGGATCAGAAGGATTTTGCTTCAGTTTCCCTCCCAGTTTCCATTCCCACACTTACCTTTAGGATTTGATACAGCAGCATGCAGGCTACTCCCTCTTCTGCCACCGGTAGGTCCTTTGGGGGACTGTGGGGTGCCCCTGCCTTCTCCAATGGGGCTTTTGTCACTGCTGCTTGGAATGATCAACAGTTTTAGAGCATTTTCATGCTTTCTGCAACAGCTTTTGTATCAGCCTGCTGGAAGCCTGAAGTTCACGGTCATGCCCACCATTTCAGTGTGGTTAGCAGTCCTTACGAGAAGGAAACTACATCAAAACAAGCCTCTTCCCACATGTCACTGGTAGCAAACCAAGAACACGCAGTCTGAGCGCATCCCTGTACCTTTCTGAGAACAAAAACAACAAACCAGCTAATATGTATTAGTTAATTTTTAGAAGTTTTACAGACTTCTAGAAGACATGTCAAATTCCCACAGCTCTTAAAGCAACTTGAAACGCACTATGCCAGCACAAATCCATGCAGGAATGTAGGTATCATCAATTTTAGCAATGCCAGGAAACAGCAAGAGCAAGGCTGCTCCAGGCAGGAGTAGCCAGAGGCTGAAAAGGACCCTGGAACCAGCAGGGCTGTCCCCTCTCCAACAGCCTGAAATCCTACCATGCCCAAGCTGGGCAAGCACAGCAGAGTGGTGAC
The DNA here is from genome assembly GCF_017639655.2 of Falco naumanni. NCBI lineage: Eukaryota > Metazoa > Chordata > Aves > Falconiformes > Falconidae > Falco > Falco naumanni. Next base: position 9,367,968 of record NC_054066.1, read on the forward strand.
AACAGGTCTCATTAATGGCCCAACAATCATCAAGAGAAGACAAATGAAGGTAACACATCATGTCTGAGGTCAAACAAGGGAAATCAAACAACAGTTCAGAAACAGCAAGAAGACAAACCAAAGGCCTGAGCTTAAATGGGGCTCCTGGACCAATAAGCCTCTGTGGGTGTGGGTGGAGGTCCCAGGTGAGGCTGGTCATGGCAGTCAAGGCCTACTGGTGCACTTGGGGCTCTGACTAGTAATTTAAGTTCATATTGAAGAAAAAACATCAAGGAAAATATCTGAGTGTTTCACGTTAAAGCATATTTGTCATTCTTCTCAAGTCTGGGACCTCACCACTTCTCCTCCTCTATCTTTTTCATACCCCAAAAATGGGAGAGAGATTCAGAAATGATGGACTTGTACTTCATAGAAACAGTGAACTCCCAGCTGAAATGTGTTCAGATACAGCCTGCTTGACAGGGCTAGAGTACCTAAGGAATAAGGCAGGACATTGCTCAGGGATGGAAATACTTCTGGAGCTTATCCCACATACTCCATAAACTGAAAGTATCTTTTCCTTTTCCAAAGTCCAGCCAGAGTGGAACATAAGGCTATCTGAATCTGCTTACACAGGTAGGACCATAATAATGAAAGCTGATAAATCTACTATTAATTTCATATTTGCTTCCCTTGCTTTGCAATTAAATATTAGGTACTAATAATTCCATACCATATATACTCTAGGTCCTAAATGTAGATTAAAGTACATTTAATTGCATACTGTCCTTGATAGTTCTTTTTACTACTATCCTAAAAGCCAATGTTCAAAAGAAATCATCTCCCTGAGATAGAGGACTCACGGTATGACTCAACGTTTTCTTTCATTAAAGGACTGCATTCCACTTGTTCCCTATTTTAAGTTTTATAATAGACTGTGATAGAGCTAAGATATGCACATTGTATAGTCACCACTTTGCAAGCTGATTTACTACCACACAAACCATTTAGAGCTCTCCAAAGAAGCTCTGAATGCTTTAATATCAGTATCTTTCTCCAAGGTCTGCTTTAGTACCAATATTTGATTAAATTTAAACCTAATTAAAGTCTAAAATGAATTATGTGCATTTTCTCTGCATTAGACAGACCTATTTGCATTCTGTGAAAGATTATTGACATGGCAGTATGCCACTTGATTCAGTTTAATTCAAAGATGTCCCAATGAAATTGTCTTTTTACCTACCACTCTCTGCCCCACATATGCTGTATCTGTCTTCTCTACCAGGTGCCCAGTGTCTAAAGTTTTAGACAGATTTCATAACCTGAAGTAGATAGTGCACTAAAACATTTAATGGGTAGTAAGTAGCCTGTTCACTGAACCTTTGCTTTGTCCCCACCTGTACTGATGCTGATTATAAGATATTTTGCACAGGTTTTATTCCTGAGAGACATTCTTCAGTACCTGAAACCTATCATTAACAACCTTCTCTCTTTCAGGTATTCTTTACTTTTTCCTGGGTGTTTTGTTGAGCAGAAGCTTCCTAAAGCATAGCAGTGTTCATAACAACTAAAGCAGTTTAATTATCTTTATCCAGGGAAAACTGTCTTGCAGTTGCTGTTCTCCAGCCTTAGATTCAAAAACCCTACACCCAGAGACAGCTCTTGAGATGTTCCCAGCACTAGCTTCCTTCAGGCTATCCAAAACCCTTCTCTGTTACTGCCTTCCTTGCTTCTACATGTTTTCACCATGCCTTAGAAGCCAATCAGTAAACCTTTCTAAAGTACTTGTTCCTCCTTTTTTTCCTGTCTGTCTTCATTATAAGGGGCCATGTCAACCTGCAAGTTGGGACCAAGCACCATGTTTTCCCTATAAGTCACATAACGAATATCTAAGAACATTTTTCCTATTTGTCCCTACAGATTACATCTCCTAGGGAGCTCAATCAAACAGACCATTGAAAAGGCTAGCAAGCCACTTATTATACCATCACATTTAACCATAGTGATTTGTTGCTGCATTTTGATACTAAGTATTTAGGATAGGAATATTCCTCACCATGGCTCTGAATTAATGTCATAAATGAACTTTACACCAACATACATATTTCAAAATTAAGATAACAAATAACTGACAGATACCGATGTATCTATTTGTCAAGCCTTCTCCATATAGGCTATCTAAACCATATAAAATCTATACTGAAAGACCAGTCAGATTCTCAGTGAATGTATTTTTTCTTCATAAAAGTCACAGGAATTTTTCAGAGTTGTACCTGCTGAGCCTGTAATGGAAAACAGTCAACTGTGGATTTGCTGTGGGTAAGGTAGGAAAAAGAGAATTAAATATTCTTCTTTTAGCCCTTATCTGTTAAATCTCAATTTTTTCTGCTGCATTTCTAAAATGAAACCTGTTGGTAGGTCTTCTATGATTACTTTTTACATATAGTTAAATCTGCTTCCTGCCTTTGCAATTGCAATTCTACTTGCTTTGATACCAAAACACTCCACACACTTTCATTACAACACTTCTCTGATGCAAGAAAGAGTTAGTATCCCCATTTTAGGTACAGAAAACCAAGGCATAGAGAGGTCAGGTTTAGATATCAGTTAGATATCAACTCTAGCTCATGCATTAGCCATTGGGCATCACTTTGTTTAGGAACCAACAGTATGTGAATTCCCTCTCAGCACTGCCCATTCATTAACAGCTGATTTCCATTAACAGCACCATGCCAATCATCCAATCAGCCATCCAAGGTTTCCTTTGCTCTCTGACAGTTTTCTCACGTTAAGGAACAAGATTATTTGCAGGTTTCCAGGTTCTTTTTGGTTTTTTCTATAAATCTAAATTATGACTGACTAGTGGTATCCCAAGTCTTAGCTGGAATAAGGTGTAGGGCAGGGCTAAGCACTTTAAGGTGTCAGAAGGATTCAGAGAGTAAGTGAGAAGCAAAACATAAATGCCTACTGGCAGCAGAAAGCAATAAGGAATGCTGCTATTTGTGGGGGGAAAAGTTCATTTGGCAGGAGAGAAAGTTAAGAGGTTTCTGAGGGCTGAGTTGCCGAGAGTTGAATGGGAGGTGAGAAAGACAGACATAAGCCCCTCACCTTGCGTTGCCATTTTGGCTGCTATTGCTGCAGCACACAGTTTTCTCTGTCCTTGATCTATCAGATGAGTCAGCATGAGAATATGTTTTCTGGGCACTGCTGAGACATTTAAAGATGTCTGCAGCATATCCGTAACTCAGCTGAATATGTGACACCTCAGCAGAGAAGCAGGGATGCATGACAGGATGAGATACCTGACATGCTCTCCATAACTTCCCCTTCTTCTCTTTCCTTGGCAATGGCTGACCTTTTTGGAGCTAGAGAGCCCTGTTTTCTCTGTTCACTGTCCTTTCTCCTGTCCTTTTTCCAAGGTTATCTGTGGAGGTGATTCTCTCTTGCTGGCACAACATTTGTTGCAGTGACCAGTCCTTCCTGAGCAATGTGCCACGGCCAGACCCCGCTTACACCAATGAGTAGTCCTAACCACATGAACAACACTTTGGTCCTACTACGTCAGACAGGCTCTTTGGCTGGCTGCTATTACAATTAATACAAATATGCCTTTGAGAAGCTAGAAAATAACTGTGCCTGGTACAATTCAAAGAATACATAATTTTCTCTTATCCACTGGCCAGGGTTATGAACAAATGGCTGTAAGTAGAGAAGGAATTATATTAAGCTCATTAAAAATAATTTGACAGCAAACAGAGGATTCACTTCCACAAAATTAGGCTAGGAGTGAAATAATAAAAAACACTGTCTTTTTAGAAATTCAATATGATTTCTGTTATATTGCTGGGACATTTAAGATACAGCGCATGCATCTTAATTAAACCCCCTATATTACAAGCATGCTCAGCATTTGCTTGTGGCAGAGGAAGTAAAGGCAATCTTTTCCTTCAGTCTACACCTGCGTGTATTCCTTACAGGAGTCACTAAATATGAATCTTCAGTTCTTTTAAAGTTAAAGTGATATAAAAAATCCTGGGTTGATATTGAGCCTAGTTTTACAGATAGTGTTTATTTAAACAATATCTGCCCAGGGTGACCACTTAGTATTTACATTACAACTCTCATATTAAGGCTAAAGAATTATATATTTAGCTATTTATCTGATCCATTAGTCTCTCTTCCAGGTTGGTAGCTAATTTGATATTCAATGTATCATAGATAACTATCTTGTTATAGCTAAATGAAATGTGCATTTGGAAATGTTCTTTAATACCATTATCATTAATTGCCTCTTACCTGAATCTCACTGCTGCAGGGACTCTTCAGATTAAATGACAGATTTGCAGCTTTTTTTTAAAGCAGGATTTTGACAGCCTCCACACATTGCAAATGAGGTCTAGTGGGCCAAATCCTGTTCTACTGATTTAAAAAGAAAGTCATAGTATTTAGGCTATTCTTACTTTACACCAAGTTATCACGGTTTAGGATTAGCTCCTGTTTGCTTTTTTGGATTTAGTGCAGAATTGTATCTAGGCATCTTAATCTTTGGAGAGAAGAACACACATTGACATTAATTTCATTTTGCCTTTCACTGAACACTGTTGCTAAGGTGCGTAGCGGAACACTCAGGAAAAGCCTGAACGTAGGTTAATCGGCAGCAGTCTCGCATACATGAAGTCCTCCTCTCACTAAGCTTCTCTCACTTTGAACCTCACCTACCCACTCTGATGTCCTTGTAATTCCTTTGAGTTTAGCTGTCATCTGCCGGTGTAGTCCTGGCAGTACATGGCAACTGAGATAATAGCTAACTGCAGCTAAGGATCTGACCTTGGGAATACACAGGCACAGGTGTGTCTGGGATGGTCATGCATCAGATACTGCATGTTCAATGGCCTTTACACCTCCAGTTGCACCTGCAGCGTACTGCTAAGCTGTCAGTCTGTAACATAAAACTACCCAGTAATTGGAATAGCAGCTGGTTTGTGACCCATTAAGACTCTGCCTCATACAGCTCAGCCTCCCCAGATTGTTTCTGAGTGTCTAAGTGAAACACTTTCTAAAAGGAAGGCAAAGGAAACCACAGGAGTCATGCTAAAACCCTGGAATACAGAATTTATTCACCTCCACCAACACTGAATGAGTTCTTCAATCACAATGACTATGGGACTCCCAGCCTCCCCATCAGAATGCAAAAAGCTTAAGCAGTATTTTCTCATACACAAAGCTATATCCTGTCTGATTTAAAGCAAATGAGATTCTTGATCCAACTTGTAGGATTAAGTATCTCCTAGAGAGATGACATGAGTCCTGCAACGCACTTTAATAACTTACTCATAAGAAAGTCCACCCTGGGATTGACTATAGGTGTAAAGAACTATTTCGTCTTGGTCAGCATATTAATTGACTTCTTGAATTCTCTCACGCAATGTAAAACAGATTGTCTGCTACAGCAAAGGAGCTGCGTTTAACCATCTCCAGCTGGTGAAGTCCTATGTGGCAGACACTTGTATTTGGAAGAGCCATTTCAAAGAATGCAGCAGCCATTTGCAAAACTTCAGCAAAGGAGATTTGTTGAAAAACTGGTAAGTGCTGGCAGAGCGAAATGTGGGTGTGTGGCCATATGCGTGAATGTAAAAGGAGAAAAAGAAACTCTTTCTACCTCTTTTTTAATCTTGAAGGAATTCTCCAAAGGACTTCAGCATAGGGAATGTCAGGGTGGTTATTTTTTCTTAAGTTGGCAGCTTCTATTCTGTCAAAATGACATCTGAAGCAGCATTTGAACAAAACAAAACACAGAAAAACCAACCCACCAAAACCAACAAACAAACAACCCCGGGGCCACCCCACCCCCAACATTCTTTCCCTTTCAAAACCCAGCCCTGGTTCTATAAAAGTCAAAGAATATACTGTGTAGGTAAATTACACAGGTCAGTCAGTTTTTCCAACTGAGAAACACTTCATTGAGATGGCAGCAAAATGCACCTTAAAGCCTGAAGCATGGTAGGGAAGTGCACAATATACTCTTTTAGATTCTGTGAGCAAATCTCGTCCTAGGGTACAATATATAAATGTGACTCACACACAAGTACTATTCTCTCTAATGAAAAGAACAATAACAATAATAAAAATAAAACTTTCCTCTAATAAAATTACTAGTAAAAATTATCATTAATGGCAGCTTTATAACAAATTCTGTTGCCCTCCTGCTGTCCTCTGCACCTGCTGACTGTCTGGCATAGCCTGCCTCCTGCCTTGTCCAGCTGTTTTAAACGATACTTCATCAGCAATGCTTTTTAATGACAAGAGTTCTGGGAGGCTGATTCTCCACGAAGTCTGCTCAGTGTGAAACTGCCCCTCTTTGTCCTTATGACACATAAAGGAAGCCTGACTCACCTGTTCTCCTGTTCGCCCATACTTGCAGTTTATTGGTAGCTCATTGCAGCACCACATCATCCCAAATCAGTAGTAAACACAGTGGAGTCCATCACAGAAGAATCCTGCCAAAACAACTTTGGATCAAATTATTCTAGTGATTCCCACCTCGTCCTCACTACCACAATGAATGTAATTGAAGAAAGAAAAACATAACTTGGTTTCTCACGCTTTGTTGTTCCCCAGGTACCACAAAAATTAATTGGTCGGGCAGTGTTCTCAGCCCAAGATTTACCCAGTGAACAGGAAACCTCCTCACAGCGGATTTTACACAGAGCCTGTACTAACAAAGAGGGTGAAGGGAATAGTGAGATTCACCTTGTTGAACACAGCGAGTCTATTTAAAAGTAGCATAAGGGCAGACTCGGAACTCGGCAGCTGAGTGGGAAGAATGGTTTCAAGAAATGTTAAAGTTACCCATCAAATACCGTCACTGGAGGTTTGTGCCATTTGCAGCCTGACTGTAGGCAGCAGATAGCATGCCCTCCATGCAACAGCGAGACGATCTGCCTTGTGTATGGCACTGCATTTCATTGAGCAAAAGCCAGCAAGCCACCAGGCTCCCTGCCACCTAACAATGAGAAACACAAATTACAGCAGCAAATGGTCTCTTTAGCATAAACAACGTTTCCAACCTTCTCTGATTCTGCTCTTCCCTAATCCATATTTACGGGTTTGGGGGATTAATCCCTCCCATTTTCCTACCACTGTTAGCATGATCACAGCTGCCTTTACTGATATGCGATCAATTACATGAAAATAAAGAACGAGTGTATGAAAAGGATATGAAAACTACAACTGAACAAGACCCACATTACAGGTGTCTCTTCCCCATTCCTGAGTACCAGACACAGACTGCCTTTGTTTCCCACACTCAGCTGATATGGCACAATCCCAAACTCATTTTAGGCAACAGAAAACCTTCTATTGGTTTCAACACGTTTCAGAGCAGAGGTAAGGAAGGAAAAGTTGTCACAGTTACAAAACAACATTTTCACTATTCAACAAGGAATCAATCAAAAATCAGTTTTAGCTAACTGTTAGCAGAACTCTTGAGGAGGAACAAGCTGTGCTGTACAGCCCTATCCTCCTGAGGCCAATTCTTTATTTTCTAAGCTCCTAATCTTCATTGTCTTGGTTGCTGACTACTTGATAAAAGAATCATTTAATCTTAGAACTTGTTTAGCCTAGGAAGAGACAGGAAATATAACAGAACAGCATATTCCTACATTAAAAGGTTAGTTCGGCCTCCTTGCTCCACTAAGTTTCAAAGCTTTCCTCGTAACGTTTCCACTAAATTTCCTTCTTGAAATGACTGCTACTGACAATCAAGGGGAGCAAGCAATTACACACTCCTATAATGCTTGAAAGAAGTAAAGCTAATCAAACGTCTTCAGGGTAGTTTCATGAAAGATCATCTGACTTCAGGTATGCACGTGCCGGTTCTGCAGCCTGAGTGCACAAGAAAGTTGCACCATACATCTCAGGGCCTCAGTAAAGACTCAGTTGCAGAACAGCCTGAGTTCCTGTGTTAACAACAGAGTTATCAGATGCTGGTTTGGAAGCTTCAAGTCCCTGATGTGGTTTTTGATCAGATGTCAGGCAATTTTAGGGTGATGTCCAGCTAATACCAAAGCTAGGTGATTTATCACCCCTGGACAAGAAGTCACCTGGAAGTCCATTTCCGGAAACATCCTTGGGACATCTTTTCCCTGAGTCACCATGCCCACATACAAACAAGGAATTTTCACACTACAGTGACCAAACTTTCTTGCCTGTTGCCACCTTTACCAACAGTCCAAACACCTTTCTTCTTTGTGTGTCAAAATATGAATGCACTAGGTGACTTTAAGAAAAAGATGTAAGCCCCATTAGGTTGCATCACTGCATTCACCTTAGGCATGTGTCAGTTGTACATTCATGCACATGACATACATTAGATCATAAGGTAAGCACACTAACCTACAAATGACCTATCTAGTAATGTGGTGGAGGAATATCACGATAAACAGCTCTTGAAGGCCTCTGCCTTCTCTTCCTTTTCTGTAACCTCTGCCTTTATTTCATAATTTTTTGTTTGGGGAAAAGGGATTCTCCTTTTTTTTGAAACACAGAATGAAGCCACAGATTCGTAGCCAGATTCCTATCTTAAAAGCTCCAGTAGTCAGGAATGTTTGGATTTGGAGTTCTGGTCTGACTTAGCACAAAGCCAGAGTTACTTGACCACAGCTTACTGAAGCTCAGTTTTTTCACAGTCCCCCAGCTTTCAGCACTTTAGGATGTGTGGGTCTCACTTGTCTGATTTTGAAGAGGTATCACTGCAGTGACAGCACACAATCCTGTTATATATTATTTCCTTTAGAATTTGGGAACTTCTTTAATCACAAATAATGAATAAAAAAACCCCACAACTTGACAAATTATACACTGATGATGTTGCATTTCCTGGCACTACTTCAAGGCTTGCATGTTGTAGTATTTTCTTTTTGTGAAACTGATGTGTAACTGTTACTTCTAGAGGTTAGTAGGTGTAATTTCAATGCAATTTAAACATGTATATCAAAATATTAATTGTGGGAAGAAAGATCTGTTTGTTTATAGGGTTTTATTCCTCCCAAAAAGGTGGCTATAAAAAACTAACATTATCTTGAATGTATCCCTTTTATAAACACAGCAAGATCGAGAAAGCATTCCAGGATATATACCTGTCACTGTAGCTGGTATCACTCTATAACTCTGCTTAGCTAAAAATCACTCTCTAATCAGAAAGGGTAATGGATTTGTTCTGGTGGCACTGGAAGGTGCTCGTGCAAGTGACAGATGTCAAAAACATCATTCTTACTGAACCCTCTCTTCACAGCTGAGATTAGAATAGTATAATTGCACCTTGTGCTCATTTAGTGTCTTTAGAAGTAAGAAAGTAGGATTTTAACATCTATTCTACATTCTTGTAGTCTTAAGTTTGAGCTTTGGCAGCTAGAGAGACAAACTGCAGCTTAACTTTCTATCTTCTACAGAGATTTAAAAAAAAACATTAATTTAACTAGCAGGCTCTGCACACAGGGGAGGAAAATGATGGCTTGAATAAAGATCAGGCAGAAACATGACCAATGAGTAAGGTCCTCCAAGCTCAGAAGCTGCCTGAAGCGGACACTTGAAGGCTGTGTAAGGGCTCACACTGAACAGAGGCAAGGACAACAGCTGGGCTCTGCCCATCGCCCCGCATCAGGGAGAGGAGCCCAGGCAGCTGCCTTTCTCCTCCTGTTTGTGCACAGCAGGCTAAGGGCTGGGAGGGAAAGAAAATATAAGTCTATCAAGTTAGTTCCAAGGCAGTCACAGCAGACAAAAGATCAGTTTAGTGCCTTTGTTCTTGGCTGCGGTTTTGTGTGGTGTCTGGGAAATTCCTATTGACATCCCAGTCACACAGAAAGGCACTTCAGGTACACATGGCACAAGTGCAATGTTCCCTTTTTATGGGTAACATTTACCTGCGGGGTTTGGCTATCCTATAAAGTGGCATTTAAGAATATTCTCAAGGGCTCTCTCATCAGCAAAAAGAAAAAATAGACTTGTAGCTTGCTTGGCTTCCACATTCTGTATTAAAGAAAACAATCTGCTCCAGTCATATAAAAGGAAATAGGTATTTCACCATCATCTTACTGTTAACTGAGTTTTAAAATTCAACAGCATGACCACACTGAAAGGAAAACAAAAGAAAAGACAAGAAGAACCCATGTCCTCTGAACCAACAAGTTTTGAATTGCTACAGAAGAATGGGAGAAGGATTTGAATTAAGTCTTTCACCCAGAATCTATAATATTCAGGCTTTGAGTTAACAAGAAAAAAACATTTATGCAGATGGGTTGGAGTAATGGGAGAAGAAAATGTGAGAAGTCTGCACAAGAAAACAAATACCCTGTACTCAAACTTATATTAGATTTGTAGCCGAATAGCTTTATTTTATTTTTCAATTACCAGACAAGCTCATTTATGGAATAGCATGAGCCTTGCTTTCCTACAGTTTTTAGCATAATAGAAAACTAACTAGAGAAAACTGGCAGATGCAGTTTTTATCAATAAAGCTCTGCTTAGAGGAGTTGAAAACCTTTTCCTTTCATTCTTTCAAGTTCTTGTTGTATACAATTGTTTTCCTCAGGGGATTATACCTGATCCCATGAAGCTTTCCCTGCCAAGACAGTCCAGCCTTATTGTGGAATCAGAGCAGACATTGATAGGCAGGGACCACAAGGGAGACTGCGGCAGCTCTGGGCCCCTCTCTCCCAGCAGGGTTTTGCTGCTCAGCCTGTAAGGGTCACCTGAGCATGGCTTAAAGGATCTGGAAAGGAGGGGATATCTGAAGGCCAAATATTTAAAAAATGCAAGCCCTTTGCCATTTCTTTATGAACCTCTCCCATCAAATAAAATAGATTCAACATTGTTTGTTTCCAAATGTGCTGGAAATGAAAATAACTGCAGTTATTGAAGCTGTGGGAGGTACAATGGATATTTCAGCTGCAATGGGATGAGAATGCCCGTTCAAAGGTTCCCTTCAAGCTCTTTATAGCAGACAAATCCTCAAAAGAAAACATACTTTGTTAACTTTCATTTGAATACATCCTGCTCCAGCCAGACAGCCCACTTAAAATGACACAGAGGTAGTAAATTGTTCTACTGATTGGTTAGCTGGAGTTTAACAGCTTGAGCTTATCAGGAAAGCGATAGGAACAAAAGTGTCAGGCATATCATCGTTCAGACAAGACCTCCTTCTACTCTCCCTGAACCTCTGAGGTGAAGGCCTTTAATTCCTCTTTGCGGTAAAAGATGTGTCATGAAAACACTGGGAAATGGACAAAGGCCACCCAGAAGGGATCTTATTCAACAAGCCTTGCATACAGCATCCCACAAGAAGCCCTCTTAATGCAAAAATATTTCAATAGCTGCATTTGTGTATTGGTCCGTGTTATTCCAAGAAAGTGTTTGCCTCAAAAAGTCCCTTATGAGGTAGAAGCAACAGATCTTGTCCTCAAGACAATTCTGATATCTAACAACTGAAAGATGATGAGAAGCACAGACTTCCTGTTATTTTGTTCTGAGAAATGACACCCCAAGGCATTAAAATGCCCATGAAAACACGGAGGGCCAGATTTTCACAGGCACTCACAGCACACGCTGTTGAATGGAGATTCAAAATGCTCAGTTCCTGTTTTCTGGCCAATTCATTCAGGCTGCCGACTTCTGGCTCTGAATCCCCTCCAGAGCTCAATGGCTTGTGCCCAATAACACGCACATGCCACTAAGCCCAGCATTGTCAGACAGCTACAAGCTGATCAGAAGCATTTGTAGGTTTGGCTATTTCTGTTTGATGTTACAGTCAACCTTTGAATAATTGCCTCTGAAGAAATAGGAGTAAATAACATACATCCAGTCTGGCCAAAAGCATTTTATCAATGCCAAAATCTCCACAATGTACAATACTGTACAACAGACAAGGACAACCCCTCAAAGGCAACTATGATTGTTGCATGAAAGAGTAACAAAGCTCAATTAACCAATTAAATTGTCTGCCAAGAGACTAAGGAATTCACTGTTCAAACATACATAAAATTAGGCTAAATAGAAAGTGTAGAGGTCTAGTAAGATAGAATGGCCTTACAAGAAAGCAAATACCACAGCTATCAGTTGGTAGGGCAGCCTGAAAACGCCGGGGGCAAAGGAGCCCATAGATCATGGAAGGGCTGGAAAGGCAGGCAATTAGTACCTCTCATTGGCTGGTGTTCATTTAACACCCTGAAATAAAACACAATAAGGAAATCTACCAGTCAGATATGAGCTCTCAGTTGTGTTGGGTACGAAGGCAAAGATACACATATCTTAGATAATTTTAGGATGTTGTTATAGGAGATTCTATGTGTGACACCACTAATTTGAGATTCAAATAGAGAATCCACATGCCAAAAGTTAAAACTAGATGCAAGCTTCTGGATTTAACCCCATCTCCTGTGTTTCTCTGGTTTACTTTGTAACAACATTAAAAATGTAACCATAACCCCTGGTGAAATCAGACGGATTTCTGGAAGGGAAATCAAAGCATTCTATGATGACATGACTAGCTCAGAGGATGAAGGGAGGGCAGCAGATGTTGGTTACCCTGACTTCTACGAAGCTTTTGATACTGTCTCCCATATATCTTGGCAGACAAACAATGAAGTATGGGCTAGATAAACGGACAGTGAGATGGACTGAAAATGAGCTGCACTGTCTGGCTCAGGGTTGAGATCAGTGGCACAAAGCCCAGCTGCAGGCCAGTCACCAGTGGTGTGTACCCCGGCTGAGGTCAGTGCTGGGGCCCACACTGGTTAACGTCTTCATAAATGACCTGTATGGTGGGACAGAGTGCACGTTTCTCAAATCTGCAGATTGTACACAACTAGAAAGAGTGGCTGATGCACAAGCTGGTTGTGCTGCCACAGAGCGGCACAAGGAAAGGCCGGAGAAATGGGCCAGCAGGAATCTCATGAAGTTCAACACAGGGAACTGCGAAGTCCTGGCCCTGGGGAGCAATAACCCCTCGTGTCAGAACAGGCTGGGGACTGACTGGCTGGAAAAGGTTTGCAGAAAAAGACCTGGGGCTCCTAGTGGACACCAATCTGATCACAAACCAACAGTGCATCTTTATGGCAAAGGCAGCAACAGCCTCCTAGACTGCATTAGGATAAACAGGTGCCAGCACAAATCTGGAGTGTTGTGACCGATGCTGCACTCCCAAAGACAGGAGAGACAGACACACAGAAGAGCAGGTCCAGAAAAGGACAACAAAGGTGGTTATAAGGACTTGCAGCATCTGACATGAAGAGAGGCTGAGAGGCTTGGGGTTGTTCGGTCTGGAGAAGACAAGGCTTGGGGGGATCTTATCAATGTGTGTAAAGACCTGATGGGAGGGATTAAGAAGATGGAGCAAGGCTCTTCTCAGCAACATCCAGTGACAGCTGACAGGAGAGGAGACAACCGACACAAAGGGAAACTCAGGAAATCCCACTCAAACAGAAAAGCACACTCTCTGTGAGGGTGGCCAAACAGTGGAACGGGCTGGCCAGAGAGGTTGTGGAGCCTCAGTCCTTGAAGATAATAAAAACCCTGACTGGGTATGGGCAATGTGCTGTCACTGACCCTGCTTTGAGAAGGCGAGTTGGACTAAGCAATCCCTGGACATCCCTTCCAGCCTCAGCTGTTCTGTGAAAACATGCCAGCCAGAGTTAGCATCCATGAAAAATCAAGGCATCTCTAAAGTGCCGAGTTCCTGTGTACATTTACTAAGAATGTATTTGCTACAGGTTTCACGTTTACCTTGAGGATCTCTTCAATTTCTCACCAAAGTAAATATAACATAGGTGAATATATCAAAAGAGCAGCACATCTCATGACTGATAACTGCAACATTAAACTAAATTTAACACCCATGACGCAGGAGGTGGTGATATTAGGCAGAAATTTTTCAACGCAGCTTTTCACTCCAATGCACTTCCACTATCTTGAATCTCAGCAACTGTATGTAACGTGTCTTTATATACATTCACATACAGATCTTTGTATACCTTAAATATACTATCCTTCTCTGTGTTTTAGATCATTTTGTTGCTAATTTTGGCAAAATCTAGGAGGTATTTGTTACTCCTATTCATTTATACCAGTATTCTTCCAGCTCACCCCTTCTTGTGTAATACCTCTTCTTTGTTTCTGATTTTTCTCTTTCACATTTTACTCTTCCCAGTGTCCCAGATTCCCAGTCAGGTGACACCTCATGATAGCCATAACACATCTGAAAACAATCCAAAAGTCACAGGCCTATCAGTTCTGTGCCGAAGACAGCCACTGAAAGACAGCCACTGTGTACAATCTGGCAGAGGCTAATCTAACTCTTTCCATCTGTTTTCCTTTTTTTTTTTTTTTTTTTTTTTTTTTTGTGAGAGAGAGAGAATGAGAATGAGATACAGGGGGGATAGAGGATTTGGAATGGATGAGGATGAATCAAGACTTTGGAAAAAAGAAGCCAGAGCCTCTTAAACTTGTTTACTGAGGTCCAGAAATACAGAATTGCCTGTTGCTGCTGTTCTAATTCCAGACTAAGGCAACAGTGCTGCAAATCAAACCATAGTACCTCAAGCACACAAAGAAATACAGATAGACTCCAAAGAGCCGTTGAGCTCCCAAAATCAGTCACAGGTCTGTAAACACTGCTCCTCTTAGAAAGAAACTCATCCTTAATCTCCGAAGTATCATTTAGGATTAAATTGATAGGAAGAACATGAGTTTAAAGGAAAATCTGCCGGAGTCTGACAATTCTAGTACATGCAATGTTTGTAATAAATCCTCCAGTAGTTTGTACTCTTCATTGCAGATGTTGATAAGCTATTTGCTTATTTTCCCAAGCTATTCAAGACATTCAATTCTGCCCACCCCCCACCCCCCCACCCCCCTTCCGGAAATGCTGATATGAATCGTATGGACAAACTAAACAGAATACTCTGTTAGAGTTTCCCTTTTTACAAATGAGCCATAAAATTGTCCATTAATCAGCCTTGCTTCCCCAGGGGCTGGACTGCATTGTTGAGGTTTCCTTTTCCATTTCTGATCCCTGTTTTGTTGAGGAGATTACAAAAAAAAAAGTCACAATGCAGTAAACCAAAAAGAATAGGCTTTTGAAAACTGCCCTCCTCTCCACAGCCCTTGGGCAGAGCTGGAGTTTTGATCAGTGGTGGAGGATTCTAAATTTAAACGCTCCCTATTTTCCTTCCTTTACCTTCTAGTAAAATAACAACCCTATCACGGCTCCTTCACCTCCCATCCAGAGGACAGGGTGTTCCTATCTATTTAAATTACTCCAACAAGTTCTTTAGAACAATAAAAAGGACCTTTAAGGTCTCCCGGGGTAAGAACCTACAACCACAGAAGTAATGAAAACCTGAGAGAATTTACTGGGAATCTGGCATTTCAGAGCTTTGCCTCCTGTTAATTCCTGAGAAAGTTGTCAGTTCTGACAGTGCTTGGATTTATCTGGAGGGCATATCCTTTTAAAACAGGGCAGGCAGAAATATACGCCTATTGTGCTTGTCACTCCACAGCGTGTGCTGTCTGAGGGCACAGGGTCGGCCAGCAGCTCAACTGCACAGCGGATCTTTGAAGCTCCAACTTTTTATCCAGGACAGCAAAGTCTGCACCTGGTTTTGAAGGTGCACAGCAGGAGTCAGCCTCAGTTGCCCTAAGTTTTCTAGCTGACTTTGATGTGTTTTTTAGAATAAATGGAAAGGTCATGAGGCTTATGCAGGAGCACTGGAAGCTGGTGCAAAATAGCACGGAATGAACAAAGTCCACCAACCTGTGCATGATTATGCTACCTGTAGATCTAGCCTCTAGCTGTCAGATTTGCTAACTACCATCTAAAAGCTAATGCTTTTGTCTTCTAGGTGTTGGATAATTTATACAAACTTTCCAATTCATCCTGTCCCTAATTAAAACTTGAGGTTTTGTATCACCTATTTTGCCTTCCACGTCTTTCACATGTTTGGGGGGAGATGGCATAAGTGCATTGCAGGAGTATATTTTTAGCAGAGCAGCTTATTTAATGTGCAAACCAAATACATAATCAAAGTGGGTTTTTTTAGAGGGAAAGTCATCTCAAGGTTGACTTAAAAGCCAAACAGCTTTATCTCACCGAAGTCTCAGTTAAGTGCTGCAAGTGTGGAGCGCTATGTGTAAGACAAGACTGCTCTTTCCACTGAGGCTCTGTTGATCTATGATCTAATCTAGGCTTTTTAAATAAGCTTTTAAGTGTGTAACTCAGAACCCCTTTATCTGTTATTAATGTCTCATCCTGTTATCACTGCAGGCAATTTAAATATACTAGTCATATTTGACTAATTCCTCTACAGATTTCCTCCCCTCCCAAAAATACGTGAAGCCTGGTAAGGAATTTTTCTTTCTCTGTATTCCATATGAGCTCAGCGGCACTCTAGCGTTAGCCTCATGCTCATAAAACACTGAAATGTCTGGACATGCATGCAATGTGACTCACTCACACCTAGTGAACAAGTTCTCTCATTCAAAGACTAGAGAAGTGTGAGTTTCTTGAATCACTGATTTTATTAGTACAAACATGTTGAACTTTACTAACATACCTTTTGACTTTATTGGCGTACCTTATTTTATACATCTTAAAGACCTTGGCAGTTTTTCCACAGTTAATTTAATCGAAATAGCATTCAGGGGAGAAAAAAGAATACCTTACTAAATCATAAAAGGAATTTCTCCTAATCTCTCTCATGTTAGTGGTGGATGACCTAGGAATGTACCTGTCACATAACCTGGCTTTTTCTCAGGGGAGGTTCATTTATTCTTATCTAAAGCCAAATCATACCACAGCTCTGATTCCAGTGTCAGTGTGAGCTATGGGAAATGTCTGAAGTCTTCACATACTGTTAGGGAAGCCCTGTGTCCTGCATGAAACCTAAAGAAATATTCATTATGCATATTTGCATTGGCTTCTCTGTCACCCAGGAAAACTGTTCTCAAGAAAGGAGCAAATAAAAGAAAAGCTGCTGAGAAACTGTTAGCTGCCTTGGGAACAGTGCCTGCCAAGTCAGCTCTTAACTCGTGCATCCAGTTGCCACAGAATTTGATCAGCTCCGTAGCACATTGCATCCGACTTATCCTAGTACATCCCACAACTGCTGAGCCTTTTTCTGTGGGCAAAAAGAAAGGTATCGTGAAGGTCATATCTACCCATTCTAAGTCTTCCAGACCTAGGAAAGAAATGTGTTCCTTTTCTTATAGCTGCAATGACAGGTATTTAGCTCAGTGGTGAGATAAATGAATGAATATGCAAAAGTTAAAATCAGGATTACACTTCTGTGCTTGCTTAAATAAAAATACCTGATGAGGTATTTTATTCTGACCTTCAGCTGTCTTATCCATAATTGACTTAGATTTATAATCCTTCAGCAGGTATTATGTTGATGACAATTTTCTGTGCTAGCTAGGAAGGCTTAAGCAAGTTTTGACTTCTCTGTCAACAAGCAAGTGCCTCGAGACAATTTCAGTCCAAGCCCCCATTCCTCCCTCCCACAAAGTATTACAACACTGGCTAAGTAGTATGATCCTGATGCCTTATGCCAAGTCAGTGACCGAAAGCAGCTCCAAAGCCAGTTAAACTAAAAGAACATGTGCAGAGCATTCAGAATGAACCAAAGAATCTCATCCTACTATGTTTTATTAAGTGGAGATATAAATCCAGTATGGAATTAACTAAATGCTGTAATTCAGCAATGTCTGATTTTCCATTGCATACAGATTCAAGAAGAGAATAGTAACCAACTTTCATCTTCTTCACACCGACGTACATAGGTATACACACACCCTCATGTGTGCAGGTAGACATACATAACAGAGAAAACATGGATTTAAAAAGACACTAAGTGTGATATCAGCAAAGTGGAAAGCGCAGATCTTTCAAATGTTGAACTCTGTGCTAAGAGTGTTTGTACCCAGCACTATATGAATACAGATCCCTGAAGTGTACAAGATTTTAAAGACAATTCTTGGCTCTTACTTCAAACCCTGAGTGTTAAAATCATAATAAAAAGGTTCCTATCACAATTTAATGTACCACTAAACTGTGATATGTCAAAATCCAGACAAGAAACCACTAGAAGCATAAATTCCTGCAAAGAATGTTAAAAAGTCTGATGTTTCAAATAGTTCAGCTAATTCCGTCTTAATACATAAACTCTAACAAGTAGAGAATATAATGTGGGTTACAACATGCACTCCTGAAGCAAGCCTTCATTAAAGACCCAAGGATATAGTTAATTCCTTATGATAGTCACCAGGAAAGACTGAATTCTGTACAAACATGTCTTCCCTCCACTTTCTAAATCCATTTTATAACTGTAAGAGGACTCCTTTATTGTCCTCTTGCTTCCAGTAATGACTTGATTATTTATTTATTTATTTATTTATTTTATTCCTCACTCTGTTAACAACCTTTGCAATGCAGAGGGTCTTGCTGGAAAAAATATGCCTGGAGCCTTCATATCATTTGCATATCATTTTAAATACATTTACATGGCATTTTAATCAAGGAAAATGCAAACGCACAGTTATAACTTTTTATTTATAGAGTTCTTATAAGGCACTCAGCAAAACATACAGACAAAATATGACCTCAGGGCTGAAGAGAAAAAAGTATCAGCAAGAGGACTATTAGCATGTCTTAAAAATCCATCTGATTAATGTCCTGTTTTACATATAGCTATTCTTATTTGAGGCTATTTAGGAACCATTGATTTAAACCATTTTATGATAAAAAAATACCTGTCTACAAGTACTCACAAAGCAGCTCACACATAGAGAACACGACTCAGTCGTGGATGTCACCTGGCAGGTATCTGCCAGGACAGAGATGCTGTAACTCATGGGGGCTTGCAATAGACAGATTCTTGATAGATCTCACATGAGGCTCACCCTTAGATTTCACAGTTCTGCTGAAGATAACCTGACATCTGTTGCACCTCCTCAAATTGCTGTTATCTGGTCAGCCTAGCTATAAGTCATGCTTCCTTGAAATATGCTGCTGGGAAAAGAGAAGGATCACAATAATGAAGTTGGCCAGGAAAAAGGTGTTCTGCCCTGCATCACATCAGCTAGCTTGTCACCTGCTCAAAAGTCTTCCCACCCAACCCTTCCCAACAGCAGCAGCAGACAGAAGCTCCATTTCCAACCCCCCCAAAAAAATACGGTTATGCTAGTGGCTGACTCACCTTTGCCTCTCAACTTGGGGAACGGTGCGATCTGCTGAGAGGGAGGTTATATGGGAGCTCTGCAGAACAGCAAGCTCTGGACAGGTGGAAGTGGAGTATGAATTCCAGAAATCAAGGAATAATCTATAAATACAGATGAAGCAACAATATCAGAGGAATTTTGTCAGGTCATGGTTTAAAAAGTCAGGCGATGCCAGAATTAAGGCCACCAGAAAAAAACTTAATCCCTTCAAACACATACATTCTGATGACTCTTACAATCATACTGAGAGCTTCCATGAAAACATGTGACAGAAATAAGACCTGAATAGACATAGGATTTTAACACCACAAAAACTGGTCATACGCCTCATCCAAAAGGTTAAAGCTGAAAATTTCTGCAGAATTAATAACCTGAGACAACTTTCTCAAAGACACTTTCGAATGGTTGGACTTGAAGATCTGAAAGGTCTTTTCTAACCTAAGTGATTCTATGATTTGAACTGTGACATTTCCCAAATGAAATACCTTCATAGGACTTCCTCCTGGGTCTCTGAAAGACAGAGAAGCAGCTGACTGAAATTGAGAAGATTTTTCTCAGCTTAAAAATTACTAACAAAGAAAACTGAAGAAGACCTCATTTTCAATAGGTTTGTCCATCTTGAACAATGAATGGAGTGTCTACCTGGCTTGGAAGGAAAGAAACAAGTATGAAATAAAGTAATTATAGGTGGCATGCTAGGTACAACAATGATGCTTTTAATATGCAAGTTCTACAAATCTCTACCTGAATCTGAGAAGCTATGAGATTTAACAGGTATTTGTAAAATGTTTAGTGATTCCCAGGTGAAAAGTCCTTTTAAAGTATTATTATTGTTGTTGTTATAGAAAATAGGAAAGGTCACAGTCTTACTAAAGTAAAGGAATAGAAACTACAGGAAATATGTAAGAAAAAGAACAAAAAGTACTGTGATACTTCAAAATGTAGTGCTTCTAAAGCCATCGCTTACTATGCTGTGGATGTTCTACATTTTCTTTCAATCTTCTCAAAACATCAGCATTCCAGAGTTACATCTTATTCACATAACAGAGATATTGTATAATCAAAATCTTTTTCAAGGCAACAAAGTACACAAAATAGCTAGTACAGCATAGAAATTTTGCTTAAGGGCTCCTAGGGACAGCAACGACACAGGGTGAAAATCCATTCAGGCCAATGCCGGTTTGCCAAGAAGGGAATCAAGACCTTCCTCCTTTCTTCTGTGAAATACAAGGTTTCTCAGGTGAACTGAAGGAGCCTTGGTGTCACTGAGGCACATGGTATCAACCAAGAGAGGCTGTGGTCTGCAGGTTTTGTGTGCCCACCCTTCAAAGCCCATTAGTGTGGGGCGACAGAGAACTTATGAGAAAAGGAGCTGCAAGGCAGGGCAAGAGCAGAGATTTCAGACAATAGTAAAAGTTAAAGCTGGCATCTCTGTAGGTTTCGGGGTTTTATTTTGCTATTGCTGTTTTGGTTTATGGTTAGGGATTTGGGGTTGTTGCATATTTTAAAAGCATTAAAACACACACACACACACACAAAACAAATGCTTGCCACCACTGGAAAAGTAGAGCTCTTAGAAAAGAAATGTTATGAATGATAGCTCATAACTCATCCCTTGTGTCAGTAACATATTATCCACTTTTTCTGATGCTTTTTCCCCCTCAAGGACCAATTCAGCAATAAATATATTTCAGAGTTCAGCTGTACTTGCTGATCACTGGAATGTCACTGTGCTCAGACATCTTATTTGTATCTATTAGGATGTTATTCTTTTCACAGCTGCATTATTCATTCCCACGTAAGCTACATGAGTGACCTCCATCCATACAGATACATGGAGAGTTCTTATGTCTGCTGAGGGGAAGCCTTCATCCATGTATCATGACAGCAACTGATGGTAGGGACGATGAAAAGACCCATGACAGGGAAAATATATCAGTATTTTCCTGAATTACACCCTACATCCTACAAGTTACAAACCACTTCTACGTTATAAAAACCTGGAAGATGGCAAGTAATTATTTAAAAAAAAAAATCATGTCATTATCTAGGGATTTTTGCAGAAAATCATACCACTGACTTAGTAAAATAGTTTGCAAAACCCAACATATCTGGCATTCCAAAGTTTTTTTGAGCAGAATAAAAATTTGTATGAGATGTGATTCAGTTTATCTCAAAGTCAGTGTTTCAAACCCTGTTAAGGCCCATATTTATGACTGAGCTTAGTAACCTCATATGAAACAACTAGATAGGTTCCGTCCCTTTCAAAATGGATCTTCATATCAAGCCTCTAAACACCAACTGTCATACAAGACTTCCACATTATTAACTGCAAGCATATTAAAAAAAAAATCATGTACTGATCAGACAGTATAACATTGTCAGCACCCACATTTTTTATCAAAATACTCACTGTATTGGTTGCTTTTCTTCAAAATCCCAGCTGCAAGGGTCATGTGATTGTATCTGAAAGTCAGATTTCAAAACAATTTTTTACCTTTGCTTTTAAGTGAAGCTTTATAGCATAAGGCAGCTGAGCCCTATTCAAAAGCATAGCAACCACTAAATAACATGCTATAAAAGCATATTGTTTTAAAACCTCTCTTGAAGGCAAAGACAATCTCATGTTTACTACTAATAACGTACATAAGGACACAACTGCATTTTAAGCTGTGAAAGGTCACACTGGTTTTGGTACCCATACTTGCTAAGTTTATTTATATTTAATGCCAGCCTAACCGTAACTTAAAAAGAGCATCTATATTTTTCCCCAAAAAATATATTGTGATTGTAATTTTAAGATTGATACAGAACAGGTAAAAAATAAAAAGAACCTGTAAATCTGTGTGATTTAAAAGAATAGGCTTATATTTTAAAATTACTTCCGTAAGAGGTAGTCCAAAAAAATCTGCACTGAAATGCAGAATAAAATGAACTTTATATCTTCTTTTTTTTCCCTGTGATCAGTCCAAAAATGAGAAATAGCAGAGCTTGCTATTAGTGTTTAATAAACAATGTGTGGTATGGGGTTTGTTATGAAACACTAGTGTCTGAGCAAAAAGGTTAACTTCTTAAGGCTTACAATAAAAATGTGAAATACCATGAACTGGACAGGGGAAGGATTAGCAACACCAACAGATTAACCTTCATTCTGTAAAGGCAGAAGTAAGCAAATAAAAGAAACATGTCTGTCATCAATAGCACAGTGGTGACATGAAGAAGGGTCTTATTTGCCAGAATTTTTGTTTCTTCCCCCAGAGAACATGTGAAGTACATGATCATGTACTTGGGGAGCAGTAATACTGCTTGTGCTCATCATCCTTTCTGCCTCTTGAGTGGAAAGCTAAACTGTCAGGAGTCAACAATATCAAAAATGAATGAATGCTGTATAGCTCAAGAACAGGGACCAACACTGTAAGCAAAGTTTGAGGAACTGCTCAAAAGTCATTGAACACTTACCTGTCCCAAAAAAAGGCAAGAATTCTGAACGTCCCATCAAACAAAATTCTCAATAACAACCAGGTAGAAAACAAACACTGGATCTTTTTCTTGTCTTTTAATCATTCAGTTGTGAAGGTACAATTTGTGAAGTGTTGTTTCTGATCAAATATTGGTTTTATTCTGCAATTGTTCTGTATTCCTAAAACTAATCATTTGGGGATTTTTCCTGAAATTTCCCTGATTTCAAGGACGGGGGGGGTTGACAAGTATTCTTATATAGATGTGTGCTCCTCATCCTTTAAGGTTGCTCTGATTTAAGAATTACCCCAGAGAAATGTTATGAAAAGCATTTTCTTTTATTTCTGTAACATGGTCCAGTTCTTTTCAAGATCTCCAAACCTCAACAACGTGCTATGTCACACTTTAGAATACAGCTCAAGTCAAGCGTTATGAAGTAGGAGAAACAAAAAGTGAAATATGTCAACTAAAAAGCCTAAAATTATTTTACCTATCTTGCTATCTATAGCCGGTTGAAATACGTGATTTTTTTAATATTTCAGTGTGATCATATTCGCATGTTTTCCTTCACTTGCTTAAAGAATAATATTAGACTACTCACAATACAGAATATTAAACTCAAGTTTATACTGTCAAATATAATGAAAAATGTATATATACACATATATATAAAGCTCCTACTTTAATTCCACTTAAAAAAAAAAAGATCCAAGCACATCTAAAGCCTGTTTTAATTATTTTTGGCCTTCAGATTTTCTTCCTGAGTTATGTTGAGAAAGAGAAAATGTATCACCAATAATATTTTAAAGCCATCACTTAATGTTCTATCATACATCACCACATATTTCAGTTTCCAGACCTTTCAGCAGTTATACAGCTGTTATTTATGGCACTAGCTACTAGTTTTATAGCTGATTATCAGAAAGGGAATAGGAGTTGGGCTTTCTTTCTGGCTTCTGTCTCTTCGAAAATGAAAACAGAACAAAACTGGCACAAATAAGAAGGAAAGCATTCCCCCGTCTTTGTTTAGTTTGGGTCGGTTTCCTTTCAGGTTCTCTTCTATAGACTCCCACTGTAAACATGTCCCTAAGGAGCATTTGTTAAGGCTAAACTGACAGTTACTGGTGGCCTTTGTCTTCCTGTTTTTAACCATTTTAATTCTTCCATTATGTCAACCATCATAATATTCTTTCCGTATTTATGTACTGGTGTCAGGTCTCATGAAGCTTCACAACACTGAAGCAATATTCAATTATCTTTTGTTTAACAACTCTCCAGTACCAAGCACCTAAGTACAGCTCCAAAGACAACACAGTACAACATTAAGTGAACTTTAACAGTAAATAAAAGATGGCAGGTATTCTCCCTCTCCACCTGTCAAAAAAAAAAATACATTATATCTATTACATAAAAAGCTAACAGAAAAGTATAATTATTCCAATTTAACAAAACGTGAACAGTTAAAATACACTTCAACATCAGCAGACAATCATTAGCATGTAGGCCAAGTTATTATAGCAGAAAGGAAAGCAGATAAATTATTTAGAAGAAACAGTCTGTTACTAGAAACACAAGCTCATATGTGCCAACAAATCGTGTCACAAAAAGGATCAAATTGCCATGCTCACAAGCATAGGTTATAGAAGCAGAATGGAAGAGAGATGCTCTTAGTGATAACTAAGAACTGAAACAATCATATTATAAATATTCAATATAGAAAGATAGCTTCACTCCTTAGAAAACATTTCCAGGTTGCAAATGTGTAATTTACTTTTTTTTTTTTTTCTTTTTTATGAAGGATGAAAGACCACAGCATCTGTTGTACTATACAACTGGTCTGTTCATAACACTGAAAAGTTGGGCACTTAAAGGTGAAAATATGCAAGAGGCTTTTCTCTCATTACTTATTTCTGCAGGTCTGTAAAACTGAAAGGATTAAAACTTTAGATCCATTGATTACAAGCCTAGGGAAAAACACTGGAATGGTGCAGTTAATACCCAGCTTCTTTTTAAAGAGAAAGTTACAATGACTTATTCTTCCTACAGAAATAAGAAATAAGAGGATCTGGCTGGAAGAAGATTTCCAAAACATGGAGGGCAAATCTTAACACAATCAACTTTTTGGAGGATTTCTATTCCCATGGTGAGAAAACAGCAGAGGTGTTAATTGTGAACTACAGTTCAATATAAAGGCCCCACAGAGCACTTGGTACTCAGTTTTTTGTTTCTCATGAAAGGCCCATTTTTTTCAGCTAAAAATTCAATCTCCAACCCCTCTGTTCCACTCAAAATTCATAGTTATGCTTAATCTGCTGCTTTTCTGGCTCACTTACAGGCCCTGTTGGCAGGTAGTGAATGCAAAATCATTTTAATGGGGGAACCCCTGGGAACAGGAGCAAAAGTTTTGAGCATTTACAATTTTACAATGACATACAGCCAGCTGTTAGAGGAAATAGGCCTCCATCACTGGAGCTCACTGGAATGAGACCATTTGCATGGATATTTTCAACTCAGCAGTCTGCTAAAGAAGGAAACTAGATCATCCAAACAACAAAAGAACAGGATTGGTCTGGACAGAGAAACATCACAAGGACATATGGTACATATTAAACCCATTGCACAATGAGTTTAATATGAATTATTGCATATTAATGAAAACTCCATCCCCAATTTGAGGGCCACAAACTGTTGAGGGGATAAGCAAAGTGAAGGACATTAGAACCTGAAGGCCTAGATGGGTAGGTAAAGCAAATAAAATGGTTCAGAATTGAACTGAGCAAACAGAAGAAACTGCTGAACAAGGAAAATTTGGTGTGTTAGTTTATACAAACATGAATTTAATTTGGATCAGCCCAGAGCACATTTGGGCAACACAACATTCAGACACTAATTCCCATCTTTTCTTTTCTATTACAATAGCTCTAAGTGATGACAACTGGTGCCAAGTTTAAAGAAAATGAACTTAATTCATTTCCCAATGAAATCAATCGAAATCTTTCTTTGTCTTCAGAGGAAGCTAGATAAAGTCATTTATTAGCAAGAGTATTTGCTCATAACTATCCTATTATAGAGCAATTAGGAAAAAAAATCAGAAAATGGAGAACAAACTGAAGAATAAGCACTGTGGTTAAGAAATAATAAGAAAACTATATTTAAATACGCATTTCTCCCTTTGATACAAAACTCAGCCTAATGTCCTATTTCACATTCCTTTCTTCCCACTCATTCAACTGATCAATGGTTTCTAAGGTACCTGTTTATCTTGTTTTCCTCTGCTTTGGTCTTCTCCATGGAATTGCTTTCTCAACTATTTTCATGAAACACAACATTATTTTCAACCCAGTGCCTCCTAAAACGTACACAAGAAGGGGATTATAAGAAAACCATCTGTCTTAAAAATCTTGTATTTAGGTGTGAGGTTTTCTAAAGGAGGGGAGTGGTTTACAGAGCTGAATTGAACCTAACTCATCATCAGCTATAACTCTAAGCTAGATGCTTTCCTTCAGAATTGGTATTAGCCTATATTCCTACGCCCAATACTGAAACAGTTGATTGGTTCTACCCAAATTTTGAACCTCCACTTCTCCTTTCCGGACAATATCCTGACTTTTCTGAGTCACATCATCAACTCTCCAGATTATTTTGACTTCAAATTTAAATCTAACAAACTTGCAAGTCTTTCATAAGTCTAACAAACCCTCTATTCCACCACTTGAATCTTTAATGAAATTATGGACCAGAACTATGGAGTTGTATATGTAGGAGGAAGCTGTTATGTCCTGAACCTCTCTCCTTAACCTCCTTCCTCCTCATTTCAAGTTTTTTTCTTCCTTCCTCCCTCCCTAAGGCACCTGCAGAGAGCAGGGAAAAAAACAGAGGAGAAGGCAGCCTGCAGACAGCCCAGCAGTCAGACACATACGTTTGTAGTAGTAGTGGTAAAGTAATAGGATAGAGGACTGAGATTAAAAATTGGAATTCCGTATAAGACAGCTAATAACACACCTTGTTTGTTGTTCTCCTGGAGTTTTGAAAGCGTGACATTTACATATCTAAACAGTCCTGCACACAAAGCAAGCTACACCTGTGATCATGACCTACTGTACTGTCTCTAGCAGGTCAGAGTGAGACAGTAGAAATAGCAGTATCTGATATTCCTGCATCCCCTGTAAAAGCCTTCTGCTAAGCTCAGCCCATTCTGATGGCAACCATCAGACAGTCTACAGTATCTTAGCACTACACGATCTTTCTAACTCTTTTCAAATGTTCTCCTTGTATGCTCAAACCCAGAAACTTTCAGCTTAATGGCTTAATTATCCACTCAGATAATATAAATACAATACTTTGGCTGCTGTAAAAAAATCCAATTTTGTCTGCTGGCAGTGTCTAAGTGTGAAACAATTTGTAGTGACGAAAATTCTGCCTTGTTCTGAATGGAGCCAGAAATCTTGATAACGTTCAGCTGTATTTGAGTGCTTTCAGTTTTGTGGTATTGCCAAACACTGGTGCCCCCTTCCTAACTGTGTAATCTCCCTTTTAAGACAATTCTGGAATCATCCAAAGCCAGTAGACTTTATGGGAGGATTAAAAAAAATAAAAAAACATATATATGGGCATTACTATGACTATCAAAAATGAAAATAGTAGTCTATTACTAATATAAATCAAAACGGGAACTCTGCACTTTGGATTGATTGCCCAACTGGAAATCACCCACAGTTCAAGTTCTAGTTAAATGTAATTGACCTTGGCTCTGGTCAACAGCACACAGTGAAAAAGAATCTCTAATAAAAAAAAGAATTAAAAAACATTCACAGAGTGCTCCTTCTCCATTAAGCATTCCAATTTTATGTTAATGTAGTTGCATTAATTGGGAGTTCAACGATTGTCTAACACTGTAGAAAAAAGAGGCTCACACAAGTGTAGGCCTCCAGAAACCTTTAAATAAAGGTTTAACTACATTTCCTGTCAATATCTATCAAGGACGGCAAAACAACTTTGCTTTTTCCACCCTATTCAGCACTGAAAAGGGCAGCGGATATTTTTTTTCCCCTCACCAGAAAACAATTTTTTTCTCACCACCCCAGTCAGGATTGACCTACTTAGATAGACCATGAAATATATAAGATTATTGTCAGGTGCATTGTTTTCTTCTTCAACAAAGAATCTCTTCATGTTCCCCGAGTGCATCATGTGCTAAAAGACAACTGCAAAATCTCTGAAAAGCAAACAGAAAAATCCAAAGTCAAAATACATTTAGGATATGATTACAAAAGTGCTTAACATTAGAGAAAAAGTTGATTTTTTAAAAAAAATAATTCCAAAACCAGGAAGGGGGAAGATTTCTGAGGTTTCCAGACCACAGAAGCATTTTCCACTTAGTTTGAAGAATTTCAGGCTTGTCCTGGGACCTAGCAGTAGCAATATAGGCAAATTATTTCAAGGTATGTCCTCCTTTTTCACAATAACTTTTTCATGCTAGGGTAAAATAATGACAATTTCACATCCCTGCTACCAGCTCTTGCCCATTTTACCAGAGCACTATAAGCATCTGGCAGCCATCCAACAAGCCAGAACTGAAAATTATTTAGCTGAAAAATAAAGTAGGGGTGTTTGCCAGTTTCTTTTTAAGCCAAATCAACTCCTCAGTCATGTTCACCACTTTCTTGTGCAAGAGTTTGTGCTGGAATAACAGTCATTAACACAAGGGTGAAGACTACATGGGTTGTGTTATTATCCAACCTCTAGCTGCAGTCTCAGAATCCCAAAAGACACATTAGCATGTTTTGAGTGGTAGGTTGGCGGGAGGGAGGATTCTGTCACTGAATTCAAACCTGTTCTCACTCACACGAGCTGCACACCAACATGCTGCTCTCAATTTTCATCCCTGTAAGGGAAAAATCAAGACCAATGAGTTAATGAAATGTTGGGTGAAGAATCAGCTAAACATGTCAAAATGCCACGGAAAATATCGCTCCCACAAGAGAAAGAATCTAGAGTTCACCAGAAATGGCATATGGCTGATAATCATTATTAACAACCAAAAAAAGAAAAAGAAAAAAAAAAAAACTAAGAAAGGGGGGAAAAAAGGAAAAAGAAAAAAAAAAGAGGGAGGGTGGGAGGATGGAAGGACAACAAAAGAAAAAAGAATAAAAGAAAAAGAAAGATCTTCCACCCCACAGTTCAGCCAGACCTTTTCCTGGCTACCACTTTAAAATGATAAATTACATACCTTAAAAGAGATTCTAAAATACGTATGACAGTCCCTTTAGTTCAGATTTATTTACAATGTTTTCAAAGATGCAGACAACTGAGGAACCTCCCATATAGCTGAACCTCAATATTACTGAATCATAAAAAGTGACAGCAACTGACTCTTGCAAAGATCAACACAAAGATCAAATCCAAATCTCACCTCTTCTTAACTGTCATACTGCTGTCATCCTTCTCTTCATTAACTTTTCTTTCCACATCATGTTTTTCATTATCAATTCTATTCAGTGAGCATAGTTCTGTCATTAATTTTGCAGTGTTTTTGTTCATTTTCTTGCCCCAGCCCATAATCATATATAGCATGTCTTTCTGTTAGAAACAAGCTTAACAGGGTTAACAGATGTCAGTACTGTACAGCACAGGCATGGAATCCAAATACCTAACACACTGTTACGTGATTACAAAAAAAAAAAAAAAGGTAGCCTTCTCTCTGTATAACTACATTACAAAATAAAACAGATACGGAACGAAGCAAGATGACTTTTAATATGCAATCGACATGCTCTCTTCTGGATTATAGTCCTCGTATTAAGAAATCAAAATAGGTTTTAAGTGGATAATCAAACTCTGAAGTTTTGTCTTCTTATTATAAAAGGTCAGTTCCCTATTGATATAAATCAGCTGAATCTTATTTCATGCCATAGCATTTATCTGCATCAGTGAAGGATCTGTAAACAGGGAGAGCATCAGAAGTTTATGCATTTAAAGTTCATGCATCTAGAGTTTCTGCATGAACTTTAAATGCAAATGCCCCCAATTCTGAACATATATTTCTGCTCTACAAACCTGAAACAAAACTTTTCTGGATAGTGGATTTAAATTTTAAGCCACTTGAGGCAAGATGACTGTTGTTATCAAAGTGGTAGAAACATAGCACTCATCCATTTTTTCACTAACTACTGATCTGGGTCTCTGTGGGCTAGTCAAAAAAAGGCTGTGACTCACAGTGGGATTCTGCCTGCACCAAAAGAGATTCCTAGTAAAACTGCCCCAAAAAACTTTCCCCAACATATCTACCAAGCTACGAAACTCTGCACACAAAAGACTTCAGAATCGCAGCATGGAAATGGTGACGTTTTACGTTTTTCCCGTGTTTCCTTGTCAGCTAGCACCTCAAGCAGTGACTAATACAACCATACTATAGAACATGCTGAACACTCGGGTCAGTAAATACAGCCCACTGCATCTGCTGTCTGCTAAATCTCCTTCACCACTGTCCTAAGCCATTCTACCTAACGTCTAAGCTCCTTCCAAGACCCTTCACAACTCAGTTCATACTCCTAGCTTATTTGTTTGACTACCTGTTTTCTTTCTAGCTCCAAGATTTCAACTAACAAAAGATGTAGCCCTCAGGCATAATTTAAATTTTAGATTCTTTCAAAATTCTTTAGCCGCAATAACACTGTTACTAATTCCTATCTTTATTTTTGACTTTCTTAAGAACCATCCCCACAAAAAAGGGGAGTGTAAATATCCTCATAAGTATTAAAGAAGGAACTACTATGCCAAATACATTTAGTAGTGTATGCACTATGCAAATATGCACTACAACACAGCCTACAAATAGGAAGCTTAGTGAATTCATTTTGGGTTGCTTATAGGCCCAAGAAAGCAGTTTTATTCAGTTTGAGATGGGAAAAAGACACAAAAATACGTAGCCGTTCTCAAGAAGGCAGCATTCAAAAAGGCGTTTATATGGAATAGCTTGTGTTGCTGATCTGGGGCTACAGAGATTAACAACATTATACCCGTATTCAAAGCTCAGACACCCAGAGGAATTAAATAAACCAGACAAAGATCTGACAAATCTTCCAAACAGGATCATGTGAATGAATGCATATGAAACTAGATGGCATAAATATGATAGCAGAGGAAGGTAGCTGAAGTTTCTTGAAAGCTAGGAAGCCTAAATTATATCTTCCTCAATGGGTCACAGAAGGATCAGGAAATTTTGAACACTGGGTCCATATGTCCAATACTTTTTCTTATAATGGAGCCTGGGAGAAATCTTAATGTCAAACTTCCAAGATGAACTCATTTTCTACTTGTTCGTTCTGTCATTCTTGCTCCCTTAGCCCAAAAGAAGAAAGCCCCCACATTAAAGCATTTACATTGCTGCATTAGAATTAGAAAAAAGCAGATTGCCAGACAGTCTTGGTAAAAAAATCAATATGAAAGTGACCTATATGGAGCATATTTTTTAAAATCAGCTGGCCTGAACTTGTTCAGGCAGGAAAAACCACATACTATGAAAAAGTAGTAGGCAAGAAAATTGCAGGAAAAAACGCTTCAAATATTTGCACAGAGAAAGGAGTAAAAATCTGTTAAATTATCTGCTGTGAATTACTCCCCAATTTCAGCACTGCAGTATGTTCTGCATATGTACAGCAGGAAAAATAATTAGACTTCCAAAGTAATTCATACATACCTCAGTGACCTTGTACTAATCTGTAAGGTCTGGAAATCAAGCTGAGATCTCATGACAGGACTGGTATAAACAGGGAAAATATTTAATTACTATAATGATTAGCTATACCATTAGGGATAAATGGACACTGAAACTTTAGGAATTTGCTTCCAGTTGTGCAAAAACTTGTATAATACACCAAATACCTATAGAACAAAAGTAAAACCATACTTTTTATTCCTTTTAACAGAGTTAAATCAATGTCCCAAATGTCTTGGTTTAGGTTATCCACAAAGCATTATCCACAATTCTGTTTTTGAAAAATCATTCAAGATTCCAGGGAGGTGAAGAAGCATCAGCACAGCTGCAGGTAAAGTGTGAAACCTGACTCATCCTTCCAGATGTACCCAAAACCACCAGTGATTCATATTTTTGCAGAATAATCTGGCCCAATGAGGTGAAATAAGTAAAAAAAATTATTGCTGTTTTTTTTAAAATAACAACAAAAACAGCTCACTGCATGCTGTCTTATGCTTCTGAGGATAATGCAACCAGGTGAAGCAGTAAGGAAATCCAACATTTTTATAGAGAAAAATACACATGATTAAAGCCTAGGAACAAAACTGTGTGAACAAATTTTTTTTTAAGTGAACAAACTGAAAATTGCATTCAGTTAACAAATTTGTCTTTTTTTGGTCAACCCAAAAAGGCTACATTTCTTTTCCTTCTCTGCTTGATAGAGTTTAAACACTTCTTTCCAATGCTCAATCTAACTACTTCATTAGGGATATTTCAAAGCCAGCCTATTCAGACCTCAAGTCTTTTTGGAAAATGAAAGCAGCAAAGGACTAAACAACAACAACAAAAAAAATCTGTTGTACTTTTATGTAATAGTACGAGAGTGGAATAGCAAAATTCATGTGTGTTGCCTGCATGAGAGGCCAGGAACACCGCTTGCAGCCCTGCACCTCTCCTGCAGCACACTGCGCACCGGGCTCCACAGCCCTCCTTCCCTCCCACTTACATGAAGAGGAGGAAGAGGCCTTACCTTCTCCAGAGTGGGCATGCTGAAAAATAAGTCTAAATAAAAAAAGTGAAAGCATTCATTTCAGCAGTTGGAAATCAAGCCCTTTTTTTTTTTTTTCTTTTTCTTTCAACTTAGATAAAACTGTTGCATAAATTCTAGTCTAACTCACAAATAATTTCAGAATTATTGAAATTACATTGCTTGGGGAAAGAGTAAAATAAAAAATAAACTGTTCTTCTTCGGAAAGAATGGCTCTGCATTCTCTTCTCTTCCTGACTATGCCACAAGCTTGTTGTCTGCTTAGTTAAGTTATTAAAATTCTCTTTTCCTGACTTCTTCTATTGTTCAGATGCTGATCATGATGCTGCCTGTCTCTAAGGGTGCTACAAAGTTGAATCACTATCAAAGGTCTTTGACATTCCTGTATGGAAGACATCATGGAAATACAAAAAATTGGGGTTTTGTGCTGAGCAACAAAAATGTCTTTTACTCCTTTAAATATGAGGCAGATGGAAGAATCAAACATATAGAGCCAAATCTAACTTCAGAAAAGAGAAACAGAAAATCTATGTTCTAAAGAGTGTAATACTGTAAGCAGTATTGCTGGATTTAATCAACATTCATCAATTCAGTGATGAAATTTTGCTGCTGTCCAAAATCATCATTCCATCAAAATTTTAACTCCTTGCTCCAGAAACTTAAAACATATAATTAATGATATCTTAATATTTGGTGGCATTAGTGATTGCTGTAAGTAGTTGGCCAAGGCCCCATCCAGCAGGCTCTACCATCAGAGCATGGAAAAACCTGCAGCACAAGAGGAACCATGACGTTGTGCAGAGCTCTGAGTAGCTTATAAGAAGTCATTCGGACTGGAAACATGCTTCTTTTTTTCAAGTTAATCAGCAGATCACATTTTATCCCCAAAGTTTAACCCACCCATCCTGCTGGGGTGGATGGTGCCCCTGGTTAACCACATTTCTCATGGAAGGTTATGAGTAACACAGCCTGACTTCAATCTGCAAAGGCACTAGACTCCTCCATAATAATCTGAGAAGGCAGCAGGAATGGAGGAAGGCTCGCACACTAGCAGCATGGTTGAACTGATACAGGTGGTCATAACTTATTGCAGATGGAAGTATATATTGCTAACATCTCTCACAGGACCATAGTGTTATGTATGTACAATACCATATACAAGAGTTTGAAGCCACAATCACTTCCTCAGAAGAAACGGCATTTAGGGAACTGAATGGTGATTTTTTTTTTTCTTTCATCTGCAGGAAAAGGCCCCAAAGGAGAAGTGATGAGGTGGTTGGTTTTTTGCATTTTTAAATGAGATGCTAAAAAAGAGAAATGTTGAAACATTTTCATCCTGGAAAGTGGAGAGACATTGTGGTCTCCTATTTTTAGCATGTAACAAGCCAATGGCATGAAAACAGTAAGGGATCTTCACTACACGCCAAGACAACCCATGTGTTTTCAGGAGAAGTAAGTGCCTGTTTTTAAAACAGTTTAAAAGGGGGGGAAAGTTAGTGGCTTCAAGGGTCTAAGTTAAAAGGCCATCTATTTAAATTACAACTGTGCAGTTTAGTTTGAAATATAACAGACTTTATAAGCTTCATACCTTAAACTCAGGAAAAGAAACCACCAATGGCTTCAATCTATGATTTTAGAGAAGACATTGGGGTAGATTGTGAAAATACTTACATCCTAGCATGGCTGTGAGAATCTCTACAGCTGCATTTAACTCTCCAAATGCTGACTACTGAAGAAGATGCCTTGCTAGGCTGGAAGCAGAGATTTTACCCAGTTGTTCCTTATTTAGGGATGTAGCAGTCCTACAAGAAAGATTACCAAACCATTAATTCAGATTCTCCTTATACCCTCTGACTGCATCCTGCTTCCCAAATCATGCTGAGTTCTCCAGACATTGTCCCAGATGCACAAAAAGCAAATCTGTTCTTCCAGGCTAGGGAGCCTCTGTAGCATCACAGGGGTAGGGCTTGGATTTGATGCAATAGCAATGCAAGTTGTTGTACAGTTAACAAATATATTGGTATTTAATTCACCAAACATTGTAAACACTAGTGCAAACATTTTAATAAGCTACTGTGTAGTCATTAAATATTGAAATCTGTTCTTAATTAAGTGCTTTGTTTGACATAAAAATCCTCATTCTCAATGCAAGATTTAGCCCTGTTCCAACACAAGGGCAGCAGCATGACATGATGTGTTAGACCATCTGTGTTTACAATCACTGGCTTTCCTAATGTATATATGAAAATGAGGTCAAGCCTGAAACAGGTTGCTTCATTTAGTTAGAAGATAACTCAGGCTGTTACTAGACATCAAAATCCATGACTTTTCATAGGGCTGACCAATTACAGAAATGAACTGCTCTGTTGAAACAGCACTTCTGAAATATTTTCAAATTTCTTTCAAAAAGAGGCAGTGCTGTAGAAATACACAAATTTATCTGGGTTTTTTGCTGTTACAAGTACCTATGACAATGTGTATACTGAAAATTAGAGGAAAACAAAAGTCATGGTTTTGAAGATTTTATAAAATCTAAACCGAATTCCCCACTGTCTTTTTTGACTTTTTTTTTTTCTTTGGTCTATAGAGTTTGTACCTTCAAACAGAATTTAGATGATATACAATTTCATTTTAAAATTACATTTTCCAGGCCCATCCAAATGTAAATATCCTTTTACTATTGCTATTTCTAAATGCAAGGAAAATTACTGGCAGATTAATGGAAGACGATACTCAGCTATGCAGTCATTAACAAAAAGAATTATATCATCAAAAGCCTTACTTACATTGCATTAGTAAGGATATTGCTATTGAAGGGGGCCAAACCTGTGGATGAGGGAGAGGCTTGGCATGGGAAGAGAGGAAAGAGTGACATCACAGCGCAGTGGAGAAGTTCATAGTAATACCTAGAAGAAAACAAAGCCACTCCTGAGAACTGCAGCCACGACTACCAGCAGGCTGTGGAAATTCATAGACAAGGCAGGAGCTCTCTGTTTCCCTTAATGTACCCTGGCAAAAAATGTAGTTTGAGAGATCATTTCCTGCAAATATACGTGTTTTCTACCTCTACAACTCTATACCTAAGGGCAATAAACTTTTTCCCAAGAATAGTGAATGAAATTCAGAGGGTAGTTTTACGTGCCTAGAAGATACAAATCCCCACACTGGCCAGGAGTTATATTTCATCCTGGCAAAGAGACACCACACACCAGGCTTCTGAAATTCAACACATGAATATATGGAAGTGGGCTACTATTTCCTCACAATGTTTGGTGGTTTTATAAAATCATCAGTGCCTGTAGCCATGTGATAATTTGGCATTCTTTTAGAAAAACAGTCATGCCTCTAGCTTTCAAAGTTTCAAAAGAAAATTTTAAAAAATATAAGCTATACTAGCTCATATATCCAGATGGCAAATAAAATATAAGGAAAGCAACTGAAATGTACTTGGAATTTCTAATTATGTTGGCTTGAATTTTGATCACTAGGGCTAGCAAAGCCCTAACTTCTGTAAATGTATGAAAGGTTAGGATACCCAAGATGATGAACAATTATCTACAGTGACTCCTAGAATTATAATGAGCAAAAGTTGCATTAAATCAAGGTAAGAATATTTAGAAAAAATAATGTTAAAATGTGGAAGATTGCAGACATCATTTTCAGTCACCATTTTTCTTTTCTTCCTATGCCTTTGATCTAGAGAGAGGCAATAAACGTAATATGAGCTATGAAAGGAAAATCATATAAAAGGGAGGCATCAGAGGCCCATTAAACACAATCAGTTACAGGGAATGAAGGACAATACATGAGCAAAGAAAAAAAAGAAGTGCTATTTTAGATTTTTAATCATGACAGGTTTTTTGATTTATAATTTTGGGCTAGTTTCTTTAAAACAACTGTGGTTTCCTAAAATCTTTTTGACCATTTGTAGACCTTGCTATACATTCTGTCTCAATATGCACAAAGACTTTATCAAGCAGTTTCTAGCCCATCAACTACTTGTTTTGTCATTACAAAACTTCTTTTTGCGTTGCTTAACATTTAACTTCTGATAATGAAATATAAATAAGTACTTGACTATGGAACCTCACATTATTATTTTAGAGTGATCAGGTAGGATTTAATTTCATAACTGACAGCACAAATGATCAAAATAATAATTTATAGGAAAGATGCACTACAGATGGCAACCAGCACCTTATCTCCTGCAAACTGCTTCTCCACTATACTCCCACTCTGATCTGGAGGAATACTATGAGAAGAGACAAACAAAGCAATGTATATGCTTTTTGATGAAAGAGCTAGAAAATATGCAAACTTCACTTCCCCTCACGTGGGACAAATACCATTTCTGTCACTATTAAGTTGAGGTAGCAACAGGCCAAGAAAGAAGACTTAAAACTACCCAGAAAATACTGTGTTTGCTTGCTTCATAAGAGATTCTTTTGTTTCAAACACTTCTCCATTTTAAAACAGGAAAATTCTGTTTTGAAATTTACAGCAAAGTTTCAAAATATTGAAGCCATCTGTTTCAACATTTTTTCTGCATTTTTATTTGTCTGTTTTTTCACTTAGTGTTATTTCTAAAGTTTGAAGTAAAAAGACAGTTTAAAAAAATTTTAATGATCCCAAATAAGTTTACACTCTTTAGATTGCATCTTCATACATTTTTATACAATTTTTCTATCAGGACATAATTTTGGCAAGCATCAGTACCTTTTTGACAAGCTGGTGTCTTTAAGAAAAAAAAATACCCAACTGGTAAAAAAACCCAAGTATGTTCCAGTAAAAAATAGAATAAAATATAGTTTATCTAGAAGGATTTGTATCCAGCAGCCTTGGCTACACTCACTAGACAAGACACCTCACAATATTTAAACCCATCAAAGCAATCATTTATAGGCAATACTCCTAGCTTTATGGAATCATATAATCTACAAATATAAAGACAGGTATTTATTATTTTTATATAATTATTTATTATTTTATATAAAATATAAAACTATATTATATAAAAATAAATACCAGTATATATTCAAGGAGCTAATTAAATCGGTCAAAAAAACCCAACCCTGTCTTCTTTAGCTACAATTTCACACCACCATCATTCCCTTCTTATCAGGGCTAAGTAATGGCATACGTATTAATGAATTTTGTTTCTGAAATCCCAGTACCCATTGTTGTAAGAAGAGGTCTGAAACAGTCATTTTTGTCTACATCTATGATACCTACATATGAGTGTGAGAAAACAAGCATGGTTACAAGAGAGATTTGAAACTTACATAGCTGAGAAGAATTAATAGAAGAGGAACACAAGTATGGAGAAGTGATGTGGAACTGACCATGCTGATATAAAACAAGAAAAAAATAGGTCAGTGATATTAATCTCTCATCTATATTTTTTTTATCCAATTAAAAAAAATAAATAGATAAATAAATAAATGCAGGCATGCAAATTGGTAATAATCTGACTGCCATAAGCACTTATCTGTAGGACAGCATGTAAACATGCCTGCCTAAGAATTGCACAGCTTCTCCTTAAAGAAAAAAATGTGAAGCATCGAGCCAACACTAAAATATTAATTTTCTTTAATAGTAAAACCATTAAAATTTTACTCCTTTATTTGTTCATTTTCATATGTTACTTTTAATTACAATGGAACTTGGACTACTTATTGGTTTCTGTTGGATATGACCAGTCTGGGAATTCCCAGGATTTGCCTGAATAATAATATTCTATTCAATATTCAAGTTATGTTCAGCAGAGTGTAAAGCACATCTACACATAGCTTTTATTTCTTTTTGAACTATCATAACCACAATAGAAGGATCAGTGGGAGCATATAATTCATGCACTAATAAATAGAAATCGAAGTGGGAACTGCTGAAATGAAATCAGGAGTTAAAAGCCACTTGTTGTTATTCCCTGCACTCTATTGCATGACGCAATTATATAATAGACATAGTTAATTTCAGACATCCCAGGTACAGGGTGGCTATCAAATCATGTTCAGACCAAGTACTAAATTATACTGTGAGACGCCTCAGTACTTTCAATAGCACCATTAGTTGAATAAATGCTGCATAATGCAAGCATTAGTATTCAAATCTGACCATAATTTCTAAAATGAAATGTGATCGCTTTGGGTACTTACTTAAAGCAAAGGGTATTATCGTCAGCCAGTAGCATTACTAACACAACGACTGAATGTATACATATAACTTCATACCAAAAAGTGTATGTACAGTAAGACTTTCATTTATTTGTTCTTATTTGTCTTTAAATTTCATTCAAAAACCAACTTCTATATACTTAGAGGAAGACATTTGTGATAAATAATTTCAAAAGTGGAGATCTACATCTAAAGTCTGAAGTTTTGTTTAGTGATGCTAATGAGTGTTGTCATAAATTTTAGGCGCACAAGAATCTACTTTTTATAATGCATTGTCACAGAAACATTCTTAAGGAAGGATTGTGTTCCCAGGGACTGAAACTTCAGCTGCAGCAGCATGCTGCTCATGTCTGAGCTCTGAGATTGCTTCGTTATTCCTCCCCTGAGAATTCGATGGATTTGGTTCAAGCACCATTGAACGTGATGCTGTATTAATTGCCCTGGAGGGTAGCAAGGCCTTTGAACTGCGACTGTGAGTGATATTTTGCTATAAGACATGTGTCAGCACTTGGCTGGTTAACTCTAGGGCTGGGTTGTAGAGCATGCTGGGACCAAGTATCTGGAAAACTACTTTGCATCCTAATCTTACATCTGTTTTCTATCATGCTGTGAGATTGACTGGCCATTCTATCAGAGAAGCATCATTCTGGAATAGACAGTCTAAGTAAAAATATTGTACTGTCAAAGAATATTAAGGATATGGCATCACCCCTCATAGTTCATAAAACCAGCTGGCAGACAGAGACACCAAAGTAATACAGTGGCTGATGCGCTATCCTTTCTTCTGTAGAGGAAAAGGCTGTGTTCAACTTGGTACAGTAGAAACTAAAGTTAAAACACTTCCACAGTCCCACTTGTCCCTGTGTTTGTGTGTGTAACTTTTCTCCAAATATAACTGCAGGCAGAGTGTCTGTCACATGGTCATCTATCACATAATCCATTACCATCTCTATTAGAATAGCACCAGGATGCCATACCAATGCTTTAGGAGTTATAGCACTCACCTGACCATTACAGACCTCCAGTTCAGTTCTGTCCTCCCAAAAGAGCTCAGATCCCTATCTCCTTTGCCTTTGAAGAGGAGTAAGCCAGAACACCATGCTGTATCCTGTCTCTGCACTCTTTTCTAAAGTCAGACCAGTTTGCATTATAAAGCACAACAAGCTTCTGCAGCTGAGGTATATGGGCATTCACCTCGTACTGAAACACCCAAGTTCTGATTCTTAGTCTGAAAACAGTTTCTGGTTTACATACCCAAGATGAAATACCTAAAAGTTACAACTTGCTTGTGCTCTGGCAATATCTTTGTATGGAAGGGAGCATTGTCACAGTTTTTTGTGTGGTCCCCAGTCCTGGACTATTTGTTACATGTTTCAAACACAACAAGCTCCTTAGAGGACACAAGTAGAGAAACACCTAGAACAAAGCTCCTGATCTTCCTTAAGCACAGGAAGTTTCCAAGATACTAAACTCTGACAGAATCTGGGTGGTCATGCTTGTGCACAAAAGCAGGAATTGGAGGAGTCTGCAGGATTTCAGTGAAGCAGAATCATTGTCATGGCTAGAGGCCGGTATGGAGGATAGGGAGAGTTAAGCTAACTGGTGAATTTAGGATTAAGATTTCAAGTTCCACTCTCAGTGCCTAGATCATTTTTCTTATTTTCTCTCCTTTTTTCCTTCCTTTTTGCTTTCTTTCTGCTTCTCCTTTTCTTTCCCTTTACTTTTCTAATTTAGTCTATTAGGAATTCTCCAACAAAGCAGAGAACTAAACTTGCCACTATTATCAAAAAAACCTACCTCTCTTTCTAAAAGCACATGAGCTACACCTTCTCCTTTTATCCCTACTGATAATGTTTGGTAGTAAAATTACCCTCCTTATTTTAGAAATGTACATGAGGTTCAAATGGATACATAAAAAATAATAAACCTTCCCTAGTCATTTATTTGATATTCTAAAATATCAGACAAAAGTAAGAAAAGACTAAGAATCCATACTAAACATTAAACCATGGGCTCTTTTTTTCTTTTTCTTTTTTTTTTTTTTTTTTTTTTACCACTCTACCAATCACAGCAGAAATATTTAGGAGAAAGAAATGTTGACATGTGAAGCTGAATATTTAACAAGGAGGTCACCTTAAGATTAAAAAGAGAATAATTTCGTAAATGCAAAATGCAGTATTTCAGATTTTACAGTCTGACAAAGACACACCCTGTGTCATAAGAATTACAAAGTATAGCCACAGTCTTTTGATCTAGAACAAAAAGTTGTGCTTCATGTTGCTGGTAATATGAACTAAATAACAGAAAAATATTACCAATGTGCCTGCAGCTTCTACCAGTGGAGAGGTGTATCTAACTTCCTTTTAGGATTGTATTCAGTATGACGACAGCAATTGTGCTTCTATGTGACAGTACAAGAATCTGGATAGAATCTTCTCTGCAAAGAGACGATACCCCATAGACACTTATACTTGATGATTAAATAATAATCCCTTGCTAAGTAAAATGTCTTAACCCACACTCATCTACTTTGCTAGGGCCCAGTGCAATTATTGAAGCTGATGAAAAAAATTCCGTGAAAGCCAACATATTCAACAAAAGAGATAATGCCCTTAACAGGAGCAAGGGATTCATAGCACAGGATGCCCAGTGCCATTGCATTTCCTCCCTTGGCCCAGATCCCTGGCTGGGGCAGTTTTATCATATATTGCAATTCAGCTGTTGACTGCCAGAGTCCATCTGTAAGTGTAAGAAGTACTTTTTCATGTCCTAAGATGTTACCTTGTTTATAGTTTCAAAGGAAAAAGAGCTAGCTAGAAGTCTCTAAATATGTCAAACAAGAAAGTTTTTGCGCTAAGTAGCAGTATAGTCTGTACGCATTTATCAAGATAGCCCATCAGGTTGACACCTAACATGTAAATTGTATAGTAAATCTGACAGCTAAAATTTTAATGCATCCACCTAGTCCTGTCTTACACAGTTACTATTGCAATAAATTTTTTGAAAGGATCCTTAATATCCATTTCAAATCTGGCTGGTTTTTCAAGTTGACATCACATCAACCCCATTTATTTAGAACCAGCCATTTGAAGATAGCTCAATCTGTGATTAGTAAATTAATTACTGATGCAAGTGACAAGTGTTATTTTGTATTCATATTCCCTGATAGTTTTTAATCAGCTAAAAAAAATCCTCAACACACACAATATATTGGACCATTTCAATAGAAAATACTACCATGCCTGTAGGCCACAGGATTACACTAAACTATCTCTCTCTTGTAGTTGCTTGCTCTGCAGGATATGTTTTCTTCTCATAATAACCTGAGATCCAAAGAAGCAATGAGTTAAGACTTCCAAGGCCAAGTCAAATACTCACAACCATCCAAAAGAAACAGCTCTGCTTTACTGCAAACAATGGAATAGGCACTTTCAAAGCACTGGTGCTAT
This sequence comes from Falco naumanni, assembly GCF_017639655.2. NCBI lineage: Eukaryota > Metazoa > Chordata > Aves > Falconiformes > Falconidae > Falco > Falco naumanni. Next base: position 9,410,037 of record NC_054066.1, read on the forward strand.
CTACAGCTTCATGTGCTAAGCTGCGGACTGCGTCATCCTGGGTGCTGAGCAGCTTCGCTTCCTGCTGAGATCTGCAAGACCTCCTTGCAGGACCATCTCTGCATTTCATAACACTGGGCTGCAAAGTAGATAGGAGTTGTTTTGTAGGGTAGGATTTCTGGGCTTCACGTGGTCTAGAAAAAGTTAGTGTCTCTGAATTCTATTTATACTAGCAAGGCTATTTGGTAATAGGCAGGTTAATGTTCCCTAGGAGGAATGTAAAGAACACTACTCTTTAATATGCCTTGTAAATAGCAAATTATAGGCTGAGGGAAGATACAAAATTGAAAACATTGCTGAATAGGAATGACTCCAGCCTTCTCTAAGAATAGTATCTGTATTTATCACCAGGCTGGACAAAAAAAACCCAAAATCACCTTCTTTCTCCACAACAGATCTTCAGTGTTGTTTTTAAAAAACATATTTACACCTACCTTGGATTAACTCTTTCATTTTTAATAACAATTTATAAGAATCATTATCCAGTAGTGATTTGAGAGATGCAATGATAAATAAAAATAACTCCCAAATTATTTCTCTCACTAATTGAATTTCTTCAAGTTTCCATTGTATTAATTTCATGCCTCTGTCTCATTTCATATCCAGGCCAGCTTTTAGTATAAAAAAAAAAAAAAAAAAAAAAAAAAAAGATTGCCTTTGGTTTTAGAAATAATGTCCTTTCCTCAGCCCTTTATGTTATTTATCAAATGACTCCATCTGTTCCTTAGAAGAACCTATCCAAAACAGAATATTAGAAGCAGATACAAGAAAAAAAGAATTCTTGACAATCCCATTTTATTCTATCTTTAAAATAATGGGAAGATACATGGAGAGAGAATGTGCATGTAAAATACAATGTTTTAGGGACTCATTATATCTTTGAGGACAAGTTCTATATGTCAGGACACTTGAAAAACATCAGAAACAGACTTTAGGAACGCTCAGCTGCAAATGAGCAACTGCAAATGTGCAAGCGTGGATCAGGGTCTGGCAGATTAGTGTGATGTGGCTGAGGACAAGTACATGTCTCAATAAACAGTAATAGTGAGACACTAATTTTGCTAAGTTATATGGGGCCAAAAACATTGAAGTCAATTCTATTAAGATTATAGCTACAAGATCATTTGTTTCATATGTAAGAACTTGTTCAATTAAAAAAGATATATTGGAACTATCAGATACCACATTTCTCAGGGAGAGGGATTTAATTTTCATGGTTTTCCATTTTAAAACCTATTCTAGAACTAAATTTTTGCTGTTCTAACAAATAATTCAATTCACAATAAATCACATTCACAAAATAAACATAATTTTTATTTTGATCTGCATTAGGCATAACAAGCTCCTAGTCATACTAAACATGTTAGCTTCTGACTTTTAGATCCAAAGCTTCTGATATGTGTAAACTAAGAATTTAATGTAGCTAGAATCCAAATATTATTTTACGTCTACCTCTTACCTTCTTTCACACCTTAACCTTGTTTCCATCCAGTCTGCTTACTGGCCTATTTGTTGCACAAGTTTTCTTTTGCTACTTGAGAAAATACAGGTATTTCTCTGGCAGGACCAAACCAGCTGTGAGTTTTCATTCCCGTTGATTCAGACAGTTTAATGTCTCAAAGGAAGACAGGTTGGTGGCAAAGTTTATCTCTTCCTCTAGTACCACTAAGGAAAACAGGGAAAAAAATCTTCCCACCTCTTCACAGTTATGGTTAATTGATTTCCTCCTTCCCACCATGGTCATGGGGAAAGGCACTGCCTTCCTGTGTCTCCAGACCATCTGAGTTGAAAGGAGGGGTAGTAACTGCTAACTGCAGAGAAGCAGCAGGCTGTGCCTAGAAGACAGAGAAAGGAGGTAACAACAGAAAACCCAAATATCAGCCAAGAAAAAAAAATATCAGCCAAGAAAAAAAAAAATACGTCCATGCTTGTATTGCTAAAAATGGCAATCAGGATAAAGGCCCCAGGGATCTTTATTTAAAAGAATACAATTCCTAAGGTAGGTATAAACACAAAATAATTAGCATGTAATAAAAACTGTTGGCAAGAATGATATAATACACCTTAAATTATTTGGCTCAATTAGAAGAGAGCAGTAGAATTGCTCCTAACAATAAATATTGTCCCGGTTTTCTGCTGGTGCAGTAAACTCTGATGACAATGGACTAATCTTTGAAAAATTACTCCTTTGGTTTCAGCATCAGTATTTGGAAAAGCTGGTCTCTGTGTTGCTACCTCATACCAGATGGTCAAGCAATGACCAGGGAAATATTTTACCTCTGCTGCAAAGGTCAGATTATTATCTTTTCTAAAGAGAAAAAAAAATATCCCAAATTTCAGGTTTTATGCCATTTTGTATGCATATTTCCAGCTTATTAAGAAGTAGCACCAGATTTTGGCCTAAAGGTTCCCAACAGCTTTCAAAAAGTGTCCTGACAAGAACATTTGAAACCCATCCTGCCCTATACCTTGCCATCAACTGTCACAGATAATTGATCTTATACTCATTTCTCTGCATTTTGAAAACAAACAGGTTAGGTAATTGGAACACTGAAGCAAATATAATAATTCATAAATTTCTCATGCTTTATCCTGATTTTGCCTGTGCATGTGACTCATTAGTAATAAACATGTTTCTATCCAATCAAGCACCGTGTCTTTTCTGGCTTGAGTTGGTACAAAAGGCCATTTAGAAACATTTTGCAGGCAGTTACTACAGTTTTCATCTCAACTCCTATGTGGTCTGGTAGAAAGACAAGGACTTATTCTTTCCACAATAATTTCTGCTCTTGCTTTTTAACGGTCCATTTAAAACAAGCTGCTAAGTGATCTTGGTAAGAACCTGCAACTTTCAGATCATCCTAAGCAACCTTAACAAAATGCTCAAGCATCTTAGAAGTCAGTCATGAGGGCTTCAGTATTTCTCTTCAGGTACCAGAACATAGTAGGAGGAAATGATGGATCCCATATGCCACAAGAACAATCAATGTATTTGCCCTACAGGGCTTGAGAAATGACCAAAGGAAACACTTACCCACTTCGCAAATGGATGATCTCTTAAAGATACAGAGATGCTGTAGATGATCTTTGAATTCAGAGAGGTTTTTGCTAACTACATAAACACAAGAATTTATAAAGCCTAGCTCCTTTGTTGCTTGTTGTTATTATCATCATTTTCAAAGGCTCAGTATACAAATGCATTCACCTTAATACAGCCCACCTAAAATATAAACACAATAAAATCAATGATATTCTTTCAAAGTAAAAATAACATGACTTTACCTTTCTGTTCCTGCAGGTTTCCTCCTGAAGCAAATGCTAGAAAAAGACCATTTTTCCCAAATAGAAGCAAAAAACTCACAGGGGACTTCATTACACAGGGCTTCTAGACTGCATCTGAGTGCTATTCAAAATCTCAAGATTTATGTGTATAAATTGTTTTAAAAGCTGATCAAGTCATTGTCATTGAAGCAAGAATGTTAGCTAATGAATTGGCCTCACCAGAAGACACCTGTATGTTTTATTTATAATTTATGAAATCATGTAGATACTCTTTGTATTCAAGGTATATTGATAAATGGGCTCATTATAAATATCCGTGGATGCAGCGCATCTAAACTGGCCCTAAACTGTTAAACTGGCATCTAAACTGTTAAGGATCAGGGGTTCATGTTTTCTGAAAAAATGCTACCTTTTCAGTAGAAATTCCTATGAAATAAGAATTTATACTGAATTCACCTGCAGTGATGTATGTTAATTAAAGTAGATCTACAATGTATATACTGTGTGCAAATACAAGCTTGCCTCATCTATGCTGCAAGCTAACCAAAAGCCAGTAGTCATGAATTAGCCACTGATTAGGTACAATTAGTAGAGCCCAACTGCTTTGCTTAATATATTAACTTATGTCTAATCTATTCCACTATACGAGTACTTGGTCTGGAGCTGACTCATATTCCACAGGATATAAGCAGGGACAGGAAAAGTTCTGTGCTGTGTATTTCACATAGATAATTGTCTAGCAAGTTGCAGCGAGTACCAAGTTAGGAAACTTGATCATAACGTAAATAAACAATAGTGAAATGAACATCTGGGAAAGGGTTCACTCATTTGTCATTCAACAAGTATTGATACCAGACATGAAAGTTTAACTAGTGATGATAAGTCGCTCAAAGACAAGTATTCCTTCAAAATTAAGTTGCAGTTCACCAAGACAATGAATTAGTAAAAGTTTTGCAGTCAACTCAACAGCTTAGATACAACATTCTTTACAGCAACGTCCTGAAAAACATCCAAACTTCTCTTGTGCTATACATTCCTGAGCTACCAGATACAGAGTCAAATGTCTGGATCTAAGAAACAGATTGAGACAATATATTAGTACTTGAAATGGAAAGAGAAAATATTTCTAAAATACCATCTTTCTGAGTTTGGAGCACTGCAGATGAAAGTTGTGTTGTCCTTCACTTTGACTTTCCCTCTTACCAAAAGTACATTACTTATGATCAAATGTCAGATTGACATGACTGAGTTCTGCTGATCTGCCAATATTACCAGCTTTTCTGATCTGATAAGATGTTCATTTCAAAAATACTTTACCTTATCAAAGAAAGATGAAGGTCTCAATGTCCTTCTACCATGTTATTTAATACTGAACATGCCCATGAATTCTTCAAGATTGTTTCACTCTAATGACTGGATTGCTCACAAGATACAAAGTAGATACTACATTTTAGAAATAGAGCTCTTACTTATTTGGTGATTTTTCTTTATTTATATTAATTTCATCCTGGTTTCAAAATGAGACTGAAAACATAAAACCTTCACACTAGTTCACTTTGTTGTTCCTTAAAATATTTTCACATCGTTACTTGACTTGCAAATGTATATGTTAATATTGATGAAGGAATTTGACATTTCAAACTATCTACCTGCTAATACAATAGAATGTAATTTCGACTAGGTTCAAAGTCACTAGTAAAAGGAGAACTCTGCTTCCTTAGACAAGAGGAGAAATACAATGACCTCCAATCATCTTTCCATCTAGTTTTAGTGTACAGAATAGCATACTTGCCCACAGCGGGGTGTGTGATAAAGCACCACATCATGGAGAAGAAAGCCTACAAACTTTAGGAAGAAAAATGAGATATCTTTGGAAAATGTAAAATAAAACCACTGGGAAATCTAGGTGCCTACACAGTGTGTGGTTTTGTTGTTCATAACTCAGAAGTAAAAGCCAGAGACAACAGTAGGATATGCAATCTTAATAAAGAGAGCTTTAGAAAGCTAACAGCTTCCTCAGCCACATTTCCAGTGGTACACATCAGCAGAGCTCCACTGAAGTCAAAGGCAACAAGTACACAAGCAGAAACCTAGAACTAAGCTCAACAGAGATTAGCTAAAGGTGGGGTGAACTTCACTGAGCTGGGTTTGTTTTTAATGGCCCCACCTATCTTTCCTACCAGCTCACTGTTCATCCAAATGTTTGTGTAAAACTAAATTGCAGATCTCTGCCCAAGAAACTAAACCAGGTTTGATTAAAAACAAACAGGAACTTTCAAGTTATTGCAGGGGTTTGTTTACTTAATTTGCTTCAGTCCGCACTTTGTTACCAGCGATTGTACAGCCTTCCTAGTGAATTCAAGATGTGAGCTATTCATGGCAAGCACAGGGTGAAACCTGATCACAACTTATTTGTATATCATTGCATTTTTAATACAATATTGAATTTACAAGAGGTACAGATATAGGGCAGACGAGCTGTAAATCAGCTGCAAGCAATTTCCACATCTCTAAGGTATGAACAGCATCACAGTCCTTCTCTTAGCAGGAAGCAATCAACAGCCAGAGAGAAAAGCCATGAAACATCTTAATCAATAGCATCAGGGCTAATAATTACTGTTGACTGCTTATTCTAAGTTTCTAAAGACAGGTGATATAATTTTCTGTGTTTTACAAAAGGCTGAATGTGCAGATATTTAGTAAATTTTAATAAATTTTAGAAATGCATTCAAAATATTTTTCAATTTTAAATATGTAAATGCAGTCCAACAACATTATGCTTCCAGGTTATAACACGTATAATAAAATATAACAAATATTTACAATAAGAACTCTTTCAATTAAAATATCCATTTTCAGCAGCATCTGTATTTTCTGTGAGAGCATATTGATCCTAAATTAACTTCCTCCCAACCATACAAAATATTCTTAGTTTTCCTTTCAAAATGGCTTTCCAATGACTGTTTCAGTTGATCCAAGAAAATTTTTTAGGTACATATTTTGCAGAAATATTTTCTTGTGTCTGGATTTTCATTAAAAATGAAAAATTCCCAAATATCACGTTTTTCAAAAAATACAAATTCTATGTTTTGCTGGCTCCAGTACTCAGAATTATTTGTTCCTTCAACATACAGAACAGCACCTTTAAAAAAAATAGTTTTTCTTCGTATCATAGACAAAGGCAGATTATTCTTCACTATGAAATTACCCATTTTTTTTTCAAATGTCACAGTTGCATTAAAAAAAATTAAAAGTGCTAAGGCTCTGCTGGCAGAAATCTGGCTAGATTATTTTCACATGTAAGGACTCATAACAAAAAGAACGCTGCTTCACATAAAGCAATAAAATTTCAAGGACCTGATTCTAATATTAATCTGCCATTGTATCTGAAATTAATTACTATGTAATTATAATTAGACAAAATGCATATTTTTTTTAACACTATCAACAGCTGTTTGAAATTACATTTATCTGAAAACATTGGAAAACAGAAATGCTCCTTCACTATCTACATGGCACTGAATTTGCCAGCTATCTAGCACAGTATATAAGTGAAACCTGTTTCTTATATAAGGAGCCCTATATAACAGATATAATCATGAATATACAGCATGACTACTACAGCTCTTCCCCCAGCTCCTGCTAGGTAAGCAAGGGCATGTAAGAGAAGTATGTCTGAGAGAATGCCAGCACTCATGACCCCTTCGGTGTCAAGAAATTATCAGAAATACCTACCACAGGGAACTACACAGCTAATGAAAACAAAAATGATCTGAACCTCAAGGATAATGATAGTTCAATGTCTAATTATCCGAGATGAATTTTTGATGACACCTCCCCCGGCCAATTAGGTTGCTAGTCACCAAAGAGTGCTTTTGGCAAGGAGGGTTGAGCAGAAGGCTGGAAAAATAACAAGAGAAAATAGGACTGAAAATGCTGGAGCCAGAAGGGTACCAATTCTTCCGCCACTCTTCTCAGCAGCAGAAGTAGGCTCTGTGGGAGCCAGGAGAGCTACGACAGGTTTAAATCAGAGTGAGAAAGAGGATCAGCAGTCCTGGGAAGCTTCCCACAGCATCCAGGGTAAGTACTACCACCGCCGCGAAACCCAGTCCAAGCTGAGCGCTACCACCTCTCCCCACGACCCACAACACCAGTACCACACACAGCTGTGCAGCCTGCTCTGCCATTCACTGCCCTGACAGACAGGCTCTCTGAGCAAGGGCTGCAGTACAATGCCCAGAGACCTCAGCACTCCCTGGGTACACTAGAAATTGCACATGCCCCTGCCACAGCCTTCAGGGCTTTGTCCATCATGTGGTAGCATGCGTGTTCCTCTCTGTGAACTGTGACACTGGTCTCAGACTTTGGCCAGAAAAAGATGAAAGGATATCAATTTGGCTGCTGGCCAGCAATAAAATAAAAAGTAGCTATAAAACAGTAGAAACTAGGTATACGAAAGGCCCTGTACTCCATGTATATAAATCAGCATAGCTCCATTAAACTTCTCGTTAACAATCCCAAATGCCAGCACCAACACCAGCCAGTAACACTTTCCTTTCTTAGCCCACTCAGGCATTCAGGACATCGTGTGGAAACAGCATTAGTTCACTCTTATTAAGCTTCTCCAGCTATTTTTCCAGCACAAGGAGAATAGTGACATGGCAACTTCTGGAGAAGACTGATGAAAATTTCACTTAGTTGGATTTAAAAACTTGTTTGGTTTAAAAGAGTTCTGTTATAAAGAACAGACCTCTGCAAACCAGTATGTCTGTATGGCAAGCTGGAAGAGTAGGGGGAAGACAGACAAAGAGAACAAACAGACATCATTTTCCTTGATTTTTCTTCTTTCTCTTTGAATTTTACAAGTTTACAACTAGCAAAGCTCCGGTTTTTGATCTAGAGCCAGATAGACAATCTTTTTAACCAGAGCCAGCATTTACCATAGTGAAAAAATATCCACCAGAACCTTGTATCTTGTCATTTTCAATAATCCTACTAGGATTATTTTTCCCTAGGCAATAAATTTGTTCTCACCCAGTAAACTACCACCCTCTGATCCCCATTATTTCTGAAGCTTGTTACAGACAGATTTAGTTACAATTCTTTCTTTTTTTGCTATTCCATGAAGCAGAAGTACTATATCATACCTGCATAACACATTGCTCATTCTCTCTGAGAAGCTACTGAGACAGCTGGTATCTCACCGAGATGTTTATTTTAGACTTTTCTCCAGCTGATGAGAACAGTGCAGCAAAGGAGGTGATATAGGAGGTAGAGCAAAGATCTCACTAAAACAAGTCTAGAGAAAGTCTGAGGTGTAACCTGTTCCTCAGTTCTGGGAAACATAAAAAAATCAGTTGTGTTAGATTTAGACTTGCTTGACTTCAAATTAATTTCTGCAATACCATCAGGCATTAATATTGACATTTCATGGTATTTGAGATGCTACTTATACTCTGTACACTAGACGTACACCAGACAGTTTACCTTCAATGCAAGCAGCTGGCCACTCATTTGGGAAGCCAAGGTGCAATAGTGTGGCTACTATCACCTTATGACCCTTAAAGATGATTGAACAAAGACTGTGATGCCAAAATAGCTCCAGATGCCTCTTGTATTTGGAACTGACTGCAGTCACCACCTATACATAGAAGAAATCAGTGCTGCTCTGTACTGTATTTTTATCAGCCATACTAAATGACCTATCTTATGCCTGGTAGGCTGACCATGTATGTTGGCTCTATAACATAGACTAATACAATAATTTAAGTTGGAAGAGGCCCTTAAGTCCAATGTCTTCCTCAAAGCAGAACTAACTTTCAAGTTAGATTGCTCAGAGCCTTGTCCGGGTGAGTTCTGAACGGCTCCAGGGATGGTGATTCAACAGCCTTTCAGGGCCCTGTTCCATTGTTTGACCACCCTCATTGTGAAAAACAAACATACATTTCTTCTGGGCATACTTCAGAAATATCCAAGTGACAACAAGACCTAAAAGAGAGCAACAGACAGTGTTAAAAAGTTTGAGTAATTTCATGATATATAGTAAAGACTGCTTGTGAGTCTAACTGGTGGCAGTGGTATGACTGCAGGGCTACTTTATGTTTGCCCTGCTGCTATCTGAACAAAAATACAATAGTTCTGGCAAGCTCGTGCTGAAACAGACATTGCTATAGCACTAACGTGGTGTCACCAGTCTCCTGTTCTCAGCCCGACCATCCCAACACTTCTCTTTGATGCAGATGAACTTAAAATATTCTTGGGATAGTTTCACCACCAAGCTTCTATGGTTCAGTTTTCCACATTTTAGAAATTATTTCCCTCTTTCAGACATGGGTGTATGCTGACTTCCCTTAGGCAAAAACATGATATCATTGATGTGTTCATAATCTAACCTTCTACCAACAAGAAAAAGCAAATTAACAATTTGAAAAAGCAGTTATTTGATACAACTTGATTCAGTTATGTTTATTTCCAAATAATGCCTTGGGTAGGGTTGATCTAAACCAGTGACAAGCACTGCTTTCTGCTGTATACCTAAACTAAGACTAAATTAACAAACTCTTTTAGTTTGTAATCAGGTTATAAAAATAAAGTGCGGCAAACAGAAACTAACCTGTTTGTTTTGTAAGTAATGTATGTTCTGTATCCAGACCTTAATTAGACCACATAGTAAGAGATTTTTATAGGCGGATTTTTATAGACACTTTTCCAGACATGCTGTGCTCCTGGATATTCCTTCCCCAAGCCCCAATCCACACCTTGCTAAATAACTTTTATAGGTCTAATTAAACAGGCTGGTGATTCAGTAGTAATCCTATTAAAACAACAGTACTTGAGAACTGGCGCTCTTACTATAGCATCCTCCTTTCTTTCCAGTAGGATTCCATAAAAATTGCTACTAGTAAGATCTCAGGACATTTCTACGTTGCACAATCTGATGACATCCTAGAAACGCCTCACGTAATTCTGTGTGAGCTGGATTGCCTACACAGTTCAATGCAGCACCAGAAAAGACAGATTAACTCTACTGCCAGAAGCAGTATGGCAGCAGCAGAGCAGCACTGCGCCCAAGCTAATTACATGCTTTTCTGCTATACTCCTCCTTCTTATGGAACTAGGAGAGAGCAAGCATTATTCACTGAAAACACCTCCTCAGATCTTTTATATCTAATGTTATTGAAAGAGAAGATAAACCTCCGTCTTTAAAATGTTGCCTAGAATTTAATAGTAATCTATAAAACTTACTCTCCAAAACAGAAGAATTCGATGGAGAATGATTTAATTCATTTTATTCTGATATTATTAAATTTAAGGAACTATTCTATAGAAGGCATGCAGGCCCATTAAAGTTGATAACAAAGCTCCTGATATTGGAATTGAAGCCACAATTCCAGAAGATAACTCAGAAAAATCAGAGACTGGTTATAATACTCTATACAACTCTGCAGGCATTTTCCATGAAGAATAAAGTGTTGGAAAGCCCTCAGAAATTATTACAAAAAGATGTTCATGCTCCAGGATTACCACTTTTCTAAGAACTCCCTTCAGTCACAAATATGTCTCTCACATAAGAATTTGTGTCTTGAATACTCCACCAGTACTATCCAGGTAATTCTGGGAGTTATGAAAGAGTAGAGACAGTTGCTGTCAGTCAGTCCTGCTTTAGCCTTCCAGCATCGTCGTGGCACATTTTGTGAATGCAATATTGTAAGTTTGATTGTATTTAGCAAGCTGATGCTGCACTTTCCAAAATTAAGAGGATTTTTCTGGACTCTGTAAGAAACACAAAATTATGTGCTAAATTTTATTCTCAGTTATATAGAAGTATTTTTACTACTGATATGAGGCATTTTTTTTACTACTCTGAAGGAACAACTTCTGTGCTATAAGAGACTGAAAAAGGCTTCCTATCACACTTCCAGCAGGATCTTTAAACATATTGAAGTTATCCTCACACTTCAAACTCCACATCACAGTAAGAAGTTTTTTCTTGTGTCAATTTTATCAGACATTTTTATGGCAGAAGGTGAAATAGTTTGAATAAAATAAGATATTCTCACCCAAAACTAATTCCATATTTTTAAAGGAAATTTTGCAATTCTAACATTTTTTAAAATACATGTTTTTCTATGGCTGAAACAACAATACATTTCTTCACTACTTTTATGGATAAGGTTGATAGATGCTGCAGTCTAGAAATGCTTTTGTACTAAGAAAACAACGTTGAATAGATGGTTTGCAGCCTCAGTCTCCCCAGAATTCCCTAATCTTGAGCCAAGAAACTAAAAATAGCTAGAAATATACAAATTTCCTGCAAAATCCAATCCTAACCCATATTTGTAGTTAGCAACTAACATTGTAAGGTCATCTGCAATGACCCCCAAAATCATAACACACAAACTCTACCTTACATAGTTTCCTGAGAAAGCTCCAGCCAACAAAGAGTTAAGCACTGCAGCAGCCAAACACTTCCTATCTGGGCAATCTGTGCCACTAAAATAACAATTCCTCTTATTTCCACCCTGCTCATAGGGAACCAGCAGGCCTTTTACTCATTATTATTTATTTCTTTGATCTTCTCTCCCCTTGAACCTTACTGCACTTCCTTTTACAAGTTCTCCAGTTCTTTGGCAAAGGTGTACATATCAACACCATCTGGCTGCATGTAAAGAAACATGACTACATGCTTCCCTGAAGACAAGCCTGCTGCGCTAGCCATGAGCCACTGACATTATTTCCAGCTCAGAACTTCAGAAGTGTTCTACTCAAACACCATTGTGAGCACTTCCTCACAACAGAGGAGACGGAAAAAAACCTAAACCTTCCACTGGATCTATAATAGCAGGGAATGTGCATCTCATGTTTTATGAACACAAAAATTGCAAGCTCGATTATGTGTTACCACTATGTGCTCTGCCTGCCAAGCCACTGCTCTGTTTCCGATAAGTATGCAGCCATATAATGAAAAGACAAACTATAGATCTTGTAAGTTGTTTTTAAGAACTGCTTTTTGCACGTTAAAACCATCATAGGAGAGGCTTTGCATCTTAGGAAGCATGTTGGGATACCTTGCCAGTTGTTACTACGTTTTACCAAAATATTTAACCAATTGAGTAATAATAACCTCTATTTAACATACTCGCAAGTGGTGAGCAACCTCTGCTTTCCAGCAGCAGATTTATGACGAAGTAACATTAGAAGCAGCATTCTTAAACCAAAGCCTGTCATTTGTTAGTTAATTTCCACAAGCACATATTTGTATGTCTAAATAACATAGGCAGGACTCCCATGACAAATTAAAGTTAATGGAAAGTGTATGCATCTCTTAATTCTTGGAATCGAAATAATATCAGCACTGCATGCAATACTAAATGAAAGCTCACTATGAGCCTTTTAAGCACAGCACTTTCTTCAGATCGCTACCTTTGGCTACGCAGTCCGTTTCAGTTTATATTCAGAAATTACCCATCGTTAAGCTGCTTTGACTAATTAACCAAACTGAGCCTTACATTTGTTGAAGTGTCGTAATCTGTTCAAGTCAAGCTCAGCTCCTTCTAGTGATACACTTACCAAAACCGCAAATACAGCCAGAGGCAAATATTACAATCATTACTTTGCCCTCAGGACCCCAAAGGGTCCAAAGCTCAAGCCTAGACAACATATTGTCAGCAGAGGCCCCCTCTCTGCAGCGTGCTTTGTCTTGACCATATGCCAAAGCCAGGTTTGTTGCCATTTTGGCTATCGCACAGAGTACGTTACTGGATCTGGGCCTTAGCTTGAAGACTACTGATGACAATCAGCCAGCTCTGAATGAAACACGTTTACGTACAGAGAAGTGATTTGTTAAAAAAAAAGCAAACAAAATATTATGGAGGCAAATTCAAATTGATGGCTGGACGTTCATTTTGAGGCCTGCACCTTTTAAAGTAAAAAAATAAATTCAGAACTTTACTCCCCTTTACCAAATCGTCCATGACACAGAAGCATGCTGCACTTGGACACTATCCTGGCTTAATTCAGTCAATAAATTTTGCAGAGCAAAGGTCAGCACAGGACTTCAAAATAATCTCCAGCTTAACTCATTCCAATATATCTATATAAACCCCTCTGCATGTGCATGTGTAATAGTAAGGACATGTGTAAATGTAAGGACATGTGTAAAGCGTGTGTAAATGTAAGGACAGAAATTTTCAGTCCACTGCAAAACCCAACTATACAAGTTGGGTTCTTGAAATCTGATAACTACTAGAAATGCAAATAAAGTCCTACAACGTTAGAATTTTCAAATACATTTTTTATAAGTTTGCCATCTGTATTCTTCTAAAACTACAAATGTGATACCATAGATGCTTTCTAATCATCCTGAAGAAAATGTAGAACTGTTCCTTAAGATGCAGAGAATGTGCATCTCAAATATACCCTAAATTTAAAAAAAAGACAAAAAAAGACATAAAAAGGCTCCACATTAACAAACTTGAAGACAGATACTACCTTACTACATTAAACTGTATCAAGCACAACACCCACTTATAAAAATGAGAATAATATATCATATTCATTTTATTTCAAGACAGTCATTGATAGTGAATTTGGAAGCCAGCTGTACACAGATCATATAAATAGTCTTTATGGTCTTGTTTTATGCTAGGTTTCTGTGAATTTTCAGGCTTCTTATTCACTAATTCTTTAGGCATAAAAACACCAGCAAGTACCAAATGAAATTATCAGGCAGAAGGTTTAAAGCAAACAAAAGGAAGTACTTTTTCCACACAATGCATAATTTAATTGTTGAATTCCTTGCCACAGGATGGTTTGTGTGCCAAAGTTATAGGCCACTTGAAGAAAAAAAAGCATAATTTAAAGAATAGAGTTTCACCAAGGTCTACTGTATAAATAGGGCAAATATGATATTCAGCTCTGGAATTCGCAAAACCACAGAATGTTAGAATTTGACAGAGTAAGTAGGGGGAAGTGTCATTCCACTCTTGATTTACTCCTATTCCCCTCCCTGCAACCCCCCAATCTCCCTAAAAAAAGCCCCACACCAAAAAAAGCCAAACACAAGTCTGCTAGAGGGTACCATTGGAGGAAGATGTTACTGGGCTAGCTAACCTTTGGTTAAGCCTATCTGGCAGTGTTCTTTTTCCCATTCACTAACTCTAGTGAGCATGCAAAAATGTCTATCTGTAAAGCGACATCTTCTTTATGTAAGACTTTTGACACCATATAGCAAAAGTTTCTAAACTGGCTTTTCTAGCTGCTTTTTTTGTCAATGTTATCAAGGCAAATGCATCCCAATTTGCAACTGATAGTCTGTTCTTTTCAAATCAGACAAAGTTTGGATAATCATAGCTTACTAAAAATATCTGTTTAACATTTACATCTCAATTTAACTACAAACAGGCTATGTATATACACTGACCTCACAAAAAAAAAAAAAAAAAAAAAAAAGAGAGAGAGAAAGAAAAAGCTTGTCTCCTGCAGTTAGTTATTACTTTGATATTGAGTTGCAAGGTACATGCTGATATAATGCCAGGGATGGATCTGTACTGCTTCTAACTCTTGCATATGAATGAGCTCTGTTATGTGACCCAGACAAGACATTACCACTAAGGATGGAGTTTACTCTTATTCAGAGAAATGCTTCTTTAATATGAGAAGAATACATGTTGATCAAGGATAGAATATGAATAATATATACCAATGCAATATAACAATTTTCTGTATGTTACCAAGTAGATTATTTTCCTCCTCCAAAGCAGCTATCTACATGCCTACACATTGGTGCCATATTTACTACGGAAAATGAAAGCTCAGGCGATGCTTGGCTCTCAGCTCACTCTTAATTTTTGCAGTAGCAGATGTTGCCATAATTCTTTTTCATAGCATCACCTTTATGGTTTTATCTGCAAAGAGGGCTGTCAAATTTATCTTCTGTTTAGATCATCAGCAACAAAAATCAGATGCTTTTTGAAAAAAAGCCAACTTTTTGAGCTAGGTGAAGCATGAATGTTTTTAAATCTTGCTTGTTTATATTTCTAGCAGAAAACTAAGGGTACACGCACGCTTTGTTAAATCATGAAGTAACTCAAATTCTTTGGATTTTGTCATGTTTTCATTTTTTAAAGAATTTTCAAAAATAGTTAAGTTAAAATACTATGTAGAATCTCTCCTTTGGAATTAATATAAAATAAAGCAAATATATTTTAATTTACTTCTATGTCTAACCTAACCTAAAGCAATTTTAATTTTGAATGAGGGTTCAGAGAAGGAACTGATGTCATTTAAGCAATCCCCATTAAATTCCAATGGATTAAGTTTCAGTTTAACTTTTCTAATACATAAGTATCAAGAAGTCATTGTGGCTTTTGAAGAAGTAATGAGTATTTTAGAGAGACACTCCTTAATAGGTACATGGGTAATAGAGTAGATTTCTTTCCACATTATTTATGGAAACCAATCTATGCTACAAA
This sequence comes from Falco naumanni, assembly GCF_017639655.2. NCBI lineage: Eukaryota > Metazoa > Chordata > Aves > Falconiformes > Falconidae > Falco > Falco naumanni. Next base: position 9,425,831 of record NC_054066.1, read on the forward strand.
ATACATTTAATTTGCTATTGAAACAAAAGACCTGAATATTGGGTTTATAAGCTTGTCAGAGAAAGGTACTTTAGAATCATGTAACAGCTTATCAAAATGCATCGTTTAATTTTTAACTAACAAAATGTTGCTGGAAAATGTGTGGGAAGAAGCTAATCAAAACCAGGAAGATTTTAATGGAAGAAAGTGTTCATAAAAGTGTTGAATGAAAGCCAGAGGAGTTTTTGAAAAAAATCCTGCTAAATCCACTGCCTCGGTCAGCATTATGTATAGTGTGATTCACAGTCATGAAGTTGGGCAAACTTTTGAACAAGTTATTTGTTCTGGAATAGTTTCCCTGATTACATTACAGTAGGAAAATATGTTTACTGTATAAGGTCAAGTTAAGTGTTTTCATTTATTTTCACATTTAACAAAGTTTTCTAACAAAGTTCTGAAACACCCTAAAATATTAGCTGTTATGAGGCTGATATTGTTGCTAGGTGTCACTGTTTGCAGATGAGGATGAATTTCACTTGTAAGAGAAGATCAAATGCCTACAATATTGGTGATACAAAATCCATTAGTGATAAAATAAAAATATTTAATAAATAAATATATAATATTTCACATGTTTAAAAGCTAACTTGGGACAAACATAAGTTAGTAAAGGCATGCTACCTGGAAAAAGGAACTGCAATAGTTCAACCAGCAGGTTGCTTTAGATGGTCTATCCCAACTCTGCTACTTCGTTCAGATCTTTAGCATGTGGGATTACAAACTGAAACGACCAGCTTAGCTGTAATACAGTTCTGATTAACTTGCCCAAGCCATGACTCTTTTCCAGTGGAAAATTTTGTCTACAGTTAAAACACGGATACATTATTTACTCAAATGCTTCACTGTTTCAGTGATTTTTCTTGTATGAACTGCTTAAGGTCGAATGCAGCTTGCTGACTAGTACAACAGGATTTAGACAGTTTTCAGTCCAAACAAGAAAGCAATGTGAATACAGCTTTAACTACAACATGTTTCTGTCCACAGTGAATAAATGGATTCTTCACTCTTCTGCTTCTCCACACAGCTAGAAAGAGTTTGAGGATATTAGCGGCAAACATGCATCCTGAAGAATAATGGTGTTGACATTCTCAGAAAAAAATCATCATCTAGTCCACATTTTGCAAACCATACGGACATTTCTAAGGCCACCTGGACTTCCTATGGTTTAAAACAGTAGAAATCTCTCAAGGAGGGGCTATAACTCATTCAAAGGCACACTTATTGTATGATTTGAACATTTCTAAAATTTTATGTAAGAAAATTAACACAGGGTTTAAGGAAAAAAAAAACAAAACCCAAACTTGGAAGAAGTAAACTGTATCCAAACACCTGAAGAAACACATTAGTAAGTTGATGAGATTCTGATCAGTAGTCAGAGATGAGCCAGTATCACACAAATATGATGGAAGTTCCCAGACTGGAGATAATATCATCAGTACATGACAAAAAAAAAACAAAAAAACCCAAACAAACAAAAAAACAACAAACAAAACCAACTGTCTGACCTGCCAGCTGATACCACACTATATCTACAGAACCTGAACAGCCACCTCAGATTGTCTCTCTTGGAGTTGTCTATGCCAGTGGTGAAACACATGGAAGATCAGAGGTCAGTCATTTCACTACTAGTGGCATAGAGTAGAGATGATATAACTCATGAAGGTCAGTAAGAAAAACAATTATTAAATACAGTGTATCCTGCAAGATGTTTGGTGAAAAAGAAATAGGAAAAAGAAAAGTCTCCTGATTCTTCTTAATTTGGTTAGTTTTTACTTTCCCCAATAGTACCTCATATTTCCACCAGCCTGCTGTTCTAACTAAAGTCTATGTTCTCAGCAGTATAGTATTTAAACAGTAACAACAGCAAGAGTAATTTAATTACTTTAATCTTTAATCACTTCTTGGAGTAACACTTGCATAACAAACAAGTTTGTTTCTGTATGTGTGTATGTGACCAAGCACTTAAGGATAGAAAAATGATTTTTAGTTGGTTTTCTTTCTTAATAGAAGCAAAAGCTGAAGAGTTTCCTGAAATCTTTAGGGTCTGTAATTGCTTGTCAGCGCTGCAGACATGACCTTCTTAGTGAGGTTTTGGCTCACTGGAATGTCCTGATACTGGCAGACATACCAGCTGATTTTCAGGGGTCCTATGGATGTCAACCTCTCGGGAGGAGACTGAGAGAAAGAAAAATCTCTCACACATATATAAGCCAACCCTACAAAAAGTCTTCCTTATCAGGATAAAATACTATGGCAACAGTCTATATTTTACCGGACAACTACATAGCTTGCTCTCTTCTTTAAATATAGAGTCTGCAACATCTTACAGTCTACACATCTTTTAGTAATACTTTATATGTACATTATTATTAGAGTTTTAACAGTACACAAATGTACGTTGATTTGGTGTTCATGAAAATGTACAGACTGTTAAAAAGGCTAGAACCCACTGGTCTCTGGGGAAACGTCTCTTTATGACACTCCTTCCCTGCCAATGGCCAGCTATCACATTGTGGAGCCTTTCTTGAATTCCTGTCAATGACACTGGATCATGTAACAGTTTTGTAACAAAGCTAAAATCAACACCTCTAAACTAAATGGGAAGAAGACAAAGAAAAGGGAACTGGGACATCATAAGAGGAAATAAGATGAGGTAAAGTCATTTAGGTCAGAAGAGAATAAAGGAGACTAGAAAAATATAGGAAGAAGAATGAGAGAACGGTATGGTATTGTACCGGCTCTGGCTGAGCCCCATGGCAGCCCAGAGTGCTGTACTTGTACTGGTAGTGAGAAAGGGGGTGATAACACACCAGGGGTTTGACTTCTGCCGAGCAGTGCTCACACAGCATCAAGGCTGTGTCCCCAACCTTCCCACCCCTCCCAGTAGGCTGGGGGTGGGCAAGACCTTGGGAGGGGACACAGCCAGGACAGCTGACCCAAAGTGACCAGTGGGATATCCCACACCATACGACAACTGCTCAGATATAAAAGCTATGAGAAAGGAGGAGGAAGATGGCGGGTATTCATTGCTTACATTTGTCTTCCAGAGCAACTGCTATGCGTACCAAAGCCCTGCTTCCCAGGAAGTGACCGAACATCACCTGCTGATGGGAAGTAGAGAATCACATTTTTTGCTTTCCTTCACTTCCACACATGTGATTTTTGCTATTGCTTCATTAAACTGCCTTTATCGTGACCAAGGTATTTTCCATCATATTTTCTCTCTTCCCATTCTGCTGAAGAGGGGGGTGATAGAGTGGCTTGGTGGGCACCTGGCATCCAGCCAAGGTCAATCCCCCACAGATATAAACAGTGACATAGATTTTTTTTTTGCCTCTTTTCTCTCCTGGCACTCACTGCTGTGTCAAGTGCACACTTGTCTCTTTTGTGAATGCTCACAATCAGCAGCTAGAAGAGAAATAGTCTGATGGCACTGTCCTGCTATGCAGCTTGCACAAATCAACAGTAGCATGAAACATTCTTTTTGGTTTAAAAAAAAAAGCACTTAGCTTCAGCACATCCAAAATCCTGAACTGGGGAAGAACACAAACACATGAACAGTTTTATTCTATTGCACACTATTAGAAGATGAAATTTCAGCCACCAAATGTTAATGTTCTCAGTACACTGCACAATTTCATTTATCTATCCTCACTTATCCAAAACGTTTTGTGACAGATTGCGTTGACACAGTGAATAACAAAAGACCCATGTTAAAGTACCAGTAAGGACCTTGGGAAGCAGCAGAACTACAGCATCAGGAGTCTAGAGCGAATGTAAAGTCTGTCCTCCTATTCACAGTTTGCTTACCAAAACAAAAAAAAAGAACACGTTAAAGTAGAGAAAAATGTTTCACATTAGTATTATTATGATTCAGCTATTTCATTATTGCACACTTCAAATAAGAAAATAGAGCTTCTAAGAAGAAGAACGCTTTTTTCAAGAAATCTAAGCTCAAGGATTGCTGTCAAACACAGAATCATAGAACAGTTTGGGTTGGAAGGGACCTTCAAGATCATCCATTCCCAGCCCCCCTGCCATGGGCAGGGACACCTTCCACCAGACCAGGTTGCTCCCAGCCCCGTCCAGCCTGGCCTTGGGCACTGCCAGGGATGGGGCACCCACAGCTGCTCTGGGTGACCTGTGCCAGCGCCCCACCGCCCTCACAGGAAAGAATTTCTCCCTAATATCTGATGTAAATCTGCCCTCTTCCAGCCTCCAGCCATTCCCCCTGTCCCGTCACTCCATGCCCTTGTCAGAAGTCCCTCCCCAGCTTTCCTGCGGGCCCCTTTAGGCACTGGGAGGCTGCCATAAGGTCTCCCCGGAGCCTTCTCTTCTCCAGGCTGAACAGCCCCGACTCTCTCAGCCTGTCTTCCTAGGAGAGGTGCTCCAGCCTCTGACCATCTTCGTCAGCCTCCTCTGGACTCGCTCCAACAGGCCCATGTCCTTGTTACGTTGGGGGCCCCAGAATGAAACACAGTACTACAGGTGAGGTCTCATAAGAGCAGAGCAGAGGGGGAGAATCCCCTCCCTCGACCTGCTGGTCACATTTCTTTTGATGCAGCCTGGGACACGTATTCATCAGATGTTGTTTTGTTGACATGTTTTCAGTTTATATTGTATCAACCTTTTTACAATTTGCACAAAACCAAATCTTTCTTTGTTAGGGATCATCTTCTACAGCTGTTTTTTATTGCACCTGAGATTATGATCTTCTGTTCACATCATTATTCTCAGGAGAGTGTATGGAGGAGGGGTAAAGTTTTCATGCAGCGAGAGGTCAAATCTCTTCTCACAGGAAATACCTACTGTCTTCCAAGAACTATAAACTAAAACTAGATTTGAAAGTAGGATTAAGACATTCATTGCAGACATGAACAATGGTGGTCCACAAAGCACCTGGAGAAAAAGCCATGAGGAGATCGTAATAAAAAGAACACAAAACCCCCAAAAAACCTAAACGTAGGGGAGGCAGGGGTGGGAAGAGAGAATTTGCCTTTGAACAGAGTTTTAAAGTCTTGTTGCCAATTGTTTCCTGGATGGCTGTGTGCAAGTTCTTTCACCCCTTTACACTTCTCTGCTCCCTGGTTTGTGCACAGTGTGTGTGTGTGTGTGTGTATATATATATATATATACCACACACACACTACTAACTGCCCTTGTGAATTGCATTGAGATCTATAAAGAATGAAGTATGGTTAATAGATAACTAGCAATATCACATTTAAGCACATCCTTCTAATTCCAGCTCTTCTCATACCATCATTCTCTACAAAAAGTCACCTCAAGCATCTGTTATTTTTTTAAAAAAGCAATAGTTTCAAGTGATTACATTTATAATTTTAATAATGTAAGAGTTTTACAGTAAGATACCATGCACCCAAGAATTCATTACTTTTGCTTGCAGATTTTAATAAAAATACACTGTGAATTATTTAAGCTAAATGAAACTTGTCAAGATAAATTAATTTAGTACATGTTGTGATGCGGTATATTCTGGCTTTAATTGTGTTTGCTACTTACTGAGTATAGTGATTTGTAAAGTCCAGTAATACATTTTCCCAGCTATCAGAAACAAGAACCTTGGGAATGTTGTATCATTTTCATTACTCAGATTTTTTACTTGTTTTTTGATAAAAAGTTAAAGTTAGGTTATTACACTAAAAAAACCAAACAAACAAGTAGTGAAAATATTGAAGGGTTCAGAGGATTTCTCATGTACCTCTTCTAATTCAGCTCTAGTCAGCATTACCTAGGAGTAATCCCAGGATGATGTGTTTTCAGAAGCTGCTGTGCAAAAATTGTGAGATTCCATTTGTTACTGTTTAATTCTCATCACAAAGTAAGAACAGGGTCCCAGGAAAGTCAGTACAAATTTTGCTTCTGACATGAGCAAAATAGAAGACTCAATCCATTGCTTAAATATAGTTATTAGTGCCATGTGAGATGTCCTGGGGGACCCCACCTGGCTCCAGCTGACAGTCTAGCAGTGCCTGAGTTTCCTGAGTAGGTCCTGTTCCTGTACCTGTCAGCCTTATGGGGAATCCTTGGTTGACTGGGACACCTAAAATAGCACTGAGCTCTACTTTAGATCACTGAACTGAGCCCAAGATGTCTCCCATTAGACATTCCAGATTGATGGTGCCTTACACAGATACTGTTGTACATGTCTGCTGACAGCCCCAACCTAACAGATCTGATGGCATTCCTAACATAAAAATAAACATTAAGATATTTATATATAATTTACATATATTTATATACAAATATTTTTAAAAAAAGCTGCACATTTGAAGGGAATCATCCTTTCCATTCAATTATGCCGTTACGTCTCACAAAGGCTACATACCAAAAATCACAACCAATGCTATACAGGTAAAATTTGTATAAATCTCTTTTCCAAAATGTTTTGCAGGGTAATTTTCTGGAAGGATCAGGTTGCAGGAAGCAGGATTCACTTTGGAAGTTCTATACTCTGTATTGCTGAGAATAACATTTGCTTCTAAAGAAAGAATTCTATGTCATTGCTAGCTTGTGAGAGAGATGTGGTTGTTCACTTTTATCAGAATGGGATAGTCTTCCAGTTTTTGCTCATTTTAACGGAATCTGCGAGTTCTCTGCATGTCTAGAAACCAGACAATCTATTTTTCAGTTTATGCTAGAAATGAAGCCTGTATTGAGTTTTCTGGGTAAATTAATCAAGAAAATAACCTCATTATCAGGAAGGCAGCTCAGTTTAGGAAGAATGATGCAACAGTCTTCCAGAGTCAATTAATACTCACTATCTAGGACAACAACATTTGAAACTCCAACAGTGCTAAAAAGCTGGAATTATATAATAAAATAAAGCAATCAAGTTTGTTTGGATGAACTCAGAATCAAATTTTTTTTCTAAGAAAAGTAATGCTTATAGCACATACAATCTAAATTTCAAAACTGAATTCAAAAACTACTCTTTGTAACAAGTCTATAGATAGAGCAGTCATACAGTACTGTCTGAATAGTCCATAAGGCATTAACTTTTTTTCTTAGAGGTCGTTCAGTTCAAGAAGACTGATTCACATCTTGGTACAAGTAGAAACTTCATAACTTTGGCAGAAAAACACAGCTTTTAAATTTCTGAAAAGCCGTACACTCTTCTTGAGAGTAGGTATATTTAAAGATGCTGAATCAGGTTCTTTGTTTACTACAGTTGTCTTTATGCTGTACCATCTTCCCTTACCTTATCCACAAACTGAACAGGTCACTCCATCATCATTGGACATAAGAGAGCACACCATGTTCTTCTTATATCTGACTAAATTCAAGCGCAGACGATCTCACCCAGAGCAAATGTCATGTGCAGACCCAGTGTGCCTAAACATCAGAGCCGAGTTACATGGTCAGTCAGAGCAACCTGACAGTGCTCTGGATTGCCCTCTGCAAAGTGGGCATTCCCATAGTGTCATTGACACTATTACTGCAGAGCTGTTTGCTCCTTTTTTCTTCCCATTTTTTTTCTTTTTTCCAGTTTCATGTATTCCTTTAAAGACTTCTCCTGCTCTTACCCCCCTCACAGCACTTGCTGGTGGCTGATAGAAAATTGACTGGCCTGGTACAGAATAAACTTGCCTTGCATCTCAAGGAAAATAAGACACCAAGATAGACATTTGCCGTGCATCTCAAGACACAAATGAGGTAGACTCTAAAATTATAAGCACGAATCTCCAGGTTTAGAAGAGAGGTCCAGGGGTTTTCACCAGTAATGAATACCTGTATAGCAAAAAATGAGGGAGGGATATTGCCACATACAAATGGGATATTTTATGCTGAATGAAAGGGTGGTCATAACATGTTGATAAGTCTAGCTGCCAGGAAATGGAAGGAGGAACAAAGAAAACATTGTGATTCACAACGAATCAACCTTCTCCAAAATATTGGGAATGTATGGGATGAGCTCTAAAGTGATTACATTTCCTCAGCATAAATGCTAGGAAAAGGCATGTTGGGAAAGGCTGAATTGGTCTCGTTCTTTGGAAAAAAATAACTTGCATTATAACAACTTTTTAATGTTTATATAATAGGTTTTCTTATGAAGAAACCCCAAGTTCTGCTCCTGGGTTGGGAAGCAGTAGTCCTAGTACATGTTGGTTTATGAGAGGAAATAGAGAAAAGAATACCATATCCAATTGATACTTCAGGGAGATTTGAAGGAGAAAGAATGCATATTTGGAATTAGGCCAGGACACTGGGGCTACTACGCCCTGTCCTACAAAAAGAGCCATTGGACTGTTAATAACCATAAGCAATCAGGCGCCTGGTTTAACGTCTGATCAGCGAGACTACACTATATATTCATTTAACTCACGCTTGCTTTTAAGTTCTCTCAGCTTCTATGGCTGGTGGGTTTAATTCTTTGTCTATCAATAAAGTGTGTTCCTTTACTTTTTATTCATCAGAAACCTGTAGCTGACTCATCTAGTACTACAGTGACGAAATCGTAAATGAAGAAATCCTGCACTGACAGAGAAAACCGATCAAGCAGCTTAACGTCCTCTTAAGATTTCTTATGTCTCTATACCATTCCTCATTTTACAGGCTTGAGATTTTTCTCAGATAAGATCTCTCTGAAATCATGAGATTCTTTTAAAATAGATTAATTCTTTTTTTAAAAAAATAGATTAATTCTTTTTTTTTTTTTTCCCAAAATGGTGGTACACAGTAAAATTCAGACTTTTAAATACATGCTGATGAAGAGGAAAAAATGTATACACACTAAAACAAATAAATTGTTAACTTTACTGCCTTGATAAGCTGTGACAAACTTTTCCAGTTTTTAAGGAGTTTCTCAATCTTCTGTCTCTATTATTAAATTGCTAATAGATATAGCAATAAACTAAGAGTAAAACCAATGTGAGAGGGTGGGGAAAACTAGCATTTAATTGCTTCAGGAGATAATGTTCCTCTAATCTAGCAAGCTAAAAACAAGTTGTAAGGTTTTTGAACAGAAAATATCAGTTAGGAAGTAGTCTGGAGAAAGAATCCCAGTCATGTGTGCTCTAAGCTTCAAAATTGTTTATTTGTTCTGTAGTCCACATTTTATAAAACAGTTGCATTGAAAATTCAAATCTTCAGAAGTGCCTGAAGATTAATTCTGTGGAGCTCAGAAGCCTTCCTGTTTTGACTTTTCTTCAGAAACACATCCATTATACTGTCCAACTCTTACAAAGCAATATTTTCTAAGAGGACACCAATAAGCTCTCTTGCCATGTATGCTTCAACTGTTCTGGGAAGGAAACCTGCATTTTCCAGTATTCAGCTTGAATGACACCTTTCAGAGACCATTCTACAAACACTGTAAAAAGCTGTGGTTTTGAAGACATCTCTAGTTAGGTATTCTAAAATTTCTTGTGCTTTTTTGCAAAGAGCTTGCATATAGTTATGGCAGTGTAGCTGACAAACTATGAAGCCACATAATTTGATCAAGGCACTAGCAAATCACAAGCTTGTTTTAAAAGTCTAGTGTCAACCAAGTAAGACCTAGGCCACTTCATCACATAGCATTAAACACACAATAAACCCCAGTCAAATGAATGCTCCCTCTGAAATAAGCTGCCTCAGTTAAAAAAAAAAAAAAAAAAAAAAAAGTTTAGTCCTGCACATTCCTTACCTGGTTCATGTCTGTTATTCCACTTGGATAATACAGTAAATTTCCAGACCATGCTACACTTCTCAAAATTTTGGTCTGTCACCTTCCTTGTTAGCTCTGTAATACGAATGAAGCATGTAGTAACCGGTAAGACCAGATCACTGAACAATGCTATTTTAAAAGCTATATCTATAATGTTAACACCAAAAGGTAGAATTCAGGTTTCTGAATTAAAAAAAAAAAATAAGATTAACTCTAGCTGTTGTGTTCAATTACTAATTATATATTTATTTACATACCATGAGTACTGTTAACAGTCACACATCCATACTGTCCATAACATTTGCATCAAATCAGGAGGGTTATAATAAGGTCGGAGCAATATTGTGATACTCTTTGTTTTCAGAACTGAAGAACCCATCAGTTAGACACTTCTGCAAGAGACACGGGTTGAATTCACACAACCACTGTTTTCTGTGCTATTAGGGGTTTCATCTATATATGACTTCCAAAAACCCACAATCCTGCAAAGCAAAGCATATGAGCTGCAGCAGGACAGATCAAGGACAACTGTCTCTTTCCTACTTCTGTGAAAATTATGAGGGGAAAGTCCATTTAAGGCAGCACATTACGTTCATTTAGCAAATGGCACAACTAAAATGAGACTCAAAAAAAGTCAAAGCTGGGAAAACACCCTGTCAGTAGCCTGTAGCGCCCTGTAGCACCACTGAAAGTACAAAGCCTTGGGAAAAACAATGGTAGAAGGACCTCTTTATGTATTTCTTTTCACATAGTTACCTTTCTCTTAGCATAAATTATCCTATGTTGAACACTTCGAGATTTTGCATGATCATGAAAGTTAAACCACTCTAGGCGAGTGCAGTACAGAATACTGACCACCTAGAAATAGTAAGTATTGCAAGTACAAACCAAGTTGCCCCAGCTGAGCACTAGACCACTGAAACAGAGTATGCTGAAAGACTCCTTTTGGTCTTATCTATACTAATTAATAGAAGAATAAGAGATACTTAATGCTTATGGTCTCCAGATTTGGATGAAGCTATCTAAACTAATACTCTAAAGCTTTTATTTATATCAGCATGATTTCCAGCACCATCTACAGAGGACAGTTATTTGCACAAGGATCCAGTGCATCAAAGAAACAGAGACCACACTGCAGGACGTTCTTTACACAAATATGCACTCTCTAGATTTCTATAGACACAGGTACTTCTACCACATCCCAAGCAAAAGAAAAGTAGTGGGCATCCAAAGCAGCTTCACAACAGATACATATTGTACTGTAACAAAAACATTCTGATTGCATCTAAGTGGGCAAGCATTGCAAATTATCTGAAGCAACAACTTCACTCTTGTTAGCAACGTTCTGAGCTATTTATACTTACACTGATTGTTATCCTGTAGTCCTTGCCAAGAAGCATTTTGAGAGCCTTTTAGCCACCATTCGTCAGCTCTTCAAGAGCTAGGTCAGATGCTGAATATATATAAACAACCCTTTGTGCTTGAACTTGAAAGGGAAATCAGTCATCTGTATATGATCTGTGTTACAGCAAAATGTAATTTTTTCCCCTGACAACGTGTTTATGGTTGTTAAGTTATCCTGATTGCCAAGAGAAATTTGTTTTCTGTGGAGAGTTCTGTAGCGTAAAATGTCACCTGTTTTACCCAACCCCCTCTTCATTCCTTTTTCAACTGATTCACAAATTAAGTTGACCCTCTGTTAGGTTGAAAAAATAAGATTCCTGAAAATTAAGAGTCTGGCACAATCCTATCCTAAGAGTCCATTTATCTTGTCTTTCCTACAAAGATAGTTTGCAGATTCTGGCAAAGATCCCATTTCAAGTAATAAAAATCCCCAAGGACTTCTGGTACCTAAGACCTTTTGTTCCTGGATCCTAACCACATTACTGTGATTAAACTATTACAGAAAATATTATTATTTGTATTTATTACAGTAAAAGGGAAAGAGCACAAAAATATTTGCATATTAAGTGCCGGATAATATTGTCACTGATGCATCTGAAGTGGCTTTGCAAGCCATAGGTTAAGTTCAAAGGTATTTTTTCTCTCTACGCGTTGCTTTGTTACTTTGATCTGAGAGGGCTACTGGTATATCACACGCAGCATAGTCTTTGACTGCCCAGCAAAGTCATGGAATAAGGCAGACTATACAGAGCACGGAAATTAATCAGATTCTATAATCATCCATATGTAGGTGCTGCCTGATACAATCATCTCTCTGCAAACTATCTGAAATTCAGCATTGGTTGTTACACATAGGTGTATAGTCTATAATCTTACCTTGCTTAACCTGTGCCTCACAGTGAATAAATTCTGAGGTACATGCTCCACATCCATTTGCCAACCAGTACTAATGTACATGTGCACCTCTCCCTGCCACTGGCAGGATGAGGTTTTCCTGGTGACCTTGAGCTTTTGCATTCCAAACATGAAGACCACTGTCTTCCTTGTAGCTCCAACTCACTCCAGTAAAATCATTATAACAAACTGCTTCATCTTTCTCGGTGTTGAAGGATAAAGTGTGTGTGAAGAATTGCATGCCTGAAACTATTTCTGAGCACTGAGCAGTTTTGCAGATGGGGCTAGGAGGCTGTTCAAAGTTCTTGTGACATTTCCCTTTCTTTTAACCACAACTCTATTCACTAAGCAGTATAATCTTCATTTTACCATGGGGTACGCTAATGTAAAGCCACTTTGTCAGCAGGCAGGTGACACCACAATTGAAATATGTATCAGTTCAATCATTCACAAACCAATGTGTGTATTCCTCCTAAGATTTAATGTCATTTTATCAATGCAGTCCTTACTTTGCAGTTATTGATACTGAATTCCAACATGATTACAAAATCACATTTTTCACTTTATATTTTGAATGTTGAAGGGGTTTCCCCTTTATTAAATTACACTATATTAAGAGAGTCTGAAAATCCTCTGATGCATGACCAAGGACATAGTTCCATCTGTTTTGTTTTTCTCATTCATGACATAAATGATTCTGTTTTAACCAGTACATATATATTATCACTTTAATTCAACTTCATGTCTGTCGGGTTACATCATTTCTGATGTGTGGATACTCTGCTACAGAGCTTTGCAAAGCAATTTAAGTTTAAAGTAAAACCAGCTTTTTGCATAGCTCAGGTGTTTGGAAATGAGATACGGGTACTTAAGTTACCAGTTTTAATCGAACACATGGCACAAAACCATATCAAAACCTGGCAAGACCAGTCTGGCTAAAAATAATTTTTATCTGAAAGTTGCTTGGTAGCCTATATAAAATGAATGCATTTCCTAGCAGTTTCTTAGTAATGCAGGTGTTTACACAACCAGAGCTGTTAGCACCATCGGTAGATTGTCAGCAGTCTTAGCCCAAATTCCAGGTGTTTAGTCTTGAACTCAAATACTGTACAGTAGACCAGGAGAAACTCTGTTCTATGTCTTAGAGTCACACCATGCAAGTTTATTGGTTCTATTACAAAAAACAAAAGACTGTGTAAATGAGAGCAAGACTTCATGGCATTACATGTTGTACAAACACACATGTGCCTAAAATGAAGAGGGATTAATCCAAAATGAACTGAAACTTAACTTAGGAATCTAATCATCTTCAGCACTTTCAGGAGACACCTATGGAAAAAGTCAGACTGCAGTAAGCTGAATCACCTCCTAGAAGTACCTGTCTGTCTCTATGAAGCACCCAGCAAGCAGGCATACGTATAGCTCACAATAAGGGAACAGTCCCCAAGCTTCTTTGTCTAACAAACAAGTCTTCTAACCTAGAGTTCTCTACATTAAAAAAGAGGAAACAGACCGTGTGAGATGAATTTAAAATTTCAAAGCTAAGCTATGGAGATTCATTGACCCAGACTGCTACACTCTCTGGTGATGGTACCACATAATGTCCTTGGTTCCTTTGATTCAAATGTTGCCACATAGCAAAAGAAGAATAAGAATGCAGAAATCCAGGAGGATTTACTAGAAATATCATGTGAATACATAAATATTTTTAAAAAGGTTCACTTATTTCCTTGTGGACATTGCACTGTATTAATGACTATCCATTGGGTACTGAAAATAAAAAATAATCATGCTTATGTTGATCAGGGTATTCTGCCATTTCCTGTACAAACAGCACCTCCAGAAGCACACTAAATGAGGAACTAAACCACCACTGGTATCTGAGGACATCGGGGAGAAGAGCTTTCATTAATCACTGACCCTACCTCACCACAGAACAGCAGGCAATCCAAAGGCTTTTTTAATGGCTTATCATTTACAACACGCAAGCTCAACATACAGACTAAGAACTATTACCCTTCGTTTTGTTTCCAGGGAAAAAAAATAAACCAAACAAAAAAACCCAAAAACCTGTCATATCTTAGTTTTAAGGTTTAGAAGTGTATCATTGTAAAAAAGAGGCCTGTTTCTTGCCTGCAACAAGGGGTGTTCAGATAGGAAAGCAGAGAGGAATAAATCACCTCCTTGCACAAAAATAACTTCAGTTATTTGCAGGATCTAAGCTGAAGCAGTGAAATTCTCATTTCTTCTGCTTTCGTGCCCAGGTGAAGGTTTTTACCCTCATGACACTCTAAGGAATTCTCTTTCAACAGCAGATATCTTCTATTTGTAATGCTGCAGCTACATAAATGTGCGTGACTATGAATGTACATGTAAATTTTTGTTTTTCCATTAATGCTGCAGGAAGAAATTGACAGACTTGGTCTCCTTTCCCCCTAGTCCAGTGATATTAACAGGCAACACACATTTACACCTCTCCAGAGATGGTGATTTTGCAGTTGAATGGCAATGAGGACAGCCCACAGCAGCAGAGGAAAGCCTGGACAATGGCAGAGGCTGGGTTCATGTACACCTCTATTTCAGAGAATAAATTATAAAACCATAAGTATGTGAGCTCTGAAGTTTAAAGCACATTACCCTTTCTCCCAGTTTAAACTACAATTAGATTAAAGCAATTTAGCTTGAGACAGAATTTCTCACTAGTACAGGAACAAAAATTAAATGTATCTATGCCCCCCATTCCCTCTCTGCTTCTTTCAGCACTTTTGCACTCCTAAATAGAAGAGAAATTGCTATCTCTATAGCACAGCAATTCTTCACGTTCTTAGTTCAGTTGGGCACAGCCATGTAAGAATGAAGTAATAAAATGAATTATTTAAGAGATTACAGACTATATATAGCAATATGCAAGGGTCTTAATGTTTTTTAACCTTTTAATGCACACTCCCCCCCCCCCCCCCCCCCCCAGCAAAGAACAACAGCATTGTTTAAAGCTCTGCACAAAGATAGGCATTGCACTGAAATCACTTTGGGGGGTTTGGGGGGGTTTTCTACCAATATAACAAAGAGTAGAATTTGTTCCATTAGCCCTGATATTTAAGGTCATTTTTACAAGTATTTGCTCAGAGATTGTGCTTCCCAGCTGTCCTCATTGCAATTTGCTTTGCTAATGTCATCAGAGGTTGCTGAAACTTGAATACGGGATGAAAAAACAGCAAAAAGCAGTTTGCTTTAAAGGTAGTTCTTTAACTGAAATGTAGCTTTTTGTTTTGAGGTTTCGGTATCCTATGCAACTCTCTTTAATAATTTTGAACTCACACATGCATAAGCAACATAAAATCATCATCAGGGTTATTACCTAGGAGACACAGGTGGGTTGCTCTCCTAAAGCAAGTACCATTTCCCAATCCATTACTCCTTCCTGTAACTCTATAAATAATTAAGACAATATGCCTGTTTCACAGGAACGACTCTTATCATGTGCCATCTACAAAGGCCTCCACAGCTTTACTGCACACCAGAGTGTGTGCTACAAACTGTACTGCTTTGATTTTCCGTGTGTATGTGGAAATGTTTGGCTCAAACATAAAAACATAAAGTGGCATGCACTGAAACTGTAAGTCTTCAGTACCTCCACTTGTAAACTAGTTTTACAGCTGTAAATTAAAGGGATTTAAAGGCTTTTGTGCAGATGCTAATAAATTCCATTCACAAAATATTTTTTCCTCTCCCTTACAGAACTCTCCCATGTGCTTTCACGTGATACACCTGTTCTCATTATGTGGGCATACACTACTGTCCTGTGATAAAGCATTCCTTCATCATAGAATAATTAAATGTCACATTTCTCTCATTCCTCTTGATTACTGAGTAAATACCTCATAGCAACAAAACAAATTGCAGTAAATGGACTGTACACAGTAACGTACACTTCAATATTCTGAACAATATCTGACCACAACAAATTAAGACATTTCCATTCAGCATGAATTAGCACACACATAAATAAGAAATTATATCTGTAACAAAGATAAGTTTATACTCTTCCTAATTTCGTGTAACATGTATGATATACAATGTGGAATAAAAATAGTTAAAGACACATATATTTGAAGCATTGAATCTTGTTCAGCACACTGTTTGGAATGGTTACACAAGCTGGTTTGTGACTGAGGCACAGCCTTAGAAACAACAAATGATGAAAACTTACATCAGTTGAAAGCATTGGCTTTTGTTCAGTTGCATAAAGCTAATATAGCAGGATGTATTCCTGTACGAGTATATGGCAAATGCATGAATATGATTGACAGAATGAAGTATAAAACAATAGTTCCTCATTCTCTTTTGTAATATTTCTCATGCATAGCTCAAGGCAGCAGTAAGCTCCCTTCCTTCCCTTTAGAAAAAGATTATTCAGGTTTTAGGATGATCTCTTAATCCGCTGGTGCTGTGGGTTTAACTGGAAAAATGACGACTGCTGTCTAGTCTGTGAGCTGGGGAGGGCACCATCACAGCACTGAGCTGTTACCAGGAGTTCTGTACTGGGAATACCTCTGTGGATATCCTTAAAATATTGTAATGAAATCCTTCAAACATGCAAACTAAGGTTTGCATTCTATCGTTGGTAGTTGTGAGAAGGATAACCAAAGGTTCGGCCAACTGGACCCACGCAGCATCTGTACAAGCAGAAGACATGTCCCAAAGAATAGGCAGATAGATGCAGAGTGTACCATATTGATTAGCTTCAGGCATTTATATACCTGCACTGGATCTGAATTGCATTCCCATCCACTGTGACAAGTGTAGGGAGGTCAGTCAACCCCTAAACTGTGCACTAACCAGGTTAGGTATTGTGAATACACTGTTCTCCTTCCACATTCACCTGAACTCCATTCTTCACTGTGTCTGGTTAGGATGCTGGGCTGAACGTGTGCAACATCAGAGTGCTGCATTAAAAAAAAAAAAAATATCTCAAAGATGTAGGGAGGAAATTAACCTTTAAGCAGCCTGTTCAGTTTATCAGCCTCTTAGGCTACTATACACACCAGAAATTTCTGCCAGTGCATCCCAGATGTTGGAGAAGATATCTCTGCAGCCAGGTGAGTTCCCTAGGCTGCACAGTTATGCTTTATATCAGGATCTAGGAACATGGAGATTTTTTGCCTTACTGCTGCCCCCAATTTAGCCAAGGTAAGGTAGGGAACATGTTCCCTACCATAATCAGTGATTGCTAAGGGAACATACAACATTTGCACAAAGGAAAAACAGACTGTCTTTGAAGACACAACCCCACTAATGACAGGAGACAAAAGGACACATCATAAATATGGATATTGCTTTTTAAAATAAGTACAATAATGCATTCACAGTTGAGTAAGCACATGAAAGACCAGCAGCGCACAGACAATGTTCAGGTCCTTTGCACAGAAGTGAGTTTACCCAGAAAAGAGAAATGTATTTCCATAAGCGGTTTTAATTTGGAGTGTTTTAATTGTTGGATGCACTTGTTTAGAGACATAGGTACTGTTCCTCTTTCAGAAGTTCTAAACATATAACACCTTCCCCACCCCTTGTAATCAGTGAGGTTACAGTGCCATAGGAGAGATCACAAATACGGACAGAGCATGATTTTTCCAGTGTCATTAAGTGAGGACAAATTCTAAAGTCAGGAGAGAACAGTCTTTTTCAAAAATGCAAGAGAAAGAGAAAAAAATTGATGCCGTTTAAATCACGCTTTATAAATGCTAACATCGTCACGTTATCTTTATATCCAACTAAATTATGTGCGTTACACAGTAATAAGAGCTATATTTTCTGGAACAGGAAATCAGTAAAACAGTTTTCTATCAGACATTGCATCTGCTAGTGCCTCAGGACACTCAGACTGACTAATGCCAGTTAGGCTGATGTGTGACAATCATAGGCAAATTACATTTTTTCTGGTTGGTTTATTTTGTTTAAATTGTGTTAAGTGTATAAATTAAATAGCTTAAATGTATTCCTTCCAAACAAATAAAGTTCTCCTACAAAAGCAAAAAGACTGACAGTCATGGAGTCCTCTAACTGGTGGGTGTATCTCCATGGAAGCTTGCACATTAAGCCATTCTAGTTGTCACTGAGTGCTACAATTATGTCACTTGGCTCTATATATTTATATATCTACCTCTGAAAACTACTGAGAAATCTGAGCAAACCTCCTTTAACTGAATAAATTGAAAACCCCAAGAAGAAATATAATTGCTTTGGGAAATTATTCCTAACCCTTAAAATTGTAACCATTCTCGTTGCTTTAATTAAGTGTGGTTTGGGAGAGTAGATGGCTCAAGAGATTGGTAATCAGCCATTGGTTTACCTCTAGTCCAGGTCAAGGACTCAACAAACGGGATGCTGAATTATTGCCTCTCACTAAAATGTGATTAGGGAATCGCATTTTCCGCCCTAAGTACTTGAATTCTTAAGAACCTTAGTGATACTAGTCCTCTAGCAAGCCTGAGTGAGAAATCAGGCAACGGCTCAGCTCCCAGACCACCTTTAAACTCAAATTAAGTGTGTGTCATCCACTGGGCTGTGGGAAGCAGAGACCACAGATATATTCACTTCAGTCTGCAATCGCTCTGGATCCACTGCCTTGTCTTTTGGACAGACAACATTTCAGTCCCCATGAAATAAGTGCAAAAAAGAGATTTAGAGAAAGATCTGCTGTTAGGTGGAAGCTCGACTTAGCTTCATTTATCTTTTACCCATGTCATGAATTCAGCAAGCAAATGGGTATAGTTTATCCAAGTACTTAAAATATTTTCACTTTACAAGCAACCAACAAGCTCCTGTGTTAATGCATAAATGCTAACATCATAATCCCTTCTTAATCTGGCAAGGGGTGGATGTTTTCATCCTTTGGCATACTGAAAGGTAATATTATTGGAGAGTTATTTGCCCATTCCCTGGTGATTGAGTCTGCAGCATTCAGAATTTAACTATGGAAGTGGAATTCTTGCCTTTCAGGGTTTATTTACAGATTTTGCCAGATGAATGTGTAACCTGTGAACTATAATTAGGGATTTCCAGCTGTTACCAGAAAGCTTGGAATGCACAGCTTGCAAGCTTTGAACATATTTAAAAATCACTACTGGTAATCCTAAAAATGTTATTAAACTACCTGGGATGGAATAGCATACATTTAAAGGTGTATTAACCCTTTAGTCACTACAATTATAGCATCTGTCTGTTATAGACTATATGTGGAGACCTTTGTGTGTCTGTGAGGCATTTAAGCACAGTCTAATTCAAACACCACCAGCTCAGTATTGTATTTCTCTCGTCTGCCCACTAGGCAAAACTGGAAATCCCTGATTTTTGTTCTGAACTGATCGAAAATAACTTTGTGGAGCCTGAAAGAGACAGCCTTGGTCCTTTATTTAGGTATGTAACTAGAGGAAACACTGAATAGAAGAGGAAAGAATCATCTCCATCCATTCCTCCATGTACTGCATTAATTACCTATTTTCCAGAAACCTTTAATTCAGAATGTTTACTGCATTTCCTACAGTACCCATTATAAGAGTTATTCCTCAACAGGTTTTGTTTTAAATACAATTTACACAGCTCAACATTCTCCAAAATCAAATCTTTGGAGAGTAGCCTGACATTTAGCTTGTCTGAAGACAAATTTCCTCTAAAAAACAACCAAAAAATCAACAGAAAAAGTGTTTATATCAACTAGAAAAGCCAGATCTGAATTATGAAACTTTTTGAGAAGACAGATCTTAGTATATGGAAAATTGTTCTAATATTTTGGTTCATGACCAGCTCAAGCACTATTTGACATAAAATCCCACAGTTGTACCTTTACTACTTCCCAAACAAAGAACTGGTGAAGGACCTATTTATTTTTTTACTGTGTACAAAATCTTAAGTTCAGAGATATTTGAGTCCTACACCTCAGTATTAGTTAAGAGGACTTTGTGCCTACACAAAAAGAGATCACCTAACTTTCCAAAACTCTCTCCTGCCTAAATGAACTCTTCAGCTAGGAAAAAGTGTATCTTCAGAGTAAGAGAGACAAAAAAACAAATGTCATTCTTGTTAAGAAGCAGGTCTGAATGGTTTCCTGTGATGGAAACCATGATAGCTTCATTCCAAAATCCAGCCACAGTCCAGATTAACATATACTCCGAGACCATACACGTAAGTTCCCAGTGCTGGCCGCTTCAGTTTGAGCCATCTAGTTTATTATTTTTTCTCATCTGATTTCTAGTCAATATTTCCAGAGAGACATAAAACAAAAGCAATCAAGAGGTCCTTTTAAAAAATACAGACATGTGTAAGCTTCCATAAATTTTTTTTTTTTTCCTCATGTTACTAAGTACAGCAATTCAAGCTTTGGCTGTCTGCCTAAAATTACAGTTTCCTTAAGTTTTAATTCAAACTTTCATCTATAAAATTGATTGTGCCATTAAAATGAAAGTGACATAGTTACCAACTACTCTCTATAATTAGATACTGTTAGGTGCTTCCTGTTACTTGAAAAACATTCTTCATTTAATATACAGAGAGAGGTAGTGTTGACTAATGAGCTGCTCCATTACTAACTTTTACCATTTAGTAGTAATAGTTTTATCAGAGCTGCAAACACTTTTGAATAGGTAGAACTTTGTTTTGAGAGCTGAGCTGAAATGTTCCAAATACAGTAAAACTCTGGAGCACACATGCAATATGGATTCTTTGTTCACCTCCTATACAGGCTGAAAGAGACAACCTAGACTTAAATGGCCATTTGTTCTCATTACTGATCCCAAAGAATATTGTGAAAGAATGCAGCAATTAATCTAAGTATCCTGGCTATGTTCCAGCTTGGATAACTACATCCTCTACCCTAAACATCTCTATTTCTCTCCACTCTTTAATTTCATTTTAATAAATTACTCATTTCCCCAGTTATAAAACACTGCCTAGTGCTGCTGATGAAGAATGACTATCACGTTCCTCTCCAAGGATGGCTGCAGACCAAGCCTTACCTCCCCAGGGTCAGGCTGACTGGGGAGACAGCATCCCACCCACTTGAGTTGCTCCTCAATGGGAAATGCTGACTAAACCTAAGAGACAAGCAAAAGCTGGGAAGACCAAATCTGAAACAGTACATGAAACCTCTATAGGTAGGAGAATGTTCCAACCTAGGAGGGGAAAGAGCTCACTGCCATATAAAAACACAGATTGTGTTTGCAGTTGTGGAGCCATATTCTCATCAGACTTTGAACATCTTTAACTTCAGGCTGTGGCCACACATTCTTAATTTCAGCTGT
Source organism: Falco naumanni (assembly GCF_017639655.2). Classification (NCBI taxonomy): domain Eukaryota; kingdom Metazoa; phylum Chordata; class Aves; order Falconiformes; family Falconidae; genus Falco; species Falco naumanni. The sequence continues at coordinate 9,447,137 of NC_054066.1, forward strand.
GTCAGCAGAAGAGGCCCCAACAGCCTATGTCCCCATCATAGCTTCCCTCTACCCTCTGGCTACTGCTCTCTTAGACCTCCCAGCTAAGCTACTTCTCTGAGTGCTTGTTTCAGCCAAAGTAAATCTGATTAGCATAAACAGCTTAATAACAGGTCTTTGCTAACACTAATCCAGTCCATGTTGACCGCAACAGGGTTAGAGAAAAGCGTAGCTCAGCTGCTAGATACCAGAGGACAGTGTATTCTTTCAGGGTGACAAAGACAGCCACCTGGAGGCTACTCTCTTCTTCCAGCTTATCTGCAGCCAAAGAAGGATCTAAAGACAAGCATTACTGTAGACATAGCCAAAAATGTATAAAGCAGGATGCTCTGGCATTAAACTGGAAATCCCATCTCTTGTCATAAAGCAGAGTTCAGATGATTAAATTTATACAGAGGTAACCTAGCCACACGTAAGGGCACAGAAATATTGAAACATAAGTCTATAAGATCAAACTACTGTTTGAAGAGATCTGACTTTAATAACAGAGGTCTTTCAAAAACCTTTTATACCTCTTATCATATTTTGTTGGTTGAACTGAAGTTTTCCACTGTTGCCACATCCTATTAACACTAGAAAAAAATACTAAGGAGGGAAGGGAAGTCATTGTCAAAGGTGAGCAGCAACAAGGAAAAGAAGAAAAAAGAAAAAAAGGACAAGAGCCAAATATATGTAGTTCAGTATATAGCAGTGATACAGTGCAAGTAGCCATCCTGTTCTCTAACATCTAGTTCACATTTTCAAAAAGTGAAGTGTGCACCCAATTTCTAATCAGTTTTCTGGACTGTACAAACTGAATAATCCTGGCTACATGACCTTAGAGGAGACTATGCTTTTCAGTAGGATTGAGAGGTACAAATGTTAATGGGATGTGACAAACCAGAGAGGAAAAGAGTTGTCACTTTGCTGTTTTTCCTGGCTGGAGTAGAGGTGATCTTTCCCTGCCTTTCCAGAATTTGGCATCCAACACCAGGCTTCATAGCACTTAGAAGTTACGCTTTCAGCTCGTCAAATGGCCAGTGTATCAGATCCACTCAAGTTTTCCAGAAAGGACACAACACTCACAATGTTATTACTCAAAAAAAAAAATGGCACCCTGGGTTTGTCAGCATTAAGTAAGCTCATTGAAACATCAGTTCAAGGCTGGAAATATTAGAAGCATATCCTAGCAAAAGAAGGTTGAATACTGAAGGTGGATTGCAAAGTTGGAAACAAGGTTACAAAATAAAACGTCAAGCAAAGAATTTAAGAGGACTCGTTCCTGAGTCCCTTCCAATTAAGCCTACATTTTTCCCTTTCTTTCTTTACAACAAACTCCCAAACTATTCACAAATCTTAGGCTAACAATAGCTCTGATAATTTATATTTGCTTCTACCTTTTCCTCATGAGCCTGGCTTTTCCCTTTCTTCTTTCAGTACAAGTAAAGCATTTGGTGACTGGTGCTGGAACCAATTCAAGGCAAATCAAACATTTAGGGTATCTCTGGAAAGGAAGACAGATAAAGGGGAAAGGGGAGTTAACTTTCAAGACTATTAAAAAAAACTTTTATGAATCCAGTATCATAGGGAACGTTCACTGGATGCACATCCTGTCTCTGGCTCAGTTTAAGCTCTCCACAGGGACCAAACACAGCACATTAATAATATAGATGACAGAACTGGCATGTAGAGTCTTTGTCTGAACTGTATTCCCTACTCTCTTCTTGTCAGCTTTGAGGCTTGCAACAAGTGGGTTGCTTCATCCATCACTCTCTTTTATATATCCACAACGCTAGATCCAGCAACTAAAACACTACTTCAGATATTTCTCTTAAGTGTGGCAATAGTATCAGAGTTTAAATAAAGATGTTTCTCATTTTCTTTTCTTTTTTATACACTTTATGTTCACACCAAATTTCTATTGTTTCAGTCAGAAAGAAGTGACATTGATTTTCTTCCTTATTTCTCTGTATAGCTTTACCCAGGGCACCCAGTTTTTGATTTGCAGTGCCAGTGATCATGACTAAATGGATAGTTAATCCATTCTGTAAACTAGGATGGCAGCTCAGTTCCTTTACCCTTTCTTTCAGAAGACATTATCCATGCTATCATAGAAAGAAAATTCTCTTATGAAACATAAAAGCCTGAAAGCTGCTTTCTAACTTTCACCCCTCACTTTCCCTAAGAGCAGCTAATGGTTCTACCTATGTGGGCTATTAATTGGCTCTTAGTATCAGAACAGCTAAGCTCCCCGCAACCGTTAATTGTAGTTACCCTCACCACACTCCTGAGGTAAAGCAATGGTACAATTTCTGCTGTACTAACAGGAGGCACAAAGAGTCTGTATAACGCTCTCAAAGCATTCACGAGGTCTGTGGTTGAGGCAAGGTTTCAGTGCTCCCTTTGCAAGCCAGGGCTCTTTTCTCTTCCAGAACCAGGCAGCACAGAAGCAGGGCAACTTATTTGCTCCCTCCCCGTCACCCTCCTGCTCTTCCAGTTTTGATGGATAGGAGGGTCATATATTGGCAGTTGTCTATAAACCCCTTATTTTGTGGGCAGAAGGAATAAATGGTTCTGTGTTGCTGAAGGAGATGTTACTACCAGTTCAGTAATTCTGTGAATACAATCATTTCCTGTAGCATTTCCCTCAGCCCAACTAAAGATTCCCCCAGCCACAGAATAGACATGAATAGCACTTCAGCCTCTCTGGAGGTCTGTCATCTTTGCCATCAGTTCATAATTTCAGGAAGCACCAGATCAAACATGCAAGAACGTGGTTTTGTATAACATTTGCCAGCCTCAATACAGACTTATAAGGAAACTTCTGGGTTTCTGGGCGTTCTGTAGTTATGGCAACTTAACTTAAAAACGTAAGTGTCCTGTCACAACTGAGACCATTCACCATTGTACTGAAAAGCATTCTGTTGTACACTTGCATTGGTAGCAGGCTAAGCACTCCCACCAATAGTCCCATAAGCAGTTTTCACACTTGTACTATCCAATTTAGGAGGGAATGTTGGTTTCATCTCAATTATATACTGTAATCCTCTATTTAATCCCTTCTTTCAGGTTTTACTGAAATTTATTCTATTCAAACTCTGCCTTTGCTGTTAAAGATGTTACTATCCCGTATGGACATATGCAGTGCACTACTTTCTTCTTAGATCACACCAGATGCTTTCTAGGTTATAATTATTCCTTAGGCAATTTTTCACATTTTTTTTAACAAATGAAAGTAAAACGCTGAGCAAATTGTCTTGCGGCACCACAACTATGTAAAACAAGTTTCCTAACCATTTGCATCCTCCATTCTTTAGTGCTCCTCTCCTTCACACCCTTTCAATATTACACCTGCCTTCTCTCTTAGTTCATAGAAAACTTTTTAAACCAGAGAGATTAGTAGTTGCTGCTGTCAAACTTTAATTACATGTGTGATGACTGTCCAGCTGGCTGCTGCTTTCTGGAATGGCTAAGATGCCAAGTTATAATCATTCCGCTTCAGGGGGGACATGCATTCTAGCCTCTTCTGAGCCACCAATATGCACTGCTAACACCTTTGGAACTAATATCCCTTTATTAAATTTGGCTGAAGATGGCCAGTGAGTTCCAAAGCTACTAAGAACTTAAAGACGGACAGATTGACAGCAGGGTTACATGTATTTGTCTTGAAAGCATATTGCATCTCCCCATAACAATTCAGCCATTAGCTGTCTCTAGATTCAAGACAATGAGACAGGTTTAATGACATTCCAGTACAGTCAAAAGACACACATTTTAAAAGCATATGGTCAATCAACAATGATTATCCTTACTACAGTAAAAGTCAGTGGATCTGGTTACTACTCTGCCTGGGGGTGGGTAGCCTTCACTTCTGTTAGAAGCACAAAGAACCAGTGTCATATGGAAGCTCCACATTTAGCTTGTTTTGAAGTTTAGAAAATTGTCCCACCTCCCACCATATCTATGAGATTGCAGTGCTTTCCACACAAGCACACAAACCCCATCTCTGCCTTTGCCAGCCCAACTAACTATAATGACAAATACATTCCAGTTGTCATTATAATCCTGACGGGGGGGGCAGGGTAGTTTAGGTGAGCAGATTTTTAAAGTAAATCCCTCTTTAAGCTTTACTTAAAAGGTTCAAAATTAGTTCCGAGTTAGCTTTTCATGTCCCTTTTAATTTCTTTCATCTTCTGAAAATCTTGCTTGTGATGAACAGAGAGAAGCAAGCATTTCAAGGAAGGTAACTCTGGTTTTCTTCAGAACTTACTACTAAAAACAATCCTAAAGCCTCCGTTATTTCTCATGTAAATAATAATGAATAAGTCAACCTTATCAAATCAAGGTTGTTGTGGTAATGATGCATCCACTGCCTCCAGATCTTGAGAGCCTCTGCAGTGAGGCCTATGCTGTTCAAGTAGGATATGATCTGATTGTAAGCAAAAGTACTTTCTAACCTTTACACATTGACTTCCTCTGTTCTGCCAATATATCTTCCAAACACATGTATGTCAATAAGGTTGTCCAGGTATCACTGGGTAGGTACACAGAAAGCAGTGCAATCATACAATCAATATATATTTTGACTTGGTTCCCTGTGCTTCATAACTACATGGTAAGCAGAAACATGAGGGACAACACAGTACTCAACTGCTTTTTTTATAAGAGACCTTAGAACTTCAACACTTTCTTAGAAGCATGGGAATTTACAGTATCCAGATGATAGCCAAAAACCAAGTTACACTTTATGTTTACTTTTTATTGAGATAAAGTTTTGAAAGACCATCTAAAGGGCTTTAAAAAAAATTATGTAGGAGCAGTAGTAAATAGGGACACATACACTGATAACAACATAAGTTTTCTGTGGGGATATGTGTTAGCAGAGGTATTGGAGTGTACCCGTTTCTGACTGTAGCCTCTTCTTGTGTACTTCAAGCAAAGTGAATTTACCTTTTTTGCAATTTACCACACCACCATCAAAAAATCTGGGTATTGAACTTACAGCCAGTGGTCAGCTCTGAAACAGAAATTGCAGTGAGGTAGCAGAGTGTAGAGGAGTTTTCAGGAAAAGCAGAAGTGCTGCCAGGACAGAGGGGCATCTTCTTGGAGAAAAGGCAAACAGGATAGTAGAGCCATAAGAAGATGACAAAAATGAATATTTTACTCCTAAAAGAAAAAAGAAAGATTTAGAACCAAAGAAACAAGAAATCTAGGATTTTTTTTCTAGTAAGTTTTCCTCCCAGAAAGGGGAAAGATGGAAGGAAAGAGAGGTTAGGATAGTAATAGGTCTAGTGAAGTTTTCTGGGGTTTCCTTCTTTCATAATTCCTGAACAATGCTTGGAAAAATTTTGCATTTAAACCTTTTCCTTTGTAAAACTATGGCAGAAAGTGAGGCACTCCCCCAGACCAACAGGGATGTAAACTTTGAGCTATTCAGGATTTTGTTGAAGCTTGCAATTCTGCCAAATATGGAAGAGTTAAGAAAATGTAAGCTGTTTCTTTGTACAAATCCCACGTCAAGCAGAACTGCGACACTGTTGCCGTGCACAGCCAGAGACAGGTACCTCTGTGCTTAATCCATTTGGTTTATTCTCCCAAAAGGAATTCTCTGCTCCTTGATAGAACACTAATCTTCCATAATCTTACAAGATCAGGTTACCTGTTTATGCCCAGAAACTGTCTCTATCCTTATCCTAGCTTGCTTTCATGTCTTCTCCCTTTCTGAACAAATGCATTGTTTTGTGTCTGAGCAGGGGCTTACAATGTGTTTTCTCTTGTGAGTGGTATTGACCCAAAGGCATTTAGTACACCCTTCACTCAGAGTCTGAGCAACATTTAGCATCACTTAAAAAAGGATGGCAATAAAATCTGTCACCCACAGCCAAAAAAAAAAAAAAAAAAAAAAAAAAGCTAAACCTAAGACAAACTCCAAACAAAATAAAATTATGAAGAGACAGAGATCAGCACATCTCCTTATATTTACCTGGAGGGGAATTTAAAACTACAGCAAGTTTTGGAATGAATAAAAGGAACACAACAGAAAATGCAAAGAAAGTAAAGTTCCTTATAGTGTTAATTTCCCTGACTGCTTTGCACATGCTTTGAGGAAGATGCAGGGCAAATCGTTTCAAGATCACAGCATTCTGAGGCAATAATGTAGCTCATTTTGTCACCACTACAGATGGCAGGCTGTAATGAGCCCACGTTAATGACTACTATAGATATTCTATACACAGATATGCAATGGTGCGCTGTGAGATGTTGGCAATGAAAACAAATGCTGAGAGCCTTGGCCTCATTTCAGGTTTTGTTACAAGCACAAAACTCAGACCCAGTTTGCTCAAAGGTGGACATAAGATTAGTACATTCAGGAGAATTTGGTCCAAATTTAAAAAACAAACACCTATTAATGGGTTTGTACCAAATCATTTCCTCTCAGATAAAACCAGGTGAATCTCACAGGTTTTTTCTTGAACTGCCACATTCATTTTTGGGAATTATCTGACCGAACATAAATGACAAAACTGGACACCACAAAAACTGGAACTCAGAAACACACCTGCTTGGATTGCTTTTAGAGGTCACAGAGATGTCCTTTTAGCATATAAAGCCACACAGAATCTTGCATAAACATGCATTTTAACTACATACAGGCAGGGCCCCAAGCACACCAATAGATCCTACCTGCACCTGCCAGCCTCACCCAGGACCTGCACCCACACCATCCAGCAGTGTAATCTAAACTCAGCCCACCCATCCAGCAGTGTAATTTAAACTCAGGCCTAGGCCGGCAGTCCTGGCCTGAGCCATGTCACAAGTATACCTGTTCCCTTTCTCACACCTGAGCTGCTGCTGTTTACACTGCCCACAGACCTGTTACCTTACTCCCACCTGATGGTGGCTGGACTGCTGCTGTCACCACTCTGCTCTTCCAGCTCAAGACTGAAGGCCAGGTTTGAGCTTAAATAAGGCTCCTGAATGCACACGTGAGGGTGGAGGTCTCAGATGAAGCTCATCAGCACAATTAAGGCTTATTGGTATACTCAGGGCACTGACATATACAAAATATGTGAAAGCTGGAAAAAAAGCCAAACAAAACCCAAACCAACTTGTACTGCTTATAGTCTTTCCAAAGAAGGTATTTCAGTTACAGCCTCCAGTCCAGGGAAGATAGAAAATGGCACCGTCTGGGGATGGGAAATTATTTTTCTCTTTGAAAAAAGGCTAGCATTTCCAACAGCAGTTAGGTGAAATGTGCTATAGAAATGCCTCTGACTCAACAACAGGCAGGCAACCTGACAAAGGATGTGCAATTACACATTTGCATGCAAAGCTGAAGCTACATTTTCAGCCCATAGGTCACATCAAAACAAACACTACTTTACTTCTTCCTGAAGTAGGAGATGAGTGAAGGCCATACCATGTTGGTATATGGCATCTCCAAGAGCTCTATCACATGGAAGAATCAAATTACATTTGGGTTGACCAGCTATGCTCTGTGGAATGGAAGCAATTCTGAAGGACAAGAATTTATCATATGAAGAACTGGCATTTGGGATTAGTAAACGAAGAGGGATCATTTGAATAAACTACCAGATGGGAAACACACTCGTCATTAAGGTCCCCTTAACCAGCTCCAGCTCAAAGCTAATCTGAAAAAATGGGTTTGGACACAGCACCAAGAATCAACATCAGTAACTCAGGTAAAAATGGCCCAGGAACCAGCTAAATTAATCTGATGCGAGGATTATAAGGGTGTCTGATGTCATAAAGTTCTAATGGAGGAATTATTGACCTTGTATAATTTCTGTCTGAAGGGGTGATAAACTAATCATTTGTCACAGCCACAGGAGCAAAATTAAAACAATGTGAGAGTACAAGCTGAGAAGCTTGGTACAGCTATGAAAATTCATTGCCTTGGTATTAAAGACATCTTCCACTGCTCACTGTGAATAGTTTCACAGAATTGTGTTATCCTTTATTGAGCTACTGAGTGGGAGTGATTCTTATCTCTTTTCCAGTATCCTTACAGTGATGTCAACCTTTTCTTGTCAATGGAAATAGTTCTGATTTACTGCTTAACCAGAATAAAAACAGATGCACTAACTTTCCGGAAATGATATCTATATATTTGTAACATGGGCAAACAGAAAAGCTGTTTCTTTTTCAAGCTGCCACAATTTATTCCCAATAGGTATAAGGCTAATGGACAAACTTCTTAGACGCTACCTGAAATCCTCTTGGGGGAACTGCTTTTTCAATGTTAGCATCACTGTGTTTCAAAGAGTATGTTGTTCATAAAGCACACTTTTCCTGCTGCAAAAAAGCTCAAGACACTTAAGCCCTGCCTTTTACCTGAAATATCCCCCAAATATTTGTAGTGCCTCCTGTATAATAATAGGTTTTCTATATGAGACCCATGTTATACACAAAAAATACAATAATTGGGTTTTATTATCTTAATAATTGTAAATTCCCTCATCTAATTGTGGTTAATTTAACATGTCTCTGTAATGCACTCCTAAATTACTAGTTTATAAAATAAATAAAAACAAAAACCAACCAAACAAAAAAAAATGTAAAAAAAAACCCAAACCATGCTGATTCCAGGTTTCCACACATTGCATTAATTACCTAGGAATGTCTCTGAGACTTCCTAGAGCAGATTTTCACAATCTCTTTATTATCCCTGTACAGACGTTTTAAACATACTGTAGCTACTCCAAGTTCATCATCCTTGTAAATTACACAAACCTTGTAATTGATATTTGTAAGCACAGAAAATCTGGAAGTGAAAAGAAATATTAGATGGCCTCCTGCTTTTAGCTCACAGATCTTCCACTTGAACAGATGGACTGAGAACTGATGCTATAAAGAGATGCAGATCCCCTCTCCACTGAATCCTGGGGAAGTGACTGAGAGTGCACACAGCCTAGTCTTATTCTCTTCGTATACTTATTTGTTGCTTAGGGAGATTTACTTGTGAGTCATGCAGTAAGCAGAACTTGGGGGGGTGTAGAAAATGGAATTGGGAAAACAAAACTATGCAAAAAAACTAAAAAGCCTTCCTAACAGAGTAGAAAAATTATTGTAATGACTAGTAAGAGCATATGCAAATACCCAGTAAGCCACAAACTGAAAGGTATAACTAGATAATTCAGATATTAAAGTGAGTTCTTTCCTCCCTCTCCCACCATCAGTGTGAGAGCCAGAAGCCTAGATCCTGAATTTGCTAAATAAAACTGTGTGTGCGCGCGCACACACACACACAAAATTGCACAGCTCAGTATATTCTGGACACAGATAACAACTGTTAGGAAGCAGAATATAACAGGCAGAATATTTAATGTATGTCACAGTGTAGTGTAGAATCTGAGCATCTCTTCCACTTCCTATTTCTCTTGTGGTACCAGAGTCCAGTGTTCTCTGACAAGGTTCTTTTAGATATTCCATACTTGGAGGGTGCAATGTCTAATAACTAATTTACTTATTTAAATACAGCTGATGTTGCAGAGGATTTCTGATTTAGCAAAATAATAAAAAATACACTGAATAACATAATGTAACCATAACTTACACTTAGAAAAATATATAGCATTTGTAATACACAGTTTGATTGCAGTCCTAATGTGATTCCCATTACCAGTCTCTACGCTCACCATCACAACACTGGGCATCCATAGTTGCCAGGAATGAATACGTGGCTTGAAGCCAGCTCAAACACTTTGCTTTCTTCAGTTTTTATACTCTGTGTTGGGCTGAGCAACATATTCACTCCCCACATGCTGGTCTGGCTAACTCAGGGAGACATTCACACTCTTTTAATGAACTCAGGGAGTTTATCTAAAACAAAGGTCATTTTACAGACACCTTTGTGCTGAGATAAAGTCAGCTTATTGTAACAGTTGTAGTCAGTCATATCCCTGCACTGTTCCCTGGGCTTCACAGGCGCATCGCTGTGGCCCATCTTCCTCTGAGCCTTCTTCCATTTCAGGGGTGTACTGGTCAGTCACACAGCTCGCAATCCCTGTTTCTCAAGATACGCAGCATCACTTTCTTCTGAACAAGTTGAAATATGGGAGGGAGGCTGGGCAGCTCCCACCCTTTCTCTCGGGGAAAGAATGACATTATCTTGAGTGAAAAAGTATTTGTATCTGCTTCATCAAAGAAAGAGTACACAGCAGATCCACAATTTACACTTTAAAGAGTTTATCACCCATTACAGTGAACGGTTCACACATCCAAAACCTAGTTTGTGCCAGCTGCAGACCTGGAAAGGTGTTGCTGGACATCAGGTATCCTTCAGCCACATTGTGACTTAGGTCAGAAATATTTTTTTCACAACCATGACAAATCATTCTTGGTAAAATAAGGTTGTTAGGGCTATGACTTTCAGACTTTTTAGGGCTATGTCTAATACATTTGAGTCTTAACCTAGTTGTGTCAGGTACAAAGAGCACAGATTTGAGGACAGCAGTAATACCGATTGCTGAACAAACAAGTTATGCACCAACAGAAGCTATGACCACGTAGTGGCAAAAGCTCTTGTATACATCTCACCGTCACTAGCAGACACACCTTCTAGCATAAAGCACTTTTGTGCAACAGCAGAAAACTGTAGGGGCTTTCACCACTACACCTTTTCCAGTGTCTTTGTTTGCCTCCAGCTACTGCAGAGGTTGCTGACAGCCTCTCTGTATCTCAAGGTGAAAGCACACAGGTGAAGGAAAACAAGACTGCCAGATACCTCTGGCACTCCCACAGGCAAATGTAATTCACAGAGAATGACCATGACAGTATTACTGCATGTGCTTTTGTGAGTAGTCCCACTGCAGACAAGGTGTCTACTCAAAAGAGTGGAGTTAGTTGCAAAATTCGACAAATATCTATTTACACTTGGAAGTCAGTAACAGAACAGTTAGGAGAAAGCTCTGCAATCAATTAATTTTGTACCATTCCAGAACTCAAGCTAAAGAACACACCAGTTGGGTTGTACCAGTGTTGGAGGCAAGGTCTACCCTATAGCAGCTACAAGCCAGATGGGAATGCTCTAATTGTCCTCACCGAGGCCCTAAACAGCACCAGGCATGGCTAAGGAAGGCTTCTCTTTGTCAGTAGCAGTCCCTTGGACTATGACCCCAGAAAAATCCTGACAAAGCTTAAATTGTACCACTTACAAGGTATAATGCAAGATGCAGCTCCTTGTTCACCCTAATTTTATTATCTAGGACAATGGCAATTGGCTGATGACCTCTCAGGACTAGCCTGATTTAGGAAGTTGTACTGGTCTGTATGAAGGAAGAGAAATTATATGACTTCTTCCTGCTGGAATTCATGTATGGATGGGGGGTGGGGGTGGGGGTGGAGGGTGGGCAGGAAAAAAGAAAAAAGAAAAAAGGAAAAAAGAAAAAATACTTAACTGAAAGGCAAATGATCCATTTAGAGAAGAGCAAATTATATGTATGCACATCAGCGGGGCCTGAACAGAAACAGTCTTGACCAGCAGTATATAAACACTTGGGCAGAGGAATGTTATGTTGATAAAAATACTGAAAGAAGTACTGAAATTGAGTCCTTGGCTCATTTATATACATAGTATATTCCAATTCCCTTTGATCAGCCACACTCTTCAAGGTGTAGTTGTGATGGTTTGAGGCTTTTTCCCCAAAAATCCATGGCAAAGCAAGCAAGTTACTGAATCACAGTCTTAGAAACTAGTAACTACATACTGGTGAGTTTGTGCCAGCCAAAGTACATAAAACATAACAATTGTTCTTTCCCCACCCACTGGCCATTTTCCACATTCCAGGTTTCCTTCTCATTTCCATCCTCCTTCATATTTCTTTATCTATTGCTACTGTTCTCTTAATTGTTGAGGACTTTGTCCAACTTCCTTGAAAAAGTCACCTTCTTTATCTCCTCAATTGGTTTTGATCTCACTTTAATTGTCAACTCTTCCTACCCTTGTGACTGTCATGTACTTGATTTTTTTTCCTCCCTTCTTTCAAAAAACTGTTGTTTCCGCAATCACCTTTTTTTTGGAAAAGCTTCCTAGAGTTTATCAGCCATGACATTACACCAAACCAGTTATTTGTTAGACCAGAGTTTAATAGGAGAAACTGAGCTCTGCTATTTATACGGTTGGATTGTTTGGATATGGTCCTGTTGTTTTGTTGGGTTTTTTTAGTTCTAGACTCACAAGGACATAGTAGCCTATTAAATGCTACAGAATGACCTGGAAAGCCTATTAAAACGTTCACATTGTCTACTATATCGTATAAAGCGGTTTATAACACCTTCTTTCCTATAATATCTGAGTGTCTTATAATCAATATTACAGCTGTACTTGTAGCATGCAGCATGGCATATAGCAAATGAATAGCCCTGTTTTACAGCTAAGAGAGATACAGCTCTACATGCATAAAAGAGCACGCAGCAGCTTTTAGGTATGCAAGGCAGGCTATTTGAGACTCTGCGTTCTATGGCAGTGGGTTAGTGACCCTGTGTGCCAGGCCTATGTCCCCACTGGCAAACAGATTGTTTTCTGACAGGGCTCCTAAGACACCTGCATCTCCCTACAGACTGTGATGGACCACTGGAGACCAGCGTACAAGGAATGCTACCCAGTGAAGCTGACTCAATGATCAGCTTTTGTCTGGTTTGCTCCTGGAGAAAAGACTATAGGAACATGCTGTGTCTCCTCTGTTCCCTGTTGCAGCTATTATGACAGTCATCTCATTTCAACTAAATTTTTTATAGCAGAAAGATATCTCAAAAGAGCATTTCCTGCTGATTTCAGTCAAGTTGAAAAAAGAAGTATGTCCTGAGACCTGATTCTGAGAAGACTTATATCACTGTATCTCCTCATTAGACACCAGGGAATATGCAGAAAATTTATAAATGCCCAGCCATAGGAAGGATTCATGCTTCTCAGGTACCAAAGGAAAAGCAACATAAGATACTTGTGCAGGAAACTGTAGGATCATACTCCATAAGGAATGAGGTTTTACTAGTGCCAGACTCAAATAATTGCATGGTTGCAACTGGTGCCTGAACAATTAAAAAATAATAATAATAATTCAGAATAACTCAGAATTTAAATTGTAGCTTATGAGGTTCTCACTGACAAAACAAAACATTCATCCTAAAATCAAAATATTTTGTGTCAAGCTAAAGATAAGCTTTCTGATTTTAAGACATTTAAGAGAACACACTTTCTTATGCACATCTAAATTCATGGCAAAAGTGGCAACTTGGAATTGTGCTTTCTTTTGAAACCATTTGCCTGTTTTGATCCTAACTCAGTAATTATTTTTGTTCTACTTGAACTCCCTTTTTCAGCAAAATCCCACTGGTCTTTAATTTTTGTAAAACTGTATTTCACATCATTTAAAAAAACCCTCAGTTCTGAAAAAAAAACAATTCTCGTACATTCACTACTGCCTCACTGGCCAGTTTGTCTTATAGATTGAGACAAAAAATACCCGTGGAACAACTCTAGTGGGTGAAAAAATTACCAAGTTCAACCTTCACATTAGGAAACAGGAAAACAGAATGACATTTTTGGATGAGCTTTTCCATGTGCATTCTTCATCCAGTGCTACCACTTTTGCTTTAGATCACACAGAGGCAAACATCAAAGTCAGTAAAATCTCTCATCTTTATCTCCTGCCTTGTTTTTCTTTCCTCTGTTCACAATAGCAGCCTCCCTCAGTGTGGGATAATTCCCTGTAAAGATCTGTCTTGCTCCCTGGTCCTGTGTTGATTTTCTCTTTTCACACCACAAGCATACCTTGAGTGGAATAATGCCCTGTAAAAGCTTAATAGTACGTGCTGCATGTTACCTATTTATGTTTTGAATTCCCCATATATTCTGAAAAATTCTTAATTTCTAAAAAAAACTGTGCATATAAATAGGTGGTATTCTGTATAAAGCACCACTAGCAGTAAGTACTTGAACTGTTAGAGGCTGAGAGACAGGTGTACTAAGAATTTGAGGACAGACATTCAAATACTGTAGGCACACACAGCTCACACCTACTCTCATCCCAGTTTCTACAAGTAATAATAAGCAAAAATTAAACACAGTTGTGCTTACCCCACCCAGAGTGCAGGGGAGAAAAGAAGAGGGTTTGATCTGGGATGGTATTTCTATCTGTTATCTTCTCCAGCCTGCTGTTCAGGGAACAGAAAAATTAAGTCGCAGGGCTGTACACAGATAGCTCTCCATAATGTAGAGTAGCAGGAAGCCTGGATATGGTAGATAATGCAAAAGCATGAACAATATAGGCACTATATTCTGCAGAACACGGTGCTGAGACCCCAGACAAGCTCAGGTCCGCAAAAGCTGCTTAGCTCCTGCTCAGCTAGTTCTCATACTGTGTTCATTCCACTGCTTTTTCCCATTCTATCAGCACTATGCATGCTCATTTTCTTTTTAGCTAAAACCCCTTCATCACCCACAAGTGCAAAAAACAAGTCCCAGCAATGCTGGAGTTGGATGATCATTTTCAGTTACACGTTACTGCTTTACATATTTTCTGTGGCAAATCAACATTTATTCAGAAGTAATTTTCTGGTCTCAACTAATGAGCAATGAGTGTGACAAATACTGCTGTTAGTGACTGTGCTTTTTGAGGCAATTTCAGAGTGCATGATATCTGTAGGAATAGCCAAGCATATTTTGTTTCTCATACATATAACTTCAAGTCCCAGTGATAAAGTCCCATTAAAGATATCCTACCCTCTTGACTGGGGTTTTTATCTTTGCTAATGTAATGCTAGTGGCCCTATGCAATATGGATGTCCTTGGACTGATTTAATCGGGCGGAAACCTTTGAAATATGCCACAGGCTAATTCTCTTTGAGGGTTAAAACAATGAATCCCTGTAGAAAATAATATATTAGTGGGTAAAAAGATGAATTAATGGCACTCAAATATATCTCTACAGCAACCAGAACAGCTGAATTAATAACATACCAGGGTTTTATTATGGCTTGAGAATTACAGCTATGATGACACTATGAGTAGCTCAGCCTTCCCCTTTATGGGACCTTTGTAGACATGGTAATCCTTTGCCCCTGGAGAATTTGTTCTCTCATGATGATCAAGCAAGGTTACTCCATTTACATGATCATCTCCTCCCTTAACCATCTCTCTCTCACATGAATTTCTCCCCCTTCTCCCTTTCTCCCCCTTCAAGTTCACACACAGGTCACACACCAAAGTATCTGTGTTATACCTGGACTCATGCAAATCAGTAGCTTTGAATTTCATTGCCCTAACTTCAAATTCATAGTTTTCAAGGGAATAAATGAGCTCTCATTCTGCTGACAAAAAGTTTCTTGCAATATATATAAAGGCATAAAAAAATCCTTCTTAAGTAATACTAAGAAATCAGGATGGAAACTCTCCTGTCATGTGCCTTGGTAAGAAGCTGGAATGGTTCTCTGTACAACCAGTGTAAATCTGGTATCCTTCATCTGGAGTAACAGTGGACAGCCTGCACCTTGTGTTTCTATTCCTTTAATCTAATTGTCCAACGGAGGCCTCCTTGTGTGCTTCTGACACCAGAATATTTATCTTAATGTACTTTTTTCTGCAGCAAGAGTTTCAGAAGAAAAAATCCATCAGCTACAGCATTATCTTCAGTTGGTTAAGTGCTTCCTTGATTGATACGAGTGCCATCTTGTATCACAGAACCAGGGAGACATTTTTACCAGTATGTCTAGCTTTTGCAAGCGCAAGATGAGGCCATTGAATACTATACACATCTCCTAATATTATTTCTCACTTCAGTCAAAAACTTTATGTTGTTTGCACTACAAAAATTGGTTCAAGCACCAAAAAAACCCAAACAAACCTCAAGAATTTTAGGAGGATTTGATTAACTTGAGGGACCAAATGGATAAAAGATCATTTACTATACTTTTAAAATCTCTTTATTTCAGTTTGCTGGAGAAAACAAGGGCTTTGGGTGGGACTAAGAGGACCTGAGATTTCTTGGCCAGTTGTTTGGGTTTTTTTTTTTTCCCCAGGTAATTTTTCTAGTTAGTAGAGGAAGCATTGAGTGTATTTAGAAATTTGTGTAACTACTTTTGATCAGCTCAGAATCAGAGCTGCAGAGGGCTGTAGGCAGAACCGCCATTCAGCTTCCAAATGCCTGGAAGAACCTGACAAGAAAGGAGGACAAAGACCTGCAAAAAGCAGCAGAGGCAATGGTGGAAGGAAATGAAAAGAGGAGGCAAGGAATTTAGTGTGGTAGCTTTACTTTAAAGCTAAAATTACTTTCCACTGCACTCAAACTCTTTTTACCACACATAATGATCACTTGGCCACATCTCTAGATATTTCTATTCTGTTTCATAGACATTTCCTGCAGATGGGGATTAGGCCATTTCAATCATGACCTGTTCACATAACAATTACTCAGGCAAAAGAGCTATTAAAATCAATGGGAGAGTTTGGCCCATTTAGAGAATGCAGAATAAACTCTATTACTGCTGGCATTTACCTAAATCTATGTTGTTATGGGTACTGAAAGGTGTCTTTTACTGTGCAGGGTTTCATAGAGGATAATTTCATCTTTAAAAGACTGCTATGTTAGGAACAGATCAAAATGACTTTGGCAAAAGCAATGCCTATAGCTCTCAGGGTGAGAGCATGGAGCTTGGTTTGGCTCCAGACTTTTTCAGATATCCTTGTGCCACCACTAACCTCTCTGCACCTGGATCCCCACCTGCCCTATACTGGGTTTGCTTACTTATTGGTCCTTCTTCAGAGAGGAAATGGTGTTTGTCTACACTACAAGCAGGTATGAGTTTGAAGCATGCACAGACGTACCCAAGTTAACACCTACAGGAAAAACAGACCTAGTGGTAACAACAGTAGAAAAAAAGCCATAGACAAATGCAACAGCTAGAAATTAGTAAATCAGTTACTTCAGACTAGACCTAAGCCATATATTTTTAAATAGATAAGCTAATTAAGTCATTAGAAGACATTACCAGAGGAATGTTTTAGTTTCTCGTCAGTTAAGTCTTTGAACTCTCTACATTTGAACATGTTTCCAGTACATTTCCCCATGTACAAATCTTTTCAGATGCAGTATCACTCAAACTGAAGTGGTAATCTTCATGCCAAAATTGCTAGTTTGGGTGCTCTGACCTACATCAGCACAATGCCAGGTACACATTAAATAAGGTCTCCTCTTACTTCAGAAACTGGGATTTTCCTAATTAATTCCTGAGTGAAGTTCCAGAGACCAAGTAGGAAAACACGCTATCAAAAAAATTCCGGTCAGCTTTGTAGATTGACACTGCATCATATTTTGTATAACTGTCTGAATTCAGGGTGTTTACGCTGAACACCACCTTAGTAAACCTCCTCACCAGTCACCTACATCCATACAAGGAAATACCTCATTTAACTTTGCAAATAGATATATGCGAGACTGAAAAATCACATTAGAATTGATAGCAACAGGCCAAACAGAGAGATAGAGGGGGAGAGAGAACACAAGAATTGTCGCTCATTTGAGATAGGGCAAAAATGTCATCCTTTGCTGTAATAAATACTGCCTGTGTCAAAGCAATGCAATTATATACCTTGAGCAGAAATGTGAGTTATTACGAATCTGCCCCAGGCCAGTACGCTATGAACAGTGCATTGTCAGTGTGTGAGTGTAGTAGGAGCCGGTAATCTTTAGAGATTACAGGTGAGGGGGCAGGCCTGCCATCTTAAACTAACAAAATGCATGTTGTTTTTAGCTTACAGTTCCTCACAAACACTACCCTACATTCATGTTCAAGCCATTGTAAATTGGACCCTCAAAATCAGGTTTTCTTTGAGGTCTAGAAGTTGAGTTATTGACACTCCTTGGGGGAACAGGCTACTAAACTTTCGCATCAGAGTAATCTGGAATGTTTTGCGTGCTGTTTTCCGATCAGCTAGTTTGTCTAATGAATGAGATGTGAAATGAGTTCCTAGGGCTCAGGAGAAAGCTGAAGAAGGATTTCTCCATCTCTCTGAAACGCATAGCATTAACCCTGCATACGCTATTGCATGTCACTGTGTAACAAACACCTAGAGAAACCAATCCATCACTAAACCTTCTGCAAAGCATTAGCAGCCAAAAGCGATGGAAAGGGCAGGATGACTGAATTCCAAGAATTTTTAAAGAAAATAAAGTTTGACACACTAAGTTTTTGCCAGCATAACAGTGTCTGCTGGTGTTCTAAGGTTTTGTGCTGAAAAAAAGTCCCATACAAACACAATGCAAGATATCCCTAGGGCTATAGGTTGTTTTCATCCCAGAACCATACACAAGATACTGGCAAATGCACTTTTTTGCTGGTATAAAGAGTCCACACTACGTCTGTTTGCCTGTGCAGGCATGTCAGTATTGCTAAAAAACACTGAAGGTGCTTGAAACTATTTTTAAATACCACAGTCTGAACCTCTTCCACAGCTAAGTCATTGCAGGAACTGAATAAGGACTCAGATTAAAGAAAAGAAAAAAAAAAAGTTTCTCAGTTGTAAACTGCAAATGCTTTGTCACTTATTTGCATACATAAATGTAGAGCAGAGCATGTGGGTGCCACCCTAATATAAATGTTTCTTATAAGCTGTAATAACATCATATTTCCATATATAATGTCCCATATATAAGCACTGAAGGGTTTCTCCCCAAATTCCCAGGCCTGCCCCTACCAGCCAAGCTAGGCTCTTTCCTTCTCATGCAAATGTTGTATAAAAAGGGTGTGAGCAGAGCAGGGAGCCGTAGTAGAAAGATTCCCCAGGCCAAACTGGAACTTCACTAACATCCGTGGCAACCCTTGGCGTTATGCCTGTAAAGCCAACCTCTCTGCTATGCAGCTGAAGGTGCATACTGAGTAAGAGAATGCAGGACCTGCTACTGGTTCTCTTCCTAGAGCCAATAAAATTGACAAGGATGAAGAGTTTAGAGAATTCACGGACAACTCAAATGAGGGAAGCCATCAGATGTGGGAAAAGGCTTATTTTTCTAATTGAACAGGATGGAAGAAGGCTTCCAAAATGGCATAAGCTTTCGGAGAAAAGGGAGGAAGCCAAAGCTGTTGCCTCAGGTATCGTCCTTCTCTCCAATTACCAAAGATACTGTTATCATCAAATGCCATCAGTCATATTTATGCATTGATATTTCTAGATGAGTAAGATGCCCCCCTTTCTGGGCTGTATAAAAATCAGATTATATCTTCACAACAATATAAGCATCTAAAATGTTTCCCAAACAGCAGAGGGACGACTACTAAAATGTATCAAAATCATTTATTGAAACAAATCTCCATCAGAAGCATAGCATTCAGAGCCAACAGTGATCAGCACTTTAAACAAGTGTAAGCAACAATAACTGTAGCTGCTCAGTAGGTTCCCAGTATCTCAGCTTCACTCAAAGTTCGTATTAAGGATTCTCCTGTGGCTCACACAGTCTTAGTATTTAGCGAGCTGCATTCTGATACAGAGCTTAAGAAGAAACAAATCACACCACTTTGTGAGCAACTCTGAAACCAAATCCTTCGAGTATTATCCACTGTTTGAACTCTCTCACCACATAGTTCTTCAGCAAATAGCCTTTGTTACTAAAGTCACAGTTAAACAGTGTTCCTGTTTGTCATTTACACTCCATAGATATAAAGAAGTATAGATAAAAATCTGTTAGTACTGTATGGCACCCAACCACCATTCACTGGCAGTAATTAAATCCTGCTGTAAAACTGCTACAAATATTTCTCAAAAGCAGGAACAGATGTTTTTTTGCAACCAAGCAATGACGAAAATCTGACAAGCTCCATAAACCAAAGATGTGGGCACTTCAGAGAAAACTTCCTCTATGATTTCGTTACCATGCTGTCTCAATTTGCCAGCAATATTACAGAGATAAAACACGACCATTTTCTGGTATTATTATTCTTGTCTTTAGTAACACAATAAGTGTCAGGGGAACTGTGGAGGAAAAAAATAATAATCACAATAATGAGGCACAAGGCTTCAAATTTACATTTCTGTTTCCAAACCATAATAAATTAGCACAATCACTCAGACATAGTTATGATTCACAAATCATAATCTCATATGGCTTTTATAAACTATGATTGTCTAATTAATATCGGTACTTACAAACATCTCCTGGCTACTCAGTGCTACATTTTTGGGGGGAGGTACTGAAATTCAATTACAGCACATGAGATGTTCTGAGCTGTGCCCAAGCTGTGAGACAGTTAAATGTATTTGAGATGTGGTGGGGCGGTACATACTGCATTTTACTGGTTTAGGTTTGCTGCAGAGAGAACCTTAGTCTTTCCTTCAAAACATGTCACTAAGCCACCCTGAAGAATTGCTTTACAATAAAGCAAACTTCCCCTCCAGTTCCAGAGTGTGTATGTTCACCATGGCGTTGTCATGATAGCTTGTCAGTAGGGTGAGACGAAGAGATCTATTTGATCTGCAGGGATGTAAATTAATAGCAGATACACCATGTTCAATCAAGAGTCACAGTAGTGACTGAAAAGCAAGATTCTCAACCAAGCTGGCTTTAATCCAGTGAAATGCAGTTTAAACAAAGAAGAGGAAGACACAGATCAGCTTTTCAAGAATGCTTAGCACCCACAACTGAGGTAATATTTTTAAAGAAACAGCTCAGATGCAAGATGGGCACCTGCAAAAACAAATGCTTCTGCTCAGTGTCAAGAATTTATGAAAACTGGGTCATTTGGACTAAATGTCTTAACAGCAGCTGAGCCACTTAGAAAATCTGACATGTAAATTACGAGGAAAATATAGTGCCTGTATAGGCTCTTTACTGAAAAGCATGATGACACCAGCTATCATTTATTTAAACTAGTGCATTTCATTATGTCAGTGCGATTGCTACCCTGGTACATATCTTATTAGTGCTTATTTATTATCAATGTTAAGGAGGTTAACTGCACTGTTATTTCCTCTACTACTGGGTTTTATTACATGTCTGAGGCACAGAGTTTTGACTAAGCTCAGGCAGCAAAGGAAGTAACACAGGCTGTGGCTTAATAAAAAAAATCCTCTAAAGGAATATAGCAATCAGGTAGGGAAAAACAAAGCAAATTTCTTTTGAGGAATATCAACAGAGGAAACCTAAAGCATCCGGTCTGATGAGAGCTAGATGAATAACCCATAAAGGTCATTTATCCAAGAAACTGAGTAATTTTTTTCTGTTGTGAAATATCTGTAGAGAATGTGATCTTTGTTTGCTTGGCAAATTCCCAGTGTTCTTTGATTTAACATTATGGGTTGATTCCTATCAGTTGCCGTGGAAAGTAGTTTCTCATTGTACAAGTAACATTAATTAGTTGCTGCCTGGTCAGAAAAGTTACCTTGTACTACTGCTGATCTACCATCGCATGACCTCAAAAGCACTTCCACTACTGATGCTCATAGTCAATTGGAACATACACATGTTTAAAAGCTTTCCCATTAGACCTTCAAACACTTGCCAATGTGATTACAAAGGAAAATTATATCAATAGGAGTCCATCTCTCAGAAGAAAATCATGGAGGGGGAAAAAAGAAAAAAAAAGTGTTGCATTAGTAGTAGCATTTTTGTGTTATTCATCCACTAAACAGGAGCTCTGGTACAAGAAAACAGTATAACAGTTAAGCTACCAGCACGCAAGTAAAGATACATTAAATAGACCACAAAAATTTGAAAAACTTAAGGAGAATAGCTACAATGGTAATCAAGCTGTAAACCAACAGCTGCAATTTTCTGTGCCTTTCCTAACAGTTGATGGTGAGTGCTACATTTTAAATTCCTTTACATATTGTTAAAATTAGATTAACTCACATAGATTTTTGAAAAAAAAATACAGTCTTCTTAAACAGACAGGAAAGCATGGACTCATTTCACAAAATAAACCGCTTGTTTCTGACACAAAATTATGCTTATCCTCTTGTAATCTCAATTTACATGAGCAGGCTCATCTGTACACACAAAAAAACCAGTCACTGGAGTTCCTGCAATATGCAAGCCAGGAGTTGGACCTGATGTTTCTTAAGGGAGAAAAATAAATCCTGGTTCTCAACAGGAAAAAAGGTTTGCTGCATGTTATGAGACAGACATCTTGCAGCTTTCTGTGTTTGCTGAGACAGCAGCTAACATGTGACACACAGACGGGGAATCAGAGTAGCCACCTCAGTTGCTGCATGAGGCTTCTGGCTAAACAGACATTTTCCTTTACAATGATACTGGGAACACTGAAGCCTGGAGCGCATCTCAACCAGCGGTTGATACAATGGCTACTTCAGCTGTTGATTTTTACGTAACGTAACACTTGGGAATACATTTGTTGGACTTACTGTTGCACACTCAGAAAACACCTTTTATCTTCACTCCTCTCAGCTTGACTCCTTCAAATACATGCATACCTATATCCATGGATACATTTTGTATGTATGTCTGCAAAATAGCTCTTACCTTTCAAAATTGCTTTCATCAAGTCCTAGGAGGAATATAATCAGGATCAGCCCCCCCCCCCCCCCCAGCCTGAGGAGAGGCACCGGCTGCTGGGAAAAACCCAGCACCCTGGCAGAGGCAGGCAGGCAGCCCCAGAGGGGCATGGGGGTCCAGTGCACCAACCCAGCAAAAATAGCTGAAACAGGGGAAAGAAATCATCCCCTTTGCCTTCAGTTAGTACCCAAGCACGTCGCTGAACACCATTTGCTCCTGAGTGCTGTGGTTCGTTTTGCTGTAGGACTGCTGTGTGATTTCCATGAGCTGGGTCAGTTCTGTGGCATTAATACAGCCTCACAAGCAGCTATTACTTTCAAAAAAATCATTACTAGGCTTAGGAAAAAATGCCTTGTGCAGATGAACTCACTGCTTACCTTTCCTTTGTGTTTCACACCCTGCCGGCAGCGTGGATGGACCCTTCCAAAGGGCAGGCAGCGGGTTTTGGAGGGAAGCACCCTCCTGCCCCCCAACAGCTTTTTAACAAAAGCACTCACTGTGCTTGTTAACCCCAAACCAAATAAAATCACCCACTGGCAGTTAAAATACAGGTCACAAAAGACCACAGCACTGCAGGAGGCAGTGGGTCCCCTCACCCCTGAGCTGGGCCCGCAATGCTGTGGTGCCTCAGCGTGGGTCAGCAGCCGCGGCCAGCCCTGTGCAGGGCACCCACTGCCACCTTTTGGGCTAGAAACTTTGTTTTCCTGGAGGATAAAAAAAATTCTCTCAATTGCCCCAAATTCTGCTTTTTCCAGTTAAATCAGCCTTTCCATCACCAGCCAGCCAGTGCTGCCCTGGCAGAGTGAGGTTCCTGTGAGGCCACTGGGCCCACGGGCGAGTGGCTGCCAGGCTTGGGCGAGCACCTCGGCCCCCCAGGGTGGGACGCCCCGGAGAGCCTGACCCCACCACCGCAGCCCGGAGAGCCTGACCCCACCACCGCAGCCCTGCGGAAACTTTCTTGGCAATGCATTCCCAGGGAGAAAGCTTGACTACGAATAAAAAAGGGTCTCAGATCTGTGGTTTGCTCCTGCTGGAAGGGGTGGGCTGAGCAGGGAGCGGGCAAGGCCGGCAGCCGTGGGGTGTGCGAGGGAGGGCTGGCGGCGGGGCTCAGTCCCCCACACCCGCTCCCAGGGGCTGCCAGGCAGCATCAGGCGCACACATTTTACTCCCAAGCAGGTTTCTGTCACTTTTCCTCTCGTTGCTCCTTCCCTCGTAAAAATTTCTGCTCCATTTTGCTCCTTTTTTCCTTGACGTACTGCTTAAGAGGGTGTTACGTTGTACCTTCTGCTCTTCTCCCCTCCACATGGCTCATTTCTTTGCCCTTTTCCATTTGGCGCCTGCAGGGCAGCCTGGCTCCATGTTTCACCAGTTGGAGACATGGCTACTGCTTTTGCTCCTTCATCTGCAATAAGGCAGAGGTGTTAGAGACAAAAAATATTGCACAGGCCATTTGGGCAGTCCCTCCAGGAGAGATAAAAATGCTGTCTATTGCAGGTTTATTGGTTCTTTAATTAACACCTACAGGATCAATTTTCAAGAATCCCCCAAAACCTCACTTGGGATGTCATCTGAAAGGCTTAAAGGCACTCCAGAATATTTTCCCTAATATTCAAATTAGTTTTTACTTTTTATGTTCATTCTACAGCTCCTAATTATATCATAACTTCTATGGTGTATGTAGAAGAAAAACAAGGATTCAGTCACATCAATTACATTATTTTGCATTAGTTTGCTCCTTAGCTGGCATCCTGCTAAGCATGTAATATTTATCAGAACATCTTACATTTACCTCTATACAGCAGTCCTTCCAGTACACTTTATTTCTCTGTTATCGGTATTTTTCAGGTCACTGATATCTTTATAAGATATCCCAAACACAAGTATGTGAGGATGCATGCAAAGATGTCAAGGCCTCAAGATACCACTTTGAAAAACTGAGGGCATCTAATCTAGGGGAAAACAGATTGTCTTTAAAAACTCAAGGAGTTAAAGCCAGACGCAATCTATGGTTTGTTTGCTCCAGGACACATTCCAACAAATGCAACCTCAAACTGTGCTAGCCTTTCTTCCTGCTATATCACATCACAGATCAAAGCTAATTTTATGAAAACAATCGATCCCAAGTTTTTCTTGCTTTACTTAAAAATCATTTCTTGCTATATACTTCCTAATTTGGAGCATGCCGTAGACAGGTTTTGTACTCCTCTATATAAGTTTGCATTTTTCCACTGTATATTTCATTTTATTTTCAGCTCAAGAGTGAAATCTACCTGTGGAATTAATAGTTTTCACTAGATAAATCAGTTTTTGTCTATAGGCAAAAGCAAAAGGGGGGGATGATGGAAAAAACGGAGAAATAAAGACATCTCGTAAGAATATTCATTCAAATTTAAACACAAAGATGTTCCAAGTATATTAGCATCTATGATATCTTTGCTTTCTACAAATACCATTGAAACTGAGTTTTATGAATGCACGGGAAAGCAAATCTTAACTTTCTATACATGACCACTCACACAGGAATCTGATTAGGAGGGTTATGTTCATCTAGTTAAGTAAAAATAATACCATAGACTTTATGTCAATCAGTCCAATAGATGCACACAGAGCAGTGTGACAGTCAATTCCTTTCACTGCAGGACTGAATCCAAAATGAATAAACAGCCTGATAAGGACTGCTAAGTATGGAAATAGTTAACTACAGTGCAAGCAAAATCCATGAAACATTTAATCAAATCATTATAAAATATGAATGAGCTTTAAAAGTAGTCAGAGACTGTACCCAAACACCATGAAAAGAAGAAAAAAGGAAAAAAAAAAGACAACATTGGAAAGATACTATTCATGGAGATTTACATACTTTCTTCCTTAGGAGGTTAAGTTGGGCTACACAGTGTTAGACAACAATCAGGTGAGAAGACTTGTGAGGTAAAAAAGAACAAGACTGGGGGATAATAATTTGATCTACTCAATTTTGATGAGAAGCGTGAAAAGAAATAGATGGGAGGAAAATCCTACTGGAAATCTGGATAAGCAGTCCCACAGGGAGCTTTCTAACCCCAGGAGATGCCCAGCCAAGCGTCATCATACCAAGGAGCACAGAGATGCTCAGAGCAGCCAGTTTGACCTCACTGGCATTGCAGGGATCCTGCAGCTCCCTTCCTTTGACCTTGTTTACTGCCTGGGACACGGGACCAGGGGTGAACCCTGCTGTGGATGAAGGCAGCTCAAATTTATTTCTAGATGCAGAGCCCAGATTTCCAAATTTCTTCTCTTCAGGATGCCTGTGCTCTGCTTACCTCAGCAAGCTGGTGGACTTCACAGCTTGCTTGCTGCAGCCAGCTGCTATGCAGCAGTTGAAATCCTGTTTTAAAGCAACAATTCTTTCTGGAATAATGCAATAGAAAAACAAATTTGGAAGCAAATTATTCTGTTGGATTCAAGCGTTTCTTTCAACAGAAGCAGCCCAGCTGTATTGTGAGTCCTACCATATGGATGGCGTGATCACATTACCATTGTTCTCCTTCCCTGATTAAAATGGACATTGGATATGGAGAATGTATCTCTCAAGCCATTATGGATACTATATGCTGTAACAGAGCACTGTTCCTGTAACATCTCAAAGGGGACATGAGAGATCACTTTCTTGACATTCTTAGGTGACCATTGTTAAATAATCTATAGGCAAACAGGTGGTTTGTCATACAAGAGGGGGGGAAATATCTTTTTCTATGACTTCCAGTGTTACCTCAGTGAAACACTCAGAGACTTTATTTATTTAGATGCTTTTAGAAAGTGCCTGAGCCACCCAGGTGAGAAAAGAATGAAGAAGTGTCCTCTGGAAAAGGAGATCCTGAACGAGGGTAATACTGGCCTTAACAGAGTTGTGCCTACGTTCAAGATGTGTCCTGCAATTTTCAGTCTTCCCAGCCTAGCAAAATGCTATGCATTGCCATACAGGTGATTCCAGGTTTGATTTTCATTTCCACTTCCCCTTTGTCAGATGAAGGTGCCAAATCTGCTTCAAGATAGTAATCGAAACCACATTCTCACTCCCAACCATGTTCTCAGCTCATTCAGTCTTCAAAGACAGAGTGTACCCCACTGTGAGGTCAAATTGGCAGGGGCTCTAGGAAAAGGCCTGGCAGGATGAGAAACACCCTGCTTTTAACAATCCAGAATTTGCCAGTTACCGTAGCAAAAAGAAAAGCCCAGGAAAAGCGAAGCACTTCTCAAGCCTTTTCAGGACCTGCCTTGCTCCATGCAGTGCAGAGCTGAGGAAATTCTTGCTTGGAAGCCCAGTTGATAGCACATAGATTAATCACATTGGTGTGCAAGAAAATAAGTAGGTGCATAAATTCCTTAGCTATGCTGTGCATTTCCCAATGCAGACTTCCTTCACTTTAATGCTGACAAGCTGTTGATTTTTTTATTTTAATTATGAACTGAAATTCCTTTTGCTGTCAGCTATAAATATAACAAACAGTCTGCTGTTTAACTTCAAATTCCATATCACTCATGCAAGTTGTAAGTTTAGTCAGCTTAGTATCTCTGAAATAAAATATTTGCCGGCAGGAAAATGAAAGGTTATCTCATATTAAATTAATACATAGTGATATGACTTGGTAGTGAAAATTCCAGCCGGATGACTACTGTTAATCTTGTAATACCATTAAACAAATCCACAGTCATAAAGGGTTTCTCAGCCCATTTCAAACAGTAAAAATGAAGGTGGAAAGATATTCTTGTGATTAAAGAACAGGTTTGTGAGCCTAACCATCTGACTTCTGTTCCTTGCCTTGTCACATACTGTCTGGGTAACATTTAATAAAATAACAACCTCGCAGTGTGCCTCAGTTCCTACTTTGTAAACTGGGGATAATCAAACATTCCCTTTTTTATAAATAGAAAAGAGTATCTTTGGTAGAGAAACTAACTGACGTCTTTAAATAACACAAGGGGAGCCTCAAAGACAGGGATCTTCTGACGTCTTAATAGAACTAACCTATAAAAATAGTAAGAAAATTACCACTGTTCTCATCTGGGGCAGAGGGGCTACTGACTGTGGAAATTAAGCTGCTAAATGACTTTATTATTATTATTATTATTTGATACATTCCCAAATGTCAGTGTCTCAGGCAGACTGATCCATTCTGCAGCCGCGGTGTTCGCTTCTGCCCTGCTCTGTGAACGAGCTCTCCTCCTCCTTTCCCTGCCCTCCCCTCAGGTCCTTTACCTCTGTCTCCTTCCTATGTCTCCTTCACTCTATTTTCAAGACTGTCAAGGCTACAAGAGGTTCATGTTCAGAGCCTCTGACGCACTCAGAAGTCATAAAAAGAGGATGTCTGCCTTCTGCAGAGAAGCTGATAATCCTTCATTTTTCTTAGGACAGCAGGTTTATAAGAACTTGCTTTAACACACCTTGTCAGCTACTGGGATCAACAAATCTGTGAGAAGGAAATGCTGTTACCAAAAATATCTTTGAAAATCTGACTGGCATCTTTTTTTTTTTTTTAATTTTATTATATTTAAAAGGAGGAACAGAAAACCTAGCCAAACCCTTTGCTTACTTGACAGACATGCTATAGGGAAGAAAAAACGTCTCCAAAAATGAAGTTCTGTTGAAAGGCGGTACAACGCCTCACAACTCCAGTGAGTGGCAATAGGCAGCGTGGAAGAAAACAAGCTTGTCTTGAATTCATGAATCAACAAACTGGTTTCTTATAATAATTATGAATCATTATAAACTTTAAACTTCTAACTCATTATATATTATTAGCTGCTAATTCAGCCCTTCTCTTTCTTGTCTTTTGTCTCTTGGGAGAAATGGGAAGGTGTTTCAGAGCTGCCTTGGAACCTATCCCTCATGGTTGATTGCTTCAGTGCTATCCCCAGGACCATCTAGTTACCATCTCAAACACGGTTATTACTGTAATTTAGAATGGTATTAACAATTCTGTTAATCCATCTATGCTGGAAAAAAAATGCGTCCAGATATAACCGCGCACACTGAGAAGGAAGTTTTTATAGCAGAACTATACTTTCATATCTATTATTCTGTTCTGAGCTTTTGAGGGTGGGATAAAACCCTGGCTTTGTTGTAGTCTTGCAATAGAAAATAAAGTATTTACTAAGCAGAGGTAAGCCTTCCTGGGAATACACATTGCTAATCATCAGTCTTCACCCTTACTCCAGAGAATCAATGTCACAGACCGGGTGAAGCTCTTTCAGTGAGAGCAAGTTATTTTCAGGGTCATGAGGCCTCCTATAGCCTCAGCAACGTCTACGGTCTGTAGCGTCATTTAAGTAAAATGTACAAACACAAGTAAACAAAACCTATTATTTTTACTACAAGTGAATGTATTTCCTTTAGAGAATAACTACTTATAAGCTCAAGGTAGAGTCTGTAATTTTTGCATTTTAAAAAACCTGTCACAACAGGTACGCTTACAAAAGACCATTTCCTGCTGGTGAAGTCAAGCAAGTAAAGAATATTTTCCAGTAATTTCAGAGAAGGCAAGCAAGACCTAAGACCCAGCCCTTGTGTGAATTTAAGCATCTAACCCCAAAAAGTTTGAAATTCAAGTGAGGTTCCTAACAAACATAGACGCACCCAACCTGAAGTGTCCATAGATCTAAAAAAAGCATGTTTCTGATGAGAGAAACCATCTAGATTCTCTCACTACCCATATTGCTTCATAATGCTTTTATAGCATTAATTGTCCTTGGTGCGGACCTGGTTGGAGATCACTCAAAGGAGCTGAAAAGACCTTCATGGATTTGATTTCTTTGGATCTTGAGTGAAAAAATACAAGTCTTGCAAACAGCCTATTTAGAAAAAGTTGTTAAACTTAATTACAAGCACTTATCCTGTCTTTTTAAAATGAGTGGCTGCATAAAGTACTCAGCCCCCGCAACCAAAAAAACAGAATCAAAAACGCCACAGAACCTCTTTAGTTCCCAAAGGTCATTTTGCAAAGTAACACATGAAAATGCAAAGAATTATTTGGAGTAGGGTATATAAACTTTTTAAATTACAACTAGGGCAGCATCTGGGCTAATGGCATGAGCATGGACATCTGTCTATGGACCAAGCAATGGAAAGCTGTTTTACAGGCCACTGGACAAGCAATTTCTGTTACATCAAGGCAAATATCAACCTTTAACTTTCATATAATACTCATCAGTCTGTTCAGATAGTGCATAATACAGCCAAACCAGCAAAAAGATTAGCTGCAAAAAAGCATTATTTCTTTAAAAGTGTTAACAAAATTAGTCGAACTTCTTCATTCCAACTGCTGTATCTATTTATCTGAATCTAAATATATTCCTGAGAAAGTAGCTCCAATGGTATGCAACAAAATGCTATGCTTCTATTAAAGCTAGGTGAAAACAGAGAGGAAATTAACCTAGTTTATCTCATTATCAGTGTGCGCTTCAACTGTATCAGGTCCCAGCCCTGCCCACCTGTACCAACACTTCTGTAATTGATTCCTACAAGTCCTCATATGCTCTGGCTCCCAGTTCCATTTAAATGCAGATGTGGACTAATGGAAGGGCTGCACATTTCTGAACAGAAACTCAGGGAAAATATTACTTGCCTATTCAGCGATCTGAAAGCTTTTATTCTTTCCCTTAACAGCCTTTATTTTGTTGTGTGTATTTTTTTTTTTTTTAATTTAAACAACATGGGGGTTTTTCCACACTCTGTTAAAGGAGGAAGGGGGAAAAGAGCTAATTATATCTGAACTGAAGTGTAACCATGGCCCTATTAAATAGGTAGCAGTTATGGGCTATTGATCGCAGTTCACAGGAAAAGCTTGTCATGTAGTGTCAAGAGGTTAATGTAATTACAAGAGCGGGCAGCAGGATCAGCTGTGTCCTCGAATAGGCGAATAACTAAAAGCTGCTTTAGAGACACATAATGTTGTCAAAGCATAAATAATTCATCCCAGCATTTGAGAAGAAATTACTGCTCCGTTCCAGCGTATTATTCAGCCATTAAAATCCTGCCCTTGTAAAGTCTTTTGATGTAGTCATATTTTCAGTTCTAAGAGCAGTTTTGGAGCATTCAGCTTTTATTAAGCCTTATATTGTGCAGTTTTCAAAGTATTAAAAAGGATATGAAATAGACTTACAATTTGTTTAATAACTGCATTGCGATTCAGATAAGAGGGAGAGAGCTGTGTGGATTTATAGAGTGCCTGTCCAGCATGAAGAGGAAGCCATGGCGTGATGTGATGGAATTTTTAAGTCCCCTAAGCTGGCCAGAATTAAAAGGGCTTCAGCTACTTACGAGCATTGATAGCTGCTGCAGTCTTCACAGCATTTGGTGACCCATTTCCTCGAGAGCCAGCTAAGCAGTTCTCCTGTTACAGCCCCTTGACTCCAGCTCTTTGCTTGTCCTTCTCAAAGTCTGTGGCAATTTGATACTGAATGGCTCCCACTCTTTGTATTTGTAGCCTGAGCCGTATCTTGCTGTTGGCCGTGATGTGTACAGTTGCTCACATTTGCTGTCAGGGTGTATGGTGCTAATTTATGTTAAATTACAAGAAAAAGGCCCTAAGTAACTGCTCCTCTACCAGACTGCAGATAGCCCCATGCAGATAGGTAGTTTGGTGGAATGACAGGAGAGAGAGGAAGGACAGGGTGTTACAAGGAACTGCTCTCTCATCGATCCTCCTGTCCCCCTATCAAGTTAATCTGATGCTCAGGCATTTCTGTTACACAGCCAAAGCGCACAAACTGCCCTTCTCTAATAACCCCTAAATGAAATTCCCAGTTCAAATTTGCAAATAAAAGAGAGCTTTAGGGAATCAGCCCATCTATTCACAAATTTAGGGCTGCCGTGACTTCGACCACACATGTGAAGGAAAAAAAACATGGAATATGAATATATAATTTTGTTGTCTGATGACTTTTTATTCTAATATTGAAACAGAAAAACAATTGCTTGCTTGAGAACAGGCTAAACAGTTTGAATCTTTAAGGAGAAGGGATGTGGCTTGACAGAGAAAACAGGCTTTCATTTCAAGCTGACCAAAAGGAAAGTCACCCTGCACACAACCCCACGACTGAGCTCTCCCCACCATAATTATTCATCTTACTCTCCTGCTGGAGCCTAGTCCTTGTCCTTCCCCTGCCCACAAATGTGACCAGAGCTGGAAACCTACAGCTGGAGACACGAGCCTTACCCTCCCCTCTGCCAACACCACTTCTGCAAGAGCATTGCCAATATTATGAAGTCTATAGTGGGCTTTCAGATAACGATGGCTGGCTGTGAAACACTGTTCATTTCTTATTAAAACAGCAGCCTGTATTTGGTATACTAAAGAAAACAATCATAGAATGAAATATTACGGCTCTCAGATACTACAGGGATTGGCAGCAAACTGACACAAAAGAAAAAAAAAAAAGGAATAAAAATTTAGTAATGAAGTCAGTCCAACTAAAAAAAAAAAAAATAAAAAAGTAAAATGGAAACTAAAGGCAAAACTGAGAAGACCACAGCTGCATGAAGTGGAAGCTTAGAAATAATTCTGGGGGAAAAGTTCAGCAACATAGGAAAACATACAGAGAAAACCTGAAGAAAGCAAAAACGTAGATTGCCCATTATTGTTTGCCTTATGAAAGCCCTTGAAACACCACTATTCTGGTGTAGCAGTTTCTCTTCTGGCTTATTTTCAAGAAATACAAAACAAGTGAAGTCTTGCCAAAAACTGCTATTCTAATTTTAAATCATCTTTTGAACAGGACATCCCTCAAAGTTAGACATTTTGACAACACTACCGAAAGAGACCACATTTCTATGGTAAGTAACAGCTAGGTTTTATCCAGACATTTCTTTTCAACAACAAAAAATAAACAAATTTTCAGGAAAAAAAAAAAAGCCTCAGGGCAAGCAAGTTGGTCCTCACCATGAACATCCTCATCTTTGAGCCATGTATATATTGTTTTTCCATGTCTGCTTCCAACGCGCTGGTGTACGGATGTTTGCTGTGTTATGAGGGGAGTTTGTCTTGGCTTTGTGTATATCTTATGGTGTTGACAGTGGGATTTTGATGTTTCTTGCACTATTTCATTCAAGGCCTGGAAAATAGAGCCAAGTTTATTCCTGAGGGACGCTGAATTAGTATCTTAAAGTCACCATACATGAGTAAGATAATTAGGAATGTGTCAATGTTCTGTATACACAGGTTACAACTCCACATAGATAAACAGAAGAAACTACAAAAACAAGCCTAAATAGCAAACTAAATGCAGCTCTCTTATGGTTCAAAAGTTATAACCCATGAAAAAAAAAGATAAACAATGCAAAATTAGGAGCTTTATGCTGTCTCTCTGTCCCTCAGGGTTTGTGTGGCCTGTGGCAGCCCTAAAATCACACCAAGTGTGCACAGGGATAGCTAAAGGCTGATCCCACATTGACTCCATCAGGTGGAGATTTAGTCCAGCTGAAGATCATGCTTTTTGTCATTCCTGTCATTAAATCTCATCACCCCCAGTCAGCCGGCTTGGTTCCCACCTTACAGTAGCGTTTGGCTTCCTTGAACATATCCTGTGATAAGCAAGGATCAACACCTGCTTCCTCTGCATGTCACATAGTAAAAAAGAGATCTATGCATGTGCTCCT
Organism: Falco naumanni; assembly: GCF_017639655.2. Taxonomy (NCBI): domain Eukaryota; kingdom Metazoa; phylum Chordata; class Aves; order Falconiformes; family Falconidae; genus Falco; species Falco naumanni. The sequence goes on from NC_054066.1 coordinate 9,480,311, forward strand.
GTGTTTGGTTAACAGCAGCTCAGTTGCCTACCATGACTAGGTGAAAACACGTTATTCATTGCCACAGGTTGGACGTAAACCCAAACTCTTCTTAGGAAACAAGCCAAAACCTGAAGTTTTTTCCTAGTTCAGATTCGAAAATTTGGCTGTTCAGCAGTTTTGAATAGTATCTGTGAAAAAAACAAACCACTAAAATTAAACAAAGGCTTGTTCAGAAGGTTTTTGACAGTTTTTTTCCAGAAAGCTAGCTCCATGTTTCTAGTTCATAAAGCAGCCTGAACCCCATCCCTCCCACAGGGGAGCAGTGGCTGAGCTGAGGTTTTTTTTACTGTTAAGAGATTCACTAGGTGGCTGAATAAAATAACTCACAGGTTAAAATATTTCTTCTTTTGAAGGCAATGATACAACTCTCAGTGGGGCTGGGATTTAACTTGAGGATTACAGATGCAGTGAATCAATCCTCTACCAACTTTAGAGGAATTAGGCCAATTAACACCAGCCAAGGGCACAGCCCTTTCATTCTACCCAGAAAGCAATAATATCCATTATTGTTTTTCCCAGCCAGCACTCTGCCATTCTTCTTCACCACCATTTCCCCTCCATATCCCACCTTTTCTTGTTTCCCAGTTCTGACACTTGACTTGCAGAGCCCTCTGAACCCTTAAAAATATTTGCTTTCTGAAAGCTAATAGAAATGTTTAGATTTTTGCTTTGTCAGCAATCTGCTTTACTCATATCCAGTTAAAACAGCTAAAAAGTAATCTCCCCATCTTCAGTGAGGAAGGAGCTGAGCTTTTAAAATATACAAATCAAGTGAAATAACAGCACAGGCTGCCAGCCCCAGATCAGATGGGCATGGAGGGACCTGTGCAATGCATCCACATCCCAGGCCACATCCAGGGACATCTCAGGTCCATTGCCCACATCCTGAACTCTGTAGCACACAACAGACTTTGCATTCTTAGAATATCTTTTGGTTTGATAATTAAGAAATATAGTTAGGTGGGTTTCATTCATCAGAGTGAACATTAACTTGTGACTTCACTTTTCATTATGACAACTCTAAAAATTAGCAAATTCTCCTCTTTGAAAAAAAAAACCACCTTTGTAACATGCCCTTTTCCATTTTTATTTTTTTTTGTTATAAGTTTTTCTTCTGCTCCTTTTCTCCTCTTTCCCAGCTTCCCTTTTGTTTCTCAGCCTGGCTGCAGCTGTGCCCCAGCCACCACCTTCTACTTTCAGACAAACTTTTCACAGCCCAGAGCCCAGACTGAAGCAAAAACAACCTCCTAACTTGTCAGGGCTGCCCAGATTTATACCTGCTTGCAATGCTTGGTCTGAACTGAAGCGCTGCGAGACAAACTGCACTAGCTCTGTGCTGTTTCATGCTAGGAAAACCCCTGTTGACTTCTTAAGCCATCTTTACGGTTCCACACTTCTAAAAAGCTGGGCCATAGAATATGAACAGGGTTTTTCAGTTTTGTGGGGTTTTCTTTCAAATTACAGTTTCTCACTGAGAAAGTGTGATTGATTCAGGCAGCATAAAAAAATCCCGTGCAACTCAGCTGGCCAGTCACACACTGAATTTCTAATAGCGATGCATCAGAGGACAGTTCACAAGCTGCATGCTTGTCTGTGCTCTTCAGCAGATCCATTAAAACAATCAGGTTTGTTTTACGAAGTGATAGATAAACAAAAAAAGCAATACTGCATATATCAAATATCATCTACAGATGAGCACACAGCTGAAATGCAGCTGCTTTGACTGGGTTCCACTTGAACCAAAGCCCCAGAACCCAATACTGATGCTGAAGAGAAAAGAAAAAGCTGCAAAATTAATCAAATGAAGCAACACAGCTCCGATCCCACCAGTTCAATCATGCCTGAGGTAAATACTCAACTGCAAGTCATCTCATCTACAGGGATAACTGCTAGGTCATGCAGTCACGTATGGAAGAGGCATGCTTTTTTTGTGCAGACTCAGACTTTACAATAGACACAATTTGTTCACAAATAAGACCTCCAGCTGCGCAATTTAAGATTCCATATCCTGTTCCTGCTGAGATACATCAACAACATGAGATATTAGATATTAAAGATTATGAGATAAAGCAACATGGCATTCTGATCCAAAAAGGTAAGCTTGCAAGTCCATGAAAATCCCTTTCTAATACAAGCAGAAAGGGCTTAGCATTAGCATAAGTTTGTTTGACAGTCAATAAAAATTAGAACCATTAAGGATTTATATTCCAGCAAGAAAACAAAACTTAGCATTACAAAAATCATCTGGCGACTTGTCCTGTGCTAGGAAGCTGTTTGGGTTATGTGAACACTTCGAATTGCCTGGGCAGCCCCATGGCTGTTGACAGTACCACGTACAGCTTCCCAGCCACACGGAAGGGGCAAATCCATCCTCAGAACACGAAGCACATCTATAGGAACGTGTGTGATGTTTAAGAGCTGCTTTCTTTGTGAACAAAGGGAGGAAGTGTTCCAGTACCCAACAGCACGTTGTCTTTATTTCCTCAATGATTTAGATCGAGCTGCTTCTCATTTATTACTGAAATATGTTTGTATCTGCATTAGATACATAGATGTGCTCTCTGGACATGTGACAAGCATGAGCCTCTCCAGTCCTATAATGGGAGCGGGGCTGCCAGGAAATCGTAGCGCATCCAGACCTTGGGAAAAATGGAAAATCCTCACCAGTGGCAATATAAGAGTGAGGGACAAGGGACATTTAATGGTGGAAAGGAAAAAACCTGACATAAGTGGGAATTGGACAATAGGAAATATGAATAATTTGGGATGGGGAAATGAAGGAAGCAATCAAAAAGACAGCAAGCCAGGACTTCATCAGACAGACTTTGACCTGAGATTGTCTTCATCAAGAATGAGCACACTAAGGGACTGAAGAACCAAGCAGAGGTCAAGAAACCCAGTTCTGGCACTGCTGATAATAGTGGGTGGTGTAATTACCAGTTAATGTGATTTTTCAAACAAAAACATCCAGCTTGCTTGAGAGAGAAGGAGAATTCCAGGTGAAACCTGCCAAGCATACCTAGTGATTTTCTAATGACAGTCCAGACTAGACCCTTGGTTTATTTATTGCTCTATCTGGTTTCTTTGATCAATACAAAACAAATCTGAGCTCAGGCCCAGAGCTGGCCATATACACTTCTGGAACACAAACCAATTCCATTCAGCCTTTCTTCCTCTGCTGTGAATAACAAAAGCTTATTTCAGTTGGCTCAGTGTTTAACAACAATTAACTCTGGGAGGAGGGAACGGAGACCGTATCATTTTTCAACAAACTGCAAAACTATAACTTAAAAAAAAATTCTCAAAAAAGTCCCTGTGTATGTATTTTAACTGAAAGCAAACAAACTTAGCATGATTTTGCAGGTGTTTCTGATTTAAGCCACATTTATTTGTTGTTTGCTACTTTCCCCCACGCCTTTAAGTAAACAATCTAAAGGCTTGCTATGACATACCCACCACAAAAGCACCAGCCAAGGCATAAGATCTGCAGCTTCCCAGCCCAGAAATGCCATCCCTCAGGATGCCCCAAGATGCGCAGAGCTTGGGTGCATCCCTGGCTGAGCCTGTAAGCACGCTGTAGTCAGGAAGGGCTTAGGGCCACTTCCACAATTAATTCCCATAGAGACAGCATTTGCATCTCCTGATACTGTGACAACTCCCAGACATGCTACCTGGCCAAAAGAGGAAAAAATGACCTTGTATCCTCAGGCAACTGTCTCCTTGCGAGTTCTTCCTCCCCTTCCAAGCAGCGGCTGGCTAGCTAGTAGAGCCAAGAGCATGGGAGCACTATAATTGTGGCTTGCAATTAAGAGATGCCCAGCAGCTGGGAAACACCACCTTGGATAATTTCCACAGCTGGCAAAGGCTAGATATACATTGACCACTGGTGGTTTTATACACCTTGCAAAGGTAATGTTGAAGAGAACCAGTTGTATTTACTGCAGATAGAAGCAATAATAACGTAGCTGAAGTCAAGGTAGCAAAAAGGTGCAATGTCAACAGTGTATTTGTTTTTTCTCCTTAACCACACTACCCCTATGCACAAGTAAAAAGTGGGCCCAGAGAAAGAAACTTACCAACCCAATCACTATCATTTTAATTTGTCATCATTCCCACCCAAACTCTTCAAGTCAAGCTCAGGGCCAGATTGGTGTGACTTACTTATGTTCTTCTATAAGACCGAAGACTTTGTGGTGTGGTTTGTTTTGTTGTGGGTTTTTTTCCTATTAAAATGTTTGCAACAAGATATTTCTTATTGTTATTAGAGAAAAGATGCTGAACAAGGAAGAAGCCTGTGCTTTACAGGGAAGGTGATTGCTCCCAGGGACTCTGATTGCTTGTGGCAAAAATCCCCACAGGTTCAGAATTTTTTAAATGTTATCCATCAATCCCATGAGAGTCCTGGTCTCAGCCCATCACCAGATAGCTCTGAAAGCCAAGAGTGATGAATTAGTCCTGTCAAGTGAGGGCTTGTATCTTTGGATCCAACGGGTTGCTCTGTGTCAAACAAAGAGCATCCTTGTGTGTTATGCACAATCATTGCCAGCTGGAGTTGTCTTATTGTGTTGAAAATAAACAATAATGACTTTAATGATTTGCCCTAGAACACACACTGGCAGCAGCATTGCTGTGGAAATTGTACTTCAGTACTTGACAGGTTCATTTTTAGTTGTGCAAGTAAAAGTAGTTGTCAGTAAAGTAAAAATACCGGTAAAAATCTGACACTGGTATTACAAAACCTGTCTGAATTGTCTCCTAAGGGTGGTCCTGCGACAGGCAGGTCCATGTGCACGGTGAGCTCATGGTCACATCCTCCAGAGCAAACTCTCGCTCAGCGTGTCGGTGCAAGGTCAGACACAACCTCAGCAGCTGCCTCCAGCAGCAGGTCTGCCAGAGGCAGGGGTGGACCAGTGGGGAGAGCAGAGGTGCAGCGCTCAGTGCTGCATCAGCCAGAACAACGCTCTTTTCATGCACATGTGTGTATACAGGGCAATTTCATATACACATGGCTAGATAGAGACAGATTTTGGACTACTTTGTTGGGATCCAAGAAGTCTTTTTGCAAACTCCACTGCCAGATGCTACCAGGCAATATACCAGGAACTTTTTACTGGGAAAAACTTCTCAAACCCTTTTCAAAGGATCCAGAAACTTATTCCTCCCACCATATAACCTGTTACTCAGTAAGAGAAAAAAAACCACCCACGCTTAATCCAGCACAGCTCCTGCACACCCGTCTCTGTATTTTTCTTATAATACTTGGTAGTGTTGAATTCAAGCACAGGTTTAACACGTAACTTACAAGTTATTCCCAGAATTGAGAGAGTTGTGTAGACTTCGTTGGTTTTCAGAACAGCTACCTCATAGAAATGCCACAGTCAATCAATTAAGAAAGCTAAAAGTAATCAGTCACCCACAGTTAATTGGATTTAGCAGTTGGTGAATGCTTTTGTTCTTGGATCAACTACACTCACTTTCAAAGCTGATTAAAAACTTTTGATGATCTCTTCCACCTGTTCAGGATGACAAACTTGCTCCAAAACCAATCACCTCCAAAACCCTGGGTAAACCAAAAGTAGCTCTTAGCAGGCTGCAGCCTGGTGTGAAGAGAAAAACAGGTGAAAAGTGAAGCAACACATGTGTAAGAAAAGTCCCTAGACACCAGTTTTTGAAGGCAGCTAACACTTAGGAAAGCAGAATCCTTGGGCACAGGAAGAGTGGAGATGCTGTCTGCAAATATTTGGTAACTGCCAGTGGCTTGTCTCCTCCCTGCCTCACCCAGCACTGCAGGGAGCCCCCACACAGGTGCACGTGGTGTGGAACGGTGTCGAGGGTGAATCTTCAAAACCTGAAACAACAGAAACTGAAAAAAGCAATAGCCAGCTTATTAGGGTGCTTCCCCTCTGTGAGGGATCAGCAATGTCATCAAAAGATTCCCACAGCTCCTGCAGGCAAGGCTGAGCTGCTGCTGCCCCTTTGGACGGCTGGGTGACTAGGAGCAGGTCGTGCCCCTGTGCACCTGCCCAAGCCTGAAACTCATGCAATGGTATGAGGGGGGTCTTCAGTTTTCCATTTCTTTCCTCCATCTGTGGATACTAGAGGTCAAAAGTTGGTGAATGATACACAGATGTCCTGCCTCCTCAACAACCATAGTGGAGCACTTTGAAAGAGTCTGCAAAAATGACAGAAAAGGTCTCCGAGGACATCACGTTGCAATCCTAACCATTTGGCCAAACAAACCCAATCTGCTGTCATAATATGAACCTGAAAACAAAGCTGACAAAGAGAGGAGTTGCAGGACTCCACAGAAACCTTCCCGTCTGTTGTTGGATACCATTACTTTATATTCTTAAACATGTACTTCAAATATTTGCATGAATAATAAAAAAGACCAACCTGAATGTGCTATCACTACTTGAGTCATTGCCAAAACGCACTTCAAACTGTATTTCCTGGTGAAAAATATGCATAAAAATTACCTTAGTTTCCTGTAGCATGCAGCTAAGGACAAGATCCTTAAGCTGATGCAAGTCAGGGCAGCCCAAGTTAAATCAGTTCATACCACGTGCAGGACCAGATCAATCCATTTATCCTCATTTTCTTACTATTGTCAGTGTCACCTTCCCTAGGACATCCACGTTATGCCGCTTCAATCAAACCAGCAGCCTCTTTAAGTGTGGAAGAACATCGTCATTCAATTTTAACCTCATTTTTTTCCAGAAGCATTTTTTTTCCAAGGGAAGTTTATCCAATTTTTCAAAAAGGTGAAAGTAAATGCTCTTTAATACTTGTATATTGTGAATCTGCTGGCTGGAAAGTCCCAGGTAAGTGCTAAGGCACAGATTAATGAGGTAAGCAGATGAACTGGGCACTCCCTGGCTTGCCTGGGGATTCTTGTGCTGAATTTTTAAGTGTTTGAGTTTCCAGGGGATCCCATTGGCACATGGCAACACGATGGCTCCCAGCTCCATAGCGCTTCTGAAAATGTGAGGCCAGAGTGTTTAAGGGGCTTTTGGATTTAAGACTACTGAAAGCTCTCTCTCTGATGCCTGCTCACCTCCCAGATGTTTGTATTTTCAAAGCCATCTGCTGCACAGCCTAAATACTGATGCTGTCCCAGAGCCCATGACCTTCCCTCAGCCTCCAAATGAGCAGGAGCTCAGAGAGCATCTCCCAGGATAGGGGACACCCACTCATCCCCTCACTTGCCAAAGAACCCTCCTGTACCTTTGAGCCTGCTCAGCCCAGGTGACAGGAGGCCCAGGTGAGACCACCATGGCTGATAAGGAGGTGGCAAGACAACACCTTTCATGAAAGTCAACATCCCAGTAACACTTCGATTGTGCGAGAAGGACTGGCTGTGAAGGCCACCAGAGGCAGGCAGAAAGAAGGTCCTACACGGGCAGGACCTGCCTCAGGCAGCTCTCACCAAGACTGGCTCAGGGCAGGGTATGCAGCAGGCTCCAAGGCATGAGAGGCACCAGAGCAGCACAGCAAGTCCCTCAGTAGCTTTCCAACCACTCCAAGCTCACGTGGCCTCTTGCTGTGACGGTTGGCTTCTCAAAACCCCTCCCCCAGGTGATTATGATGGAGACACTTTGGGAGCTTCATCAGCAAGATACTTAATGCAAGGCTGAAAATCCAGCTGGGAAGCAGGAGTGCATTACGTGAGCTGCTGCACCCCTCGGCTGAGCAGCTCCAAAGCATCATTAGAAGTTGGCAGTAGGCACCCACCTGCACCTGTAATTGCCTAACAGCCCCAGACTGCCCAGCCCTGAGATCTTAGCTGTTGACCTCAGGGGAGGCAGGTTACCTTGGTAGAAATGGGAGAAGGGCAGGATTCCTGATGGTGGTTTTGTTCTGCTGACCAGCTCTTTTTTATTTATTTTAAATAAAAAAAATATTAATGCCAAAATGCCTCAGACCATTTAATTCCTGACAACATTTTATAGAACAGAATCATGAGTAAATTCAAGAGCACTATAAAGACAAGGATTTCATTATCTTTTGTTGGTCTGGTTACAGGCTAGTAATCCACGGCAGATTACTGGAATATAATTGCCCTATATATATGTATGTATGTATGTATTTATGTATGTATGTAAAAAAGTAAGTTAGTGTAGCATATTCCTGTGACTACTCTCTCAATCCAGTCACAGAGAATACATTTTACTAAGCTGATTGGAATGGAATGCTTTAGGTTTTAATTTTACTTTTTAAAGAAAATGTCTCCATATTCATGTAACTTTCTCGGAGGCTCCTGTAAACAAAGAATTCTGCTCAGGGCCACTGCCAGAAATAAGATATGTCAGAGGTCTGTAACCCATTCAATAGAGAATCAGTCAATGGCCCAAGGGCACTTCCTTGCGAGGGAAAGGGTAAAATAACTGAGGTCAAGGCCTCAAATGCAGCTCTAGTTTTAACCATATTGGTGACTTAAAGCATAACATGCTTTTTTTTTTTTCCTCTTCCCAATTGTCAAAAAACATTTTGTTTCTCCTGACACATCTACAACGGTCCCAATGTCTCCAGATAAACCATGTCTGTTCTCCACGCTGCTCCACGCTCTGCCCATGGGCAGCTATGTACGTTGTCACTGAGATGCAAATATATAAGGCTTTAGAAGTAAATAGGTTTGCTTGCCTCATGCTACTGCATAAATAAATACGTGGTGAGAGTGAGGGGGCAGAGAGAGAACAAATGTCTTTTTGGTAAGGAAATAGTCCAGTAAAACCCATATAACTGGAAGAAAATGAAACCACTGGGGTAAAAAGTTGTGATAGGATGTTTTCTTAGATTGGGGAGCTAAAAGGAAAAAAGAGCAGAGACTCCGAAAGAGAAGGGACAGTCCCCAAATATTCAGTGCTCACTGCACATTTTCAAACAGCTGTTTCTTAAAAAGATGCAAAGTTTTTGCTTTCATTTAACAATAAAACTAAATAATTTGTAAAATTTCTTTATGTGTGTGAAATGGGATCTGTATTTCAAGCCATGATACATTCTCTCTTAATAGACCAACTGGCTGAACAAAGGCATCAGAGACACACCCACTTGGCTGGCTTGCTCTCTCAGGTACAGAAGGACACAATGAACTTGCTTTTAAAATGCAATAACCTAGTCCCATCAGCGGGATTTTCTTGGGACCATCACTGTACGATACGGTTCTGCTGGCATCACTGGAATCTTTCCCAAGAAGAATGTGGTTCAAAATATTTTCCAGAGAGACAAGTCAAAAGCTTAAGAAAATTCCTAGAAAAGCCGCCATCCTTTCTGCCATACCTGTGAACTGTGCACATGTATAATTCAGATAAAGTGCCAGAACACCTGTATGTCCTAAAATAAGCAGCAGCATTGTAAAGTGACGGTTAAGGACACTACACCCTTGGCACTCAGGCTGCGCAGCACACGCCTGTACATGTTACCATTACACAGCAATATCCTTTACCCAACATCCACTCTCAGTATCTGGCTTGGAGCCCTCGTCGCAGAAACTGCCCCTCTCCACCTTCTGCTGTTCTGGATGCTCTCACACCTCTGGTTTGCATTTTGCCCCTCCGCTTCTCCCTCCCCTCCCTCCTGCTCCTTTCACTTTCCCCCTCTCTGGCCACTAGTTTCCAACACCAGCCCACCAACCCGCACAGACGTAGCCCACAAGCAGAGCAACAAGTGCAGTAACTCAGCAGGGAGGTCGTGGTTCCCACATCGGAGGCGAAACCCTGGCCCAAAGGAAGCCGTGAAAACTAGGATTTCTGCCAAGGTGACATCTGGCCCCAGGCGAGATCCCGACAGGGGAGGGCGACTATTCCCAGCCGATCCCAGGCGTGCACATGAAACAACATTATGATCCTGCAGGTTTTTCTCAGGCACAGCGCCCACGGATACTACCTGGTCTCCAATGAAAAATCATTGAGATCATTAACACGGTCAGCCTGACTGCAGCATCCTTCACACACTACAAATATCCAGCACACCACACAATCCCGAACAGTAACAAGAAAAAGTAACTTGCTTTAAGGTACATGTAGGAGTTACACAGTTTAAATGAACTTCAGGAGTGCGTTCCTGCGAAATGTGCTGAAGAGAATTAATTTCTTTGGGGCAAACATCAAGATTATTATTCTGAGTTCTGTATTCATATCTGTTGTGGGTGAATCACTACATTAAAAAAAAATACAATAATTACAAGTAGTCCGTTTCAGGTTTGTACAGCAACTACTTTATTATTTTCAAATGCAAATGTTTGCATTGTTTTCTATTTTACAATTTTACAAACTAGGTATAAAAGACCATAAATAAATGACATAAGTTATGTGTACCTAAAATTCATGGAGGGGGAAAAAAATTACAAATTAACACAAAATAGAAAAATCTATATATCTAACCCAGAGATCGTTCAAATGCACGAACCAAGAAATGCTGTTAGATTTTTTCAGTATGAACTAAATTATAATATGCCTCATACATTCTAATTTTAACCACAGTCCTTGCATATTCCAACACACTTGCAGTGATACAAAAAAATAAATGCACTCTCTTTTTATTTGTCTGATTAGTATTTCAGAATTTTTTTTTTCTGGTTATGAAAATGTCACATAAAAGAAAAATACTGCTTTTTAAGTCCCATTTACTGGTTACTAACCAGTTTTTTGTATTTTATACATATATATTTTCAATACATAAGATCCATCACAAAATTAGTACAGCAAGAAACCCGGACAAACATCAACCAGTGGTGTGTGAGCAGGACAATTTCTTAACAAGCAGAGCCTTATCGTGCGAGACAGTCCCGGTGGCAACCTCGCCCCCAAGGGAAGCGGTGCCGGGGCACCCACTTTCCTTGCAGCACCCACTTTCCTTGCAGCACCCACTTTCCTTGCACCCCAGCCCTGCTCAGAGCAGGCGGCGATGGCCCATGGTGGGTGGCGTGGCTGGCACCTCCCGGCACCCTGACCATGCCTGGCTGCCACCGACAGTGCGGGTGCCCTCGCTGGCCCTTCCACAGACCTGCTGCTCCTCCTGCGCCAGAGCCGGCTGCACCGCGGTTAACGATGAGCGCAGAGGGTCGGTGAGGAGGGCAGAGCGGAGGAAGCAGGAGCAACCTGGGGACACCGCTTCACAGCTCCTGTGGGAGCGACCCCTGCCCCCCAGCAGTTTGCTGGGCTGCACTGGGCACCACGGCAGACGCCAGCCCCCTGTGGCTAGGAAGCAATCGGGGAGCATCACCTGCCCCACTCTTAATACCCAGTGCGCCCTGGGCTCTAGCGCACAGCTCCGCTCAGACTCGCTTACACTAGGTTAACATTGAATTCCCCAAACACAGAAAGCTTCTCTAGGTAGTACCAGCAAGTTGCAGCGCTGTTCCTCAGGCCACGGAAGAAAGAGTGCCTTCCACTGCGCTTCACCAGCTCCTCATCACCCGCACGAGGAACAGGACACATTTCACAACTCTCTCGCTAACTACTGTAACCTTACAGGTCTTGTTGCATTTTTGTTCCTTAACTGTGCTGGGAGCAAATGAAGTGTTTCGATTATTACAAGTTTTCACAGCTTGCACACAGAGCAAGGTGCTTCTGTGAACGGAAGAATTGCATATATTTATTCGCATTCAACAAGTCTCTAAAATCCTCTTTTTGCAGGTAAAAAAGGCTACTTAAGAATTCCGTTCAGGGTTACCAGTGGATGGATATGCAGGTGTTGCCTCCATCACCTTGCCATTGAGAAATTGGCCGGTCTTGATCATGAACAGGGTATTAGTACAAATAAATGACACTTAGGAAAATCTTTAGCACCCTTACAGATCCTGTAATCCACAACTCCAAAACTAACTTGAAATTGTCCCGTCTCAGGCTGCAGAACTACTCATTAAGGTTAGTGTGGCAGCTAAAAGATACACCTATAGATACAGAAATTTAAACATTTTTTAATGTGTGTGTTCTTGCTACCATTGCAGACACAAGCTACTGGCCTGCTCTCACATGGCAGGGAACTCCTGCGCTTCCAGAGGTGTTTTCGGCACATTCACAGGCGGTTCTACACACGAGGTGACTCACACACAAACACAGGCACACAAGCACACATACGCACCTTTCAGAGGAGATAATAATCCATTATCCATTCAAGGAAAAAAAATATATTCATATCACTGCAATGGCACGTTTTGTGTAAAATGTCACTTCAGCAACGTATATTGGCAGCTCACAGGAACTGGGTTCTTTGCTGCGGCACCGGGCCTGGTGTCCATGGTAGGATGGGTAGTGCTCTGTCATCTGCATTCGTCCAAGATGCAGCAGTGACAGCCAGGGGGATGAGGAGAGAAAATAACAAAATATATAAATAAAACTGAAGGTAGGAAGAGAAAGCAGAAGGGGAGGAAAAAAAAATATCCAGAAGTCTGCAGGGCTTTGACAGTACATTCCTCAAGTGACAACTGGGTGCTGAGTCTTAACGAGTTAGTTATCTCTCAAAGGAGAAAAAAAAATGGAGTGGGTGGCATGGAAAAAAAAAAAAAAAAAGAAGAGAAAGTCAAAGTCACACTCTCTTCAGGGACTGATGACTGTTCAGCGTGTGTTTTCCAGAATCAGTGCTATGGAAGACGCAACTGTGGATCCAGAAGGCTTCATGTCTAGTCTATGTTCCTCCCTGGTCACTATGATCAATAGGACGGGCTGTGAGGCCATGAAAAGCAAAATCTGATTTCCCTGCACAAAAAGAAAACACAAATATATTCAAAATCTCTTTTGATTCCCACAACAAGAGAGACACCCACAGCTGCCCAACTGCCTCCTCTCCCATTCCCCAGCAGAAGTGCTGCTCCATGCAGCCAGCGCCTCCTTGGCTGGTGCAATCGCTGACTCACAGAACAGGCAAAGACCTGAACTCATCTCTGCCTCCATGAAGAGGGGACACGGCAGCAGGTTCATGGCATTACACCTCTCCCCAGTGAGGGGAGAAGGATTTTGAAAAGGACGCAGGAGAAAGCAGGAAGAGATGCAATTCTTGCACAAGCGGGCGGCTGAACATCAAAGGCAGGAGGCTGCAGCGCATCGCCGTGCTCCCACCGGCTGCTCCGGCCAGCGAGACAGATACAGCCAGCAGGTCTCAAAGGGTGAGAACCCTCCACCTTCCTTGTCCCTTTCCTTTCCCTCACACTATTTCAAAGCCTTGCTTCCACGACATAGCTTATAAACAGGTATGGTTTTTTTATATATATGTATATATACACACACACACATTTCTGTGCCACCTATTTTTTTAAATCACTCTCCTCCAGCTAAAATCACATTCAAACGGATGCCCCCTCACTGGCCATATTTTATCACAGCGAACACAACCATCAATGGCAGTTCTGAAAACCTAGCATCTGAGCTGCCTTCACAGTTTTCACTCTACAGGGACACAGTTTTTCACTTTGTGTGGAAAATATTGGAGTGTTTTGAATTACCATTACTAGACTCCAAGAAAGCAATTTTACAAACAGGCCAGAAAATTGGGTATATTTTGGTTTTGTGCAAAAAGACAACCTCAACAGAATGCAACAGATTTACAGCAAGAGGAAACTTCAAGACTTTCTGCACTTAAGAAGCAAAATAACCTTTGCTGCTGAAAGTACACGAGTGTCAGGTCTTTAAAATGAGTAATCACTTCTTATGTTGCCTGGCAAAATGAATTTAAACATGCTGGTTTAAGTAGTTTTTTTAAAGAAATCTTAAATTTCTTGAAATGGAAAAGCTTTTACAAGTAATACCGCAAAACAATTTTTACTAAGCTGTCATGACTTGACAGGATCCACATTTAGCATCCCATATTCTGAACAAGTTGTTCTCTGAGAAAGTTGGGGGTGAGGCAGAGTTAAGTGGTTAAAATCAGCAAGTTATTGTTAAAAGTGACAAAAACTGACGTGAGTGACAATACAGTAAGTGTGACTTGTCCAACTGAGTGAGCTCTTTTGGATTTAGAATAAAAGCAATTATTAAAAAAATCTGACATATAAAGCCACTAAATAATTTTCGAATTTGCTGTCAGGTGTGGAGTGGGACCAAAATACTATAGACAAAAAAAACAGTCTTAGCACCACCTTTCTGACATTGTGCCTGGCACAGCTGAAACACGACGTCTGTTCTAGAGGATGTGTCATGAAAACCTTTCTCATACCCAGCACGGCATAAGTGGGCCTGATCCTGTCTCTTTTCTAAGCTCCTCTCATAACTTTGGTCCTCGAAAGGACTTCAAAAGGAATCTAATTTATACGTTCTGTTCAAAAAGAGTAATAAAAGTTTTAATATAAATAAAATTCAAGCCTAAATGTGTTCAGAGCTTTACCAGATAAAAGCTTTGTCCTGTGTGACCTTACTGAGGACAATCACATTCCTGTCGCAGTCCCCTCCACCTAGCAACCCAGGGGATGCTTTCACGCACTCAACTTTCCATCTGTTTCCTAAGAGGAGCTGAAGGGCAGCTCTTCAAGCAGCTCATGCTCCACCTTGTTTGCCGTACTTGCAGAGGGGCACTTAGACCTTAGCCATGCGGCCCACACCTGGCACTCACACCCACAGCTGCCTTGATAATCCAGCCTGCGGGGCTGGTTTCAAAAGTGAATTTGATTCCCACAGCCGCTAAGACTGGATCGCCGTGTCCAAAGTGTAACGTGTCCAAAGCTCCTAGCACTGAACCAAGCGCACCCCAAGACACACTCCTACACCTTGTCTGCACACAACATCCTGACAGCAAGACCAGGGTTTGAAACAGTGCAATTTTCAGTCATCAGATAGAGAAAACAATCAGAAACACTCAGCGATTAGTCTGGGAAACCAGCACAGGTTCATACAAACCAGCTGGGAACCCCAAATAATACATAGCACAGCACTACTTTTTTTTTTTTTTCCCCTCCAACAGCGATGAAATCCTAGCAGTTTAAGAAATAAAGCACCATGAACATGTTGGACACTGTACATCCACTGACCTTCTCTCCATGTGGCAAAGAGAATCGCTTCTTGAAAGAAAAGAAGTCTGAAAGCTCCACAGCCACGATTGTCACAGCTGACTACCGGCAAGATGTTCACAAAATGTCTTTAAGCGGTAGGCTTCAGCACGGCACAACAACTGCCAATAATCTCCCCAGAAGTCCAGTTTTGCCCAGTAATCCACAAGGTGGGTCATTTCATGTCTCAAGCCCGTAAATGGGTAGATCACAAATCAGCAGGCACCGATTAGCCAACTGATATTCTCACTGAGGTTTCTGCAAGTTATCAGCGATGCATCAAGTCCACAAAAAATATCCTAGGGCAGATTCTTCATTCCAGTGAAAGATGCACAACGGTGGTTTCACCCACAAATAAAACACTATGGTTGTAATCCTACAGGTCACAGGGAGAAGGAAAGTAATTTTGTTTTTTAAGCACAGTATCTGGCAGCAAACATAGCATCAAAACTTGAATGTGACTTTATATTTATATAGATACATGTATTTTACATATCGTTGATCAACAGAGAAGTATGTTCCAAGAAACAATTTGTTCCAGGTCTGGTTTAAAATGACGGCTTGTCATTTCTGGAGGCCCCCCTCCCAACACACACACTCGGTTTCCGCAATCTGTACATCAAGCAATGCTGCAGATCTTTATTTCGACGGGCGAGGAGACGAAGTAAAAAAAGTGCAGTTCTTCAATTAAAGTGCATGGATGAGGTAAACTAATTTCAAGAGTTTTGAGTTTATTTAGTACTGGCTCAGACGGGAACCATCCTGCCGTGCATCTGTTGCATTTGGGTGCGCATTGCTTGAACATTGCTCAAGATCTTGTTCTGGTGCACAATGGCAGTGATCCCAATCCTTGCCAGGTCACTGTGGAAAGCAAGAGAAGAAGCAGGGGGCTGAGAACCGTGGATCAGATGCCGGTGCAGAGAAAAATATTAAGCGTCAACCACAAGCAACACAGCAAAAGCAAGGCAGATGTACAGAAATGTTTAATTAAATAAGTGAAGGCATTGTGGAGGCATTTTAAAGTTATCCTCCATCCAAATGAAAGGCATTCCATTCCTTTAATGAGTGTAATGATATGCAGCATAAAGCAAAAGAGGATGATTAAATCCAGATTTACCAGTTTTTTTGCTCTATCGCTGAATACTTACTCCTGGTTCATATGCACCACAGCCTCTAGGGTGGTATAGCCGGCAGCTGTGAAGTTATCCTTGTATCGCTCCATTTTAATGGCTTGGAGCCAGTCACCGACAGAAACAACCGCCGAGAACTCGGGGGAGCTGGGATCCAGCAGGGCTGTGCTAGGTCTGGATGCCAAACAGTGAAAGGACAGAGAAATGGTGTCAGCTGCATCATGAATCGCAAACCAAATTATCCCCAACGATTAGGGAAAGTAGGGGCAAGACGTTGTGCCCAGCGAGACTGGTGGCTCTCTGCACAACAACGTAGGTCAATGCAAGAACCTTAACAAAACACAAATAGGCCAATTTTTGCTAAGAATGAATCTGACCTTAGGTTTCCATTTTTGCTTTCAGATCTAATTCGAACCACAATGCTGCTTACAATTTCTACTTCAGATGCAACCAAGTTCATAGAAAATGCTTTTACGTCAAAAAACAAAGAGGATGGCAATGCTGGAAGGCATTCAGCCTACTGGGTCTGTATCTCAGAAGCAGCAATGCACAACTTTGCCAATCCTGCATGTGTCAGACCTCAGCTCCGCAACTATAGAAACACTGCTGAAGTATGTGCAAAGGAACTGGGAGCTCACAGCCTGCCAGACTGGTTTGGAGAGCAAAACTCAGGGCGGGTTCAGAAAAATCCCATTTCTAGCCAGGTTCACAGGCATGCTCAGTACATTCAATCAAACTCAGGACAGCAGGGAGTTAATCCCCTCTTTAATCAATCCATTCCTGACCAGTGCGTGTGCCAGGAGTGGCGGGAATCATGCAAGCTTTGATCTTTGTTTCCACGGTGGAATGTGCTTCTCATTTTCCCTTGCACAGATTTGTGAATAATTATTTTTACAAAATTTCCTTCTCTTATTAATCTCTCATTCATTATTTCATGTATACTGTAAATCACAGTTTCATTAAACCATTATAAATTACTATTATCTATCCAACCAAAACAATTATCATTCAGCAATTTATTTGAAAATGCAGAGCATCAAAGATTAGGTGTGCAATAGCATAGTTATGTCTTGCCTAAGGCACCGAGTACGTGCTGGTAATACTTGGTACAACTCTTTTGCTGTACTATCTAACACAAGACCAATGATGGCAACCTAATTATATATAATTATGCTTCACATATAATGTCGTATAATATATTAATAATATTATACACATATTTGGAAATCATATTCCGAAGAGAAGATAAATAAAGATCTCTAAATAGCCATGAACATGAAATGACCTTGAATAGGCTATTAACTTACACACACACACACACACACACAAAATGACCTTGAACAGGCTATTAACTTTTGTAAAATCTATCCATTTTCAAAGAGCACCTGTACATTGGAAAAAAAGCAAAATGGAGGAGTTCATACTGTGATTCTCAAATCAAATTACCACAGCAGACCATATTGTGATTCTCACCATGTAAATTTTTTAAGCCTCAAGGGTGGATACATTTTTGCCAGGCTACCAATGCAATTCGGGAAATCCGGGAGATATGTGGTGATAGTGGCCTTACAGGGTTAATAATCCATCTTCTGATAATGCACATTGTAAGCAAGAGTCACAAAGGAACTTACAGGTTTAAAAATGGAAAAAGCTTTTTTCCAGGATGCTGTTCTGTTGGAAGCTGAAACAGAACCTCTGTTACTCCTTCACTAATTCAAGAAATTTATTTTTGTATTGCCCGATGGATATTTGTGTACCTTCCCATCTACTGAAAAATATTTTCCCATTATCTTCCTCTTTTCTTTTAAGCTCCATCTTTGCTGTAAGCAAATTTACCTGACAAAGCAAAGACATTTGAAAAAAATAGAACAAACCCTGTGTAAAGTAGTAAAGCTCCTATTACTTCAGCAGCGCTTCACCAGCTTAAACAAACTGCTGATCTGTCCCAACAAAGATATTTTGGGCTTACCCTACAACTCTGGGAGTTTCCTTCCTACCATACTTCTTTTGCACATACCAGGTATACCATGCTCAGCAAACCAAAAAAAACAGAAACGTAATGCAGGATCGGTGGAGACATGAAACTGGCTTTCCACAAAATTAAATTCAAATTCACATAAAAATTAATCCACACCTTCCTGATGTCTGCAAGGCGTTGGCTGTAATGCCGTCATACTCATTTGCAAATCCTACACAGATCTAGGGTTTATAAAACTTGGTGATGTATTTTTCCTGCAGAAAACCACATCACTCCTGTTAGCTACGCTGCATTAAGGCTACGCGTTCGAGCCCTTTCACTGGAGGGGAGAGGGAAAAGACGCAGCAAACTTTGAGCTTGCCAGCATCAGAACTTTTCCAGGACGGGCTTAAAGCTGTGCTCTAAACCTGGGTAGTGTTGGTGTGATACAACAGCTCTGCTCACTTGATTTCCTTCTCACAGAGCTAAGAGAGTCTGGGGTGCCTGGCAGGGTTCAGCAGTGTGCCAGCACGACCCCTCTGCTCTCTTGCAGGGTGCAACATCTGCTGTACAGTCTGGCGCTGCAGAGCTGCGGAGCGCGCCTCCAGCCCAGCGCAGAGGTTTAGGTGACTTGCAGGTTTGCCTGTCATCTCCACTGTGCTCCCTCGTACATCAGCATTACCAAAGCCCAGCTGACCTGGAGCTCTCGCTGCCTGTCCTCTTCAGGCTGTTGGGGTTGCGGATGAGTTTGTCCAGCATGTTGACGATCTGTCCGAATTTAGGTCTGTCACTGCGTTCCTTCTGCCAGCAGTCTAACATCAGCTGATGGAGAGCAATGGGGCAGTCCATCGGGGGTGGCAGCCGATACCCTTCTTCAATGGCTTTAATAACCTATAAATGGCACAATTAGGAAGACATTAGAGAACATCAGACGCTACTCACATCTACCAGCTGAGCATCATTTATCCTAGGGCAATCCAAAGCATGGAAACAAATCCACAATTAAGTGAAACAACATGGAAAATTGCACTCAGACTCAGGCAGTTGGTGGTCTCAGAACTGTCATTGCTCTTCAGCAATTCAAAACTAAAAGGGTACAGCATCCAAAGTAGGCATCGGATACAGCAGGGTAATGTATCACAAAGAGCACGTGGGATACAGGGATGACAAAATAGCCCAGGTTAGAATTAAGCAACTATCCTTGTTGGACAGAGAATTGGAGAAGCAACCGCTCCACAGCAAGTCTTTAATATCTGTCACAGTTTTGGCTTCAATATGTTGAAGATGAAATTTTATCCATCATTTTTAGGATACAGTAGATCACCCCCTTCTCCCTCTACTCCTGGGATAGCTCATCTCTGCCAGTAATACAGGCCTTGTAGTGAACCTGTTCTCTCACCACTGCATGCTCTGAACCAAGAAATGCAGAGATGGGAATTCTTTGTGCAGCTTTATCAATAAAGTTACAGAAGTCCAATGCAGCAGCTTAAGTATGCGCTTCATATTTAACAGAAAACAGAAAAACTCACAAGCTAAAGTCATTTCAGGCCCTCCAAAAAGGGCTCCAGGGTTCAGGACTCTGGCGGTTTCTTAGCACTCTCAGGAGAACACAATGTGGCCGGGACTCAATTCTGATACAACAGGGACATGACCCAGAAGCCTTCAGATCTTAATTAATTTATATGACTTTGCTGGCAGGATTCACCATGAGACTGGAGACCAGGAGTGCACAGAGACTGAACTGCACTAAATTCCGTTCTGGGTTTGTCCAATTAGTGGCTAAAATCCACTGGGAGGACAGGGCGAGGGATACATTTGCACTATTAGCAGCTATTCAGTGACCTCAAACGAAGTGACACTCACTACTCCAGAAAGTACGCAGATCCTTTTGATTTCTCTTGATTCAACAGACGCTGAGAGTAATTTGAAATCCACTTCTGCTTTGTTGTGAAAAGCACTGCTCTCACCGTCATTAAGGAGGAAAAAAAAAATGCTATGTCTATGCCATGTGCTAAAAAAGAGAATGCAAAGACGGCACCAGTGGCTTTCAGTGTCCTGTTCAAGCCAGCTTCTTGACATGGTCTAGCACCACACAGTAGCAGAGTACACCAGCCTAACACGCTTGCTCTGCATTTGTTGCACTGAGTTCCACTGTGCTGTGTAAACATGCCTGATATAACCGAGACACATCTGGTGTTTTATTTTCTTGCTAAGTCTTGATGACTTCCTGTTAGCAAAGGAAGGCAAGACTGGGTGCCAGAAGAGACACTTCACATCAGAAGGAAATTAAAATTACATCCCCCGTTTAGATTAAATGCCATCCGCATCTAGACACTCTTTGAAAATGTTCAGCTCTACACAAGAAAGCAGATGACTTGTAAAATGACTTAACCACTCCCTTGACCATATATTCAGATTAACATTTTCTTCCTCCTTTTTATGTTTGTAAATCCCCTGGGAAAAGAATTATGGATAATCTATGCCTCATTTTCACTGGGATATTTTTTTTTTTCATTTAATAAAAATTCTATTAGCAAAAGCTCTTATTAGCATTATTATTAAATACTCTTCTGGAATAGCAGCCATTGTGCATGCTCCCTGTTGGAATACACTGAAGTAGTCCAGATGGTATGGTTAAACAGGACATGCATAATTTAAGAATGGTCATTTAGGAAAGCTGCTTTTTAATGTCCTCGGGGGGCAGCTATACAATTGTCACAAGGATGCTCTGATGGATAATCAGAAGGGGATTTCATATGTGTTCTTTTAGATATCCTACAAGAAATAAAATCATCTGGAAGAATTACAAGCATGCTGGGGCTTGAAGAATTAACTCCTAACGGGAAGCCCCATTAGATTCAAGTGTTTCCTCTTAAAGACTTTCAATAAAGTTGAGATTTAATATCAACATTCAAATCTGCCTCCTTTTGACAGTATTACCATCTGACAGTTTAAATATATTTGTTCCCTTTCCCCCATTCTTCTTTCTTACTTTAACTGCTCATAATATTTTTCCTAAAATTTAAAAAAAAGGAAAAAAATTACCTGCACAATTTATAGGCCCTACCTTGCGAATCCCCTATCCCCTGACCATAAACCAGGCTTCAAGATCCAAGGAAGTCTTAGTTCCAGAGAGGT
Organism: Falco naumanni; assembly: GCF_017639655.2. Taxonomy (NCBI): domain Eukaryota; kingdom Metazoa; phylum Chordata; class Aves; order Falconiformes; family Falconidae; genus Falco; species Falco naumanni. Next base: position 9,501,555 of record NC_054066.1, read on the forward strand.
TCCCTAAGAAAACAGGAATCTACCACCCATGATATCCTTTGAAAAACTTGGAGTAAATGTCTTGTAACCATATAGCAATTGACACAGAAACACATCAGCAGACATCTAAGGACAGAGATAAAGGTGCAGGGAGAGAGGGAGAAAAAAGGAAGAGGAAGCTCAGAAGACTCACATCTTGATTGGACATATCCCAGTAAGGTCTTTCTCCGTAGGACATCACTTCCCACATAACGATGCCATAGCTCCACACATCACTAGCTGATGTAAATTTACGGTAAGCAATTGCCTCTGGTGCAGTCCACCTGATGGGAATCTTGCCACCCTGTCACAAATAAAAGAAACCACAGGCTGAGTCACTGACCCAGTAATGTGCATGTCTGACACTGTTCTACGCTGCCATTAAAAATACAAAATGGTTCTCTGTAAGCAATTCCAGAATCCTTCTTAAAAAGGCATCCACTTTCTCTTTTGCTTGCCATAAAACTGTCAGATCCAACCAGGAGGCAATGCTGCCCATCTGTTTTCTTCAGTCACAAGGAGGCGAACCAGTAAATGGTTACATGTATTTTTATCAGCCCTCTAAGAGATCTCTGCTTAGGGCTATGCTGAAGCATGAGAACAAGCCAGGGGTTTTACAAAGTATATATTAGAGATTTAGTTGACAAAACAAATAAGTACATGCTGTTAATTACTATTTCCTTGCTTGCCTGTCTGACCTGTTTGGCCTGTTTCAGAAAAATGGGATTATAAATGTTTTGCTTTTCAAAAAGGTAAAATAAAGAGAGGATGAACTGGGAAGATTTATGAATACCGTGGTGTTTCCCATGGGCAATATCCCAACCCCTACCAGAGATGTGAGATGGCAAGCAAGCCTCTGGGCTCTCTCAGTCCCTGTGGGAGGAGCTCAACATCACTCCATGGTGCAAGGCTGCTTTTGATACCTGTTGGAGAGAGCTGCCTCTTGTTGCAATACCTCTTTTTAAACAAATAAAACAACCTGGGCATCTGATTTGGGCCACTGAGGTCCTGCACTGTTTTAAAAGGAACTCACACCATCCTGTTTATCTGATTTTTCCTTAGCTGAGTGATCCCAGGCCAGAGATTTCTTCTTTTGTTTATGCTAATATGCAAGGTGTTTTTAATTGAGCTTTTGGTTTCCTGCAGTTCCATCTGGGGAATGACTTAAGCTGAACAAAGGTTTTAGGGCTTTTTCATTTGCTTTTATGCTTTTTTGATTAAGTTTATTTTGGTAGGTTTTTTGTCAGCAATCTTCTAGATAGTTTTTATCCATAACTGAGGGCAGCATGTGCATGCTTAATGGTTTATTGTTCTAATATCTCTCTCAAGTGTTTAATACAGACTTGTTCCAAAGCCAAGTGAAATCAAAAGGGGTTCTCCTGGCTTCTTTGGGCTTTGCATCAGGCTTTTTTTCAATGCGGTTGTAGTAGTATGTGCCTTGTGTGGCTATAGGATGCTCTCACTTTAATGAGTTAACACTACTAATAGGGAGCAGAACACCTCATTCTCTTAAAAAATGATGCTTTAAAAATTGCATTCTATTGCACCAACTCTGGTTATGAAAGCCTTCTTTCAGACGCAGATGCATGGACATGGTTTATACATGGTTGCTGTTCTAAAACTTGTCAACAAGGTCTTTTTACTTAGCTGCTTGAGCACAGTGGAGTTCATTCAAATTTTCCTGATCCTTCACTACTGATACCAAATGAAGACAATGCACTATAAAGCAAATGTCATCGATTCCCTGCAGTTCACTCTTGAGAGCAAACATAATACTACATCTCCACTCACTAAATTCAAAGGGAAGCTTTTCAATCATTTCTGTCTTGCCCTTGTGTGTTTGGATAAATTTTGATTTCCCTGAATACAGCTTTTCAGACCTCTGCTTCTGCTTCTTCAACTTGCCACCCTCACGAGTGAGAAATACCAAGGCTGGCCAGCATTTAATACTACATGTGTCTATCCTTCCCTGTAATGAACTGTGAATCCATTAAAGGATGAGTGTTGAGATTAAACCGCAAAATCTGAGTGCTGCAGACAAACTCTGCACTAGGGAGAACAGATGGAGAATGGCAGATATTTAAAAACGAAGAAAATAAGCAATTAAAAAAGGAGATTTTATAAACTCCGACTTTTTTTTCTTCGCACACATGTTAATTACAGAGGTATTGGTACAAAGGCTGGTAATGGTTGGGATGTTGTTTTGTGGCCAGAAGTACTTGCATTAGTACTATTCCACATGCAGCATATTAAAATGGCTTTTAGCAAAATTAGTTAACAGTGGGATGCTGAAATATAGATAAAATGAGAAAGAAACAAAAAACAGGAATGAAGGCCTCACACTTTCCCCAGTCCAAATTATTTAGGACAAATTTATGACTAGCTTTGCGATGTGCAAAAGTGGATTTATCTTTTTTTAATTTTTTTTTGGTGGCATATCTAAATTTGCTGCATCAAACCTCAGTGGGACTAGCCACTTGGAAATCATTTTGCATGTCTCTAGAAGTCAGAAGGAATAGAAGCCCAAGCTCTAATTTCTGGCATCAGATTCCTGTCACGCACTCCAGCACACTGAAGGAACAAGAGGAATACATGGGTCACATCCTCAGAGAAGAAATACTGATGTAGCCACTGATGTAGCAGTAACAGTACATCAATTTACACTAGCTATGGAGTCTGGGCGAATGCTTATTTTTAGGTTGTGATATAGGTTTTCACTTGTGACTGAGATTATTTTAAAACAAACCATTGTCACCTCCCACATAGTCAGACAAACCCAAAATGTAGGAAAGAAAACCAGCCCACTGGACATTTTCTTTCCCTCCTTACCCGTGTGGTGTAAGCTGCTTCAGGGTCATCTTCCAGGACTCGGGACATGCCAAAATCAGACACTTTGCAGACCAGGTTGCTGTTGACTAGTATGTTTCGAGCAGCTAGATCCCGATGCACATAGCTCATGTCAGACAGATACTTCATCCCTGAGCCAATGCCACGAAGCATCCCCACCAACTGGATGACTGTAAATCTGCCATCATTCTTCTGCATATGGGGAAAGGAAGAAAATCACTGAGCATTAAGCTAAAAGCTACATTATTGCCATTGCTGAAATTGGCAAAGAGCATATCTCTGGATCCCCATCTTCTCTCAAATAAAATGCAATGCCATTTCCTCGCTCTCCTGACTAGTGTCTATAATTCACCAGTAAAGTAAAAACGCAGAGGTTCTGTCACAGCTTCCAGTGATGCAGTATCCAGTTTGCAATGAATCTGGTTTTAATGAGTCTATAGCATTGCAATGCTTTCAAAAACGGAGCAAATCAGAACTCTTCCTGTTAAACATGGATTATTTAAGACCTTGCAATTTTAAACATTACATTGATTCTATATTCTTCCACTTTACATTCATTCTGTTTTTCGGTAGGAGCAACGCCAGAAAACAGAATTTCCCAAGTACAAACATAATTTCTTTAAAAATGCTCAATTTTCAGTATCTTTCTGGAAAAAAAAACACCAAAAACAAACAAAAAACCCCCAACAAAACAAAAAAACCCCCCACAAACAAACAAAAACCAAACCAAAATGAAAACCAGAAAATGTTTCCCTATATAAAATCTCCTTTGCTTATTATGAAAAAATCACCTACCCTGAGGAAGGCATCCAAGGAGCCATTCTCCATGTACTCAGTTATGATCATTACAGGTTTACCTAGAGTTCGCAGAAAGAAAAACACAATTCCTTGATGAACACCAATGTTAATGGGATAAAAATGGGTTGCACATGATTTTACTGCCAAGACACCTGGCTTACACAATCTAATTTAATTTTAAAAGCAGCAAGCTTATGCCTCAGCTGTAGGGAGCAAGGGAAGAAATATTATAGGACAGAAACATTTAAAGGGCCCCATCTGGAAGGTTAACCCTTTGGTTGACTCATTGACAAGGTCTTTAACTAAAGTGGCTACTGTTCTCTAAGGAATATAGGAACTGATAATTGAGAGCTAAGAACCAAAGATCTGTTCAAACTTGACAAAATCTTTAGTGTAATTAAATTGCTTGCAGACTAGAAAGCCTTCCTCTTTCAAGATGGAATTTGTGAATGTTTTGGTCTCTCTGCCTCTTTTGAAAGATCAACGCTTTAGGCGATTTAGAAGCTGTCAGAAGCTACAAGGTATTCCAAGACAACTGGATTCAAGAATGAAAAAAAAAAATACAAGCTGTTCCTCTCAACTTTCTCTGTCCCAAATTTGTATCCCATGTCTCTCGTTATTTATAAATGAGTCAAAGCCATTTGCTTCGCAAAGTCAACCACAGGATAAATGATTCAATGAATTGTATCGCATGTGGGGCATCGTGCTTCAGCAGCACTCAGCTTTCCACACTGCAATACGGAGAGCCAAGCTGGGCAATCTGAAGAGAAATGTAATGTAATTTTACTGACACAGGGATGCTTTCTAAGCACTCTCCTGCCTAAAACAACAGCAAATACATAAATAATGCTTGATGTTGTCTTTAAGAGCTTTACAAAGCCATACAACACTGAAACTGAAAACATTTAGGTACATACAAGTAAAAGTATTATTTCACAGTGTTAAATCATGCTGGGTATTCAGCATCTAGACATTTGCAGAAACAAGTCCAATATCATCTCCATTCTAAAAGTGAACAATGGTGGATGTAAAGAAGTGACTTATCAAAGGTTCAGTAGCAAAAGCCCATCCCCAGATAAGCACTGTCTAGCCCACCCGAAGCCAAGGGAGCGTCTGATGATCAGCGCCAGGCTGGCATGGCAACCCTTCCTCCACTTAGGCTTTAGCTACAGGAACTATAGTTTCTCCCTGCATTAAAAACTGTGTCCCAGAGGAACTCTGCTTTTGTACTTCCTTGAGCAGGTCAAGGGAACACTATGGGGAAAGAAGGGTTCAATGGACCTGTCACCTAGACTGTAGATAGCTCAACTCTGTCTTGGCATCAGAGGTATCAGAACTACTCAGCGTTGTCTTGCTTCAGCCACCAGCAAGTATCTGCTCCAGAACAACCAGCTGTGAAAATCACCCTACCATGAAATGTTACAGCATTGGAAGTTTCCTTAATCATTACTACCTCAGTGTGTTTTTCACCAAGATGTTTTTCTCTTCATTTCTCGGGGATTTCTGTTTTTGAAGTAACCTTCTTTTTTTTTTTATTAGAAAACAATATTCTATACAGACTGACAGTATTGAAATTTTTCAATTTTCAGTCATTTATTTCGCTTAGATCACCATCTACGTGCAATACATCATTTACTTCATTCACCATTACTTTTTTCACCTCTTCAGTCCCAAACCACCCTTTGCACACCTTTTACTATTTCTGCTTCTCCTTCCCTTCCCAACTGATATCAGAACTCTTATTATTGTTTTGGTCCCATGCAAATTGGCATGCCTGTGAAATGCCAGTCTGGCAGCTGAACCCCTTCTGATTTGCATGAATGCAGCAGAGAAGTGATGGTATTGCACAAAGCAAACTGGTCTAGATGAAGGGCTTAGTGACCTTGGCCGAGTACTTGCACTCTTAAAGGAAAGTGATGCAATAAAACATAATTCTCCCTCTAATTCACCTTTGCAGGCATTCTTTGGTAGAAAGAGAAAAACTCCAACCGAATCTGCATATGTCACTGTTTCATTTATCCTTTGCAACTGTGACCAGAACCCTTCCACTGAACAAATACAGCTAAATGAGTTTTAATTAACCTTCCTCAATCAAAAGATACTATGTCAACGTAGAAAGGAAGAAAGGGAGACTCTTTCAGTGCATTAACATGTAATTTCATTACTCAGGCACTTCTTTAGCAGGGGAGGGGGATAGAGAGAGGAGAAGTTACCATCAGTGACTCAATTATTAAAGTACTTGACTAGCAGCCAATAATTTATTCATGTTTTTCTGCTGCCTCTCTCAGCCCCCATCTACACCAGTATTTATCTCACATTTTAATTTTCAGTTTATTAAATGCATTCATTTATCACAGCATTCAGAAAACCTATGGAGAAATTGAGATAAATGTCTCCTTAAGTAGCCCTGTTTACCAAACACACCAGCTCCGAGGTAACCAAGCTGGCGTGCTGCAGAAACATCGCAAGCCAGGCAATGAAACGTTCTTGGGTCAGGTTACCACCTCCTCGGTGAAAATTTCAAATCATTTTAATTCAGTGACAACTGCATTATGCAAATGCGCCCAGTCATTTATAACTGCTAGAGCTGTAATAGCTCAGGGGGTTCCAGCCTCGGTGGGATTTCAACACAAAGATTCCCCTGTTGCCTTTTACAGAGGTGCTAGAAAAATCACTGTCTGCAGCAAACACGGCGGCCTGACCGCAACCCTCCCTCTTTGTTATGACAAAAACAAAAGGAGAAAAAGAGATGCAGACCTTCAAAATCTAAAGAGAGTACTATCTTTTCATCTCAGTTTTGAGGGAGGCCCTCAGTAAACAATGGTCAAAATTAGTCCAAACCCCTGTTTTCCCCAACAGACTTTGTCTTGAAAAGCAAACAGCAACACGCTCTATGAGCCATTTTCAACAGCTGTGAGAGAAGGCAGTCTAGGAGAGGGCAACACAAATGAGCAAGGGTAGGATTTCCAGAAACACAAGTGGCAGAGTAAGCATCCAGCTCCCACCGACAATTCAGGAGGGACAGGGTTTTTCAATGATATTGATGGCTTTGACAACCCTCTGTGGGAGATACTTCGTTCTTCTAGTAATATTTCTCCTCCATGTCTAATTTTAATTCCTTATACTATTAATATCCTGCATTCATGTTCATCATGCACACCATCAGCTGCAGAAAATAAGCTTCACAAATCCACCCTTTAACAGAGCTCACAAGATTACTGTCTGCTTGCTTTGCCACCCTGAGCACGAGCCCCTGCATCCAAAGGGTCTTTCAGGACCTGCGATCAGCGCCGGGCTTTGCCAACATGCTACCTAGGGCAGTCAGAGAAGGGGCAGTAACTCCACCATCGCAGCAGCACCTTATCAAGTCCAACCCAAGCACACCTGTCACACAGGTGCATTTTCAGTTCTAGTCTTGAAACAGCATCCAACGAATGCTGTCATTCTTTTTTCTAAGGCAGGGTTCATGGCACAATGAACGCTAACAGACTTAAAAAAAACCCAAACCAAACAAACAAAAAGATCAGCCAGGTAAATTCTGCAGAGTGAAATTATCACACCTGTAAATCAGAGAAAACAAATAAGCAGGTTTCATGCTGAAATAGCTGACTTCATTTCAAAGGCTTGCTCCTTACATCTGTGCTTTACACCTTAAACATATGACTCCATAGTTTTGTTTTGGTATTTTTCCCCCAACCATTTTAAATTCTTTGCTCACCATCTGCTTTTGCCTATCCTGTAACAATCAGCTCGGTCTAGCAAAGATGTGAAAGATGCCTGTTTGGCATAGCAAGAAGGGAGAAAAAAAAAAGTTCACCCCTGCAGTATTAATTCCCCTTACAAAATCTTGTACAAGCTGCCTACAGATAGAGTATCAGTTGAAACCATAAACCCATTTATAGCTGACAACAAGATTAATGACTTGTCCTGCACTGATTTCCTCCTATTAGCTATCAGTGGATCTGTTCCATCTGTCATTTCACAGGAATGAGAGTAAAAAGGGGAGGAAATAAAAAACAAAAAACAACCAGCACACACCACCGCATACTTAATTTCTCAGTGACTTCCAAATTGGCCTTGTCATGAAAATGACCTACTTACATTTAGTAACTACACCTTCCAAGTGAATGATATTGGGGTGGTCAAATTGTCCCATGATGCTGGCCTCGCTCAGGAAGTCTCTCCTTTGTTTATCAGTGTAACCAGCTTTTAGAGTCTTGATAGCAACACAGATCTCTCTTTTTCCTGGTACTTTGAGGCGTCCACTGCATACTTCACCAAATTCCCCTTAAGGAAAAAGGCACAAGAATAAATAGTCATGAACATGAAGCACATGCTTATGTTGTCAAACTGTTATGTCAGTTCATTTGGGGGAACTGTCATGCAAAAATCATAGGATCCCATGTTTCCTAAAAGCAAATTTAGAACTATATTTACAGAAAAAAATGCAAAAGTTCTGGCACTTACCCACACCAATAACTTTTTCAATCTTTATGCAGGAGGCATCAATTTCTTTGGCAAATTCCCTCACAGCTTGGTTTGGATCCTCATATGTAAAAGGATCCACATATGTTCTAACACCTGCAAGGCAGAAATGTTTTATTTGAAGTCACTGATCTACATGCTGCTAAACACAGAACATATGAGACTGAAGCCTTAATGATCTACAACAGCAAAGAGAGTGTACAATAAAAATGTACTGTAAGCCAGGAATGACTGATGAAGGAAGGAAGGTCTTAATGTATTTTTCCCCTGATGCAATTTTTTTAATGTAAACATTTAATATTTCCCAACATTGATGTAAGGAATCAGGCTTTTGCCAATAAATGAACTTCACAAATCACCAACATCACTCAAAGGCCAGTAGCCTGTCTATGGACCTGTGAGACACATCCCATTTCCCTTCTGGGAGCCAAGAAATTCTGAGCTCAGGTCCTAGGTTTGGTACCTGGATGACTGAGATGGAACTAACAGTAGGATTCGGTCCTAGAAAAAAAGGCAGCAAAGTTCACATTCCCTTGCCTGCGGGATTGCCTCCAGCCCATCCAGCAACTGTTTTGGCAGAGTATTGTGGGGTAAAGTCATGCCTAGATACCGCTGTCCAAGGACAGGTATCTTTCAGCAGAAAGGCACAAAGGAAGAATTTGATGAACCTTTTTCCTGCCTGACCCCTCAAAACATTTTACCCCGATACTTCTACTTTGCCTGTTACTAAAGCACATAGTTTCAAAGAAAGATGTTTTCAAGAGAGGAAACCAGAAACATATTCATCTCAAGAGGAATGTCATCCCTTATTTCCCAAGCATCAGAACACGGGACATGTTTTACGAACCACATCAAGAAACCGAAGCACCACTGCCTTTTACCTTGGTTCAAGTGTTTCTCCTCATCTGCCTCTTGCTTAGCCTTACTGTACTTGCTGCGTCTGTCAGAACAAAAAAAAGGCATTACAGTTCAAAATAAATATCTTACTTTGAGACAAGCTCAGTCTTCTCGACCTGCTGAGACTTGAGCTGTTTGCACCTGCCACGACCTGTGCTCGGCAGCTCCCCTACAACAGCCCCTGACACAATATCCATTTACCAGCAGGGTAGGAGACTCCTCAGACTGCTTTAAGTGTTATTGGCATCAACAAAGCATCAAGAGAAACACCAATCTATTTGCATCTTGGCATTTAAAAAAAGAAAAGAAAGCTTGCGTTTTGGCTACTTTTTCTTCAATGTATATTTGCAATTCTGTGCAAAAAGGGGCCAAATTGCTTTTTAGCCCTATCATACAGGGATTTCAATGCTACAACAGAGTGTTTTGGTAGATTGATTTTCATACATAATTAGGCCAATGCCAACACACTTATTTAACTGCAAATTTAAAACTGGAAACAAGTCTATTAACACAGAAATCAGGATGGCAGCAAAAAAAACCCTATCAAACATGCAGATCACAAAGATTTTGTTTATTATTTTAATCACTGTATAATTGAAGGGGTAAACAAATCCCAATGGCAGAAGTCCTCTACTAACCTTCTGAGTTAGATACAAGGTAGTATAGCATTTTAATTCTATAGATTACTACTTCTATGCCTATAGACATGATATTGTGTCCAGTTACGTATTTAATTAGTTCAGCTTTAAATGTCACTGGATAAGAAAAGTTAATGCAAAAGGTTAGCTTGTTAGGGAAGATACTGAGGATTCAGCTCAGCCAAACGCATACTGGGACTTGAAGTTTCCCAGCATCTAACAGTACGTAGATGCAGAGATTTGATTTGGGCTTTTAGCCATCATTCTTGAAAGTTCAGAACCAGGTGTAAGAACAGACACTGCCGAAGAGAAGGGCTTGGTTGCTTCCTCCTGGGTATGCCTGTTCTTATGGCAGTCCAAGTCTCCCAGGCTGTCAGACTCAGGTTAGCTAACTGGGATGGGCTTGGGCTGGAGTGAAGAAGAGGGAAGGCAGAAGGAGAAAGCAAGGCTGGAGAACAGGAGGTAAGATTGGCACTGCCTGCAATGTGCAACCTGCTGCCTGGAGTGGGGCAGGAGATGACCAGGCCTGCCAGGGACACTGGGGTGAGACTAGGTTAGAAGTCTGGAAACGGTGAGTGGGTAGAGGAAGAAAACAGGAGTGGGTGAGAGAAAGACCTATCTGGAAATTTGAGTTAAAAGAGGTCAAAAACTCACAGATAACAAGAAGAAAACGTGGCTGCGAACCTCGCTTGCAGCAAGTCTTCCCGAGTCTCACCATTCCCCTCCCATCAGCAAAACTCATCTGCCCATTAGCACAAAGCACCTCACTTCCCACTCAGTGCCTGGCCTGTGGGGAACGGCAGCTTCCCATCCCGTCAGCGGAAAGGACATTTCCCAGCCTCTGTCTTTGCAGTCTCTTAACGCTGGGTGTTAAACATGCTATGCCAATAACAAAAACTATAAATTAACCATGAAACAGAAGGAGAAGAATATGCCATTTGACATGTGAAGACTACCCGACCTTTGAACCGAGCCTCACGGCTCCCAACAACATCATCATGACTTGTGTTCAGACATAAAAAGCAGGTACACATCCAACCATAAACGGTTGGGAGCTTTTTTTCTTTACGAAAGTCAATTAAACGCAAATGGCTCCAAATCACAAGAGCATTATTAAAAACCACACTGGATCCAAACATCAATTTAAACCATTTATTTGCCCGAGGACTTCCAGCACTGGTATAACAGAGCTGAGTTAAATAAAAGAACTATGCTCTGCTCGCAGTCACTGAACTGAGTAAGGAGGAGGCAGCACAAATCTCACCCAGTGCCATATGGGACCGAGTCAGCTAAGGGGATTGCAGAGATGATTTCAGGTATTATACAACATCTCTCAGAGGAAAGAAAAAAAAGGAATTTAAAAAAAAAAAAAAAGAAAGAAAAAGATTCTGCATTTTAAGCAGGACCCCTTCAAATTCATTTTATTAATGCTCAGGCACAGATGGGAAATATGAAACAAACAGGCTTTGCATGAAAGCATTTTGAGTACGAAATGCTCTTTATCTTATTTTTAAGAGTACCAGCACCCTAACAACAGACAAAAAATAACCTCCCCCCCAAACCAAAAGACATACAAAAAGCAAAGGGAAACAAAGGGATTACTGTTCAAGCAATATAATTGTAGCTTATTAAGTTTAAATAATACCTTCCAAACTAACTACCTACTTCCACTTCTGCCTGTGTCACCCGTTGACCTCTCCCGCCTGGCTGGGGGCAGGCCAGTCCTGCCTGCCATTGTCCCCTGGCACGGGCACCCCTCGGGGGCGGCTCACCTGGGCGGCAGAAGGGAGCCTTTGTCGCAGGTTGGAGCCCCGTAATTACAGGGATTTTGGCGGTGGCGATTAAATAGCGGCATTCAGGAAAAGAACACAGAAGCTTTCAGGAACCGTGGGGGTCAGAGGCACAGGCAGAGCTACAGGTGGGGGCTGGCGATGAAGAGGAGGTCACAACAGAGGGTATTAGCACGCACTGAGGTGAAACGGCACGGCCCCACCGCCCCCACCGCCTGCCCCCCAGGCAGAGGGGCTGGGCGGCCACGGCGCTCAGCACCAGGCTGGCAGGGCACCTGCTCCAACGCCACCGGCAGCTGGTGGCCAAAGGCATCCTGCTGTTGACGGAGCAGAAGACAATCCATCAATCAGAAGACTTTCTGACAGAAGCTTTCAGATGCCCAGAGGATTCTGCAGGGCTGCCTTACTCTACCCAAGCCCTCCTAGAACGTGGCTCTTTCTGTTCTACAGTCTCCTAAATCCTTTACAACTCCATTTGAGATATTGTAACTTCACTCGACGTTCCTGCAAGGCAGAGTTTAGAAACACGCTACCTACCGCACTCTGCTCTACAGCTACGCTCACCTTAACCTCAGTAAGTTTAAACTGACGTGTAGGCAGACTAGTTCTCCCATTAACACAAATGCTGTGGTCACGGGATGGAACCAAACACTCTGAGCTGCCTGCAGGCAAAGTCCTATAACAAATTCTGTTGTAAAGATGAATTTGGGGATTTGAGCAATGACTTGAAAAAACGTAATGCTAAATGAGTAGCAATAACTCGGGGTTCAAAAGCGGGCACCTACAGCATATGCCCGGTTCCCACGTTTGCCTCACAGATGCAGAGAAGCCATGTCTGTGGGCCAAAGCACGGGTCTGATAGGACAAATATGACTTTCAGGGTCATGGTTAGATTACAAAACCTCCACAGGGGAACTGTATGGACAGAAAAGCTTTTTCTCATCTGAAGTCATTTTGGAACAAAGTATAATTATTTTGCTATTAACTTCTGCTGGCATAGGAATATCATGAAATATCCCAAAAGCCTACACCTCTAAATGACATTGGTAAAGTGGTTAAAATTGTTAGAGTAATAGTGAATATTAAAGTAGATTCTGTTTATTGAGAGCTACTTCCAGCTGCTGGAGAGCTGTGTATTGAGGAAGGCTATTAATTAGCAAGGCACCATGCATTAGTATGCACAGAGCACTTTCGCTGTCCTAGTATTTCATTCATCTTGCCATGTCTTTCCCCTTCCACAGCCTCCCCGAGACCTAGTGGTGCAAAGCTACGGGACACATCTGTACTCACGGCCACCAGGATACTTTTATCTCCCTTACCACCAGTCCTTGGACCAGCCTTTTTGTCCCTACCACCCACCTGCTCTTGTCCTGCCTTTGTCCAAGCTGAACACTTGTGGGCAGAGATAACTGCACAGGCGGCCCGAGCGGTGAGGAGCCCGGCCGAGCACGCACCCGCATCAGCGCGTCCGTCAGCTACCTGGCTCCAGGCAGCCTTTCCTTTGACAGCTTTATGGCCGATACTAAAGAGAATCAATATGAGGGCAAGGGGTTGACATTTCATTTTCTAAAAAGTGATCCATTGAGGGCCAATCACCAAGCAGTGTTTATCAGCCTTGAGAAGCGACATTTTTTTATAGGGGGAGGAGAGGAAGGAATCATCTCAAAGCAGCCCGACAGGCTCAATTCTCCAAGGTGGCGACTCATAATTAGAAATCCAATGCATCCTGCTATCAATCCTGCCTTAAATAATAAAGTGATCAATAAAAGCGGAGAGGAGATTAAGTCATCAAGCTCAGCGATGCTATTTTCTGTTGCAATGGCTTTTAATAAACCTGTCTGTCCGCATTACATTTTCGTATGTTCTGCTCTTCTTTCTTCTTGCCAGCATGGAGGCTTCGAGTTGAACACCCACAGAAAGATATAGCAATGCATGCCTACTTTCCAGATACTACAATCATAGTGGCTTAACTGTTCTTTAAGACAATTTAAAGTAAGAGAGCAAATCAAAGAGGAAATTGTGCATATTTACGGCTGATGCCATTAAACTGATCAACAGAGACTGACAAAACGTGCACCCCTCAGATCTCAGGCTTCAGGTACAGTAACGACACATCCATTTTTGTCTCAGAATTACACTGAAGCAAAATCATGCTGATCTTTTTAAGTGAGAGTGAACACAAAGATGAAGACAGAAACACTCACACTGTGTTTCTGTACACTGTTCTCCCATTTGCAGGACTGTTCCTGATGCCTGGGTTGAAACTGGGAGAATGAACAAGTACTTGGTAGAAGATTATGGTCTTGCTCTGATGAAATAACCATCGATCCAGTCTGCTGTGCTACTGCATATGATGCTGAATGACTGTGGCCTTCTGTTTTACAGTCATATCCACTCACACTGGAAGGACTAACCCAAAAGACTAATGCAGACTCATACAGACTTACACAAAAATCACAGCCATAGCAGCCTGATGGCTTAGTCCACAACAGTGCAGTTGTTTATTCCCTGCCTATGAGGAGTCAGTCCAAGAAAATCTACTGTACCCATACCCATTAAACTTAACTTCAAATTACACTAACCACAAATCTCTAGCTGGCATGCTTCTCAATGCCAGTTATTGGAATCAGCTTTGCATCTGAAGGGCAAATAGAGCTGGAACTATTGCCATTACATCACATGCTGCTTGGTACTAATGTTGAGAAGATCAAAGCTACATGGGAGAAGGCTTGTAATGCAAATTCACTGTTTATGATGCTAATCAAAGAATTTAGCTTTGTTTGGAGGAGACAAAAAGCTCCCTCATGAAAGAGAGAGAGGGAGAGAGAAGCTTAAGTTCTTACCTCCTGCTGATGACAAAGGCTGCAATGAGAATGACCACAAGAACAACACTGCCAGCCACTGAAACAAGAAGCACTGTGGGATTGGTACCATCGCCAATGATGGGGGAAGGAACTGGAAACAGAAAAGGGAGCATTAGTGTCAGACACCCTCAAAAAATCAACTTTGGTAGCACTCAATGAGGCTTTCTGGCTTGTGAAGGCAGTTTAGAGTAGCACTCAAATCTACTTTCAGGCCTTTACTGTATAGTCATTTGACACAATTTTCCAACAGGGTGCTAATGAGCTGAAGACATGATGTTTGATAATGATTTGGGGAACTCCAGTTCACTGGGAACAAGGACTCCCTCTCCTTCTCCCTTTCACTGTTGCTTACAGGGTGTAATGGCTATTTTTTGCCCGCCTTTCTAATTGCTTTCCACTCTTCTTTCCTCCTCTTTTTTCTCTTAGTGGGGCCAGATGATCACTCCCCAAATGATGTAAAGAGAATAAGTTATTTTAAAATGTCTACCCTCTTCCTGATGGATTGGTTATTTTCAGCTGTTAACATCCTGAAGAATGCTGCCACTAACTGGCACAACCTTAAATTGATTTAAGCAAACCTGTATGTCCAACATAGAACAGGCTTGGTCACATTGCCTTCCTGTCACAGAGAAGCAAACGTTTTGGGGACTAAATCTGCACGTTTCTTTGAGCAAAGTGAAAAGCTCTACTGACAACGTAATTTGAACATTCTGTCTTTATATGACTGCCTAAGGAAAAGCGCAAATATGTGAGCTGATGTAGGACACCTAACTGATCTATGTCAATACCTTGCAAAGAGGAGTAAGAGGGTTCTATTCTCCTACAAACAAGATATCCCAAACACATGTGCAACACCAACATGTACAGTAAACAAAAAAGGTACATAAATCTATCAAGCACCAATGGCTTCCAAATGTTTATAGGCTGTGTGTCTCCTTATGCCACACCAAAGTACTTCCATTGCTAGAATCTAGAATGTAGCATATCCAAATAGATGTCTCAGGTCAGATTCACGACACCCCTAACAGTCACGTGGCCATGGAAGAACATTTTCCCAGAACAGACACACCATAGACCAAGCAATCAATGGCAACCCCCCAGCATGCAGCTCAGTTACATTTGCCCTCTTTGCTCAAGGAAAAGAAAAAGAAATTGGTGGGCATGTCATTACCTGTGTTCGTTGTGAACTCAAATGGTCCACTGAAGTCTCCATATCCCGCTGCTGTCCTGGCCCGCACGTGAAATACATACGAAGTGAGGGGGTTCAAGCCTTTGATGTCAGTATTCCTGGAGGCTGTCTTCACAATGCGATAGCTGCGCTCGTTTTGGTCCTAACAACAAAAGAACACAGTGGTTGATCAAGTAAAAATGCCTCACTGCACCATGAACCGTGGAACCTCACTTCCTTGCCAAAACTGTCATGATGAAAGAAGATGAGTAACAACGATGGAATTCGCAAAATATGTCCCGAGGGCCTTGCTCAATACCCCTAGCACTGTGTGCTGCATGAAGCTCTGAGCAAGCCAAAAAAGGATGATGAGGGCATAGGTATGATGCTTATATATCACTGATTATTTAAGAAATCACACAATTAAATCCTTTGGAAAACTGCCAAGCCTTCAAATAGGATCCTCTTGATGAACAAGCAACATTTTACTCATACGTGCTGGCACTTTATTTTTCTTCCTACCAGCCATGAGCCATATTAAAAAAGAAAAAAAAAATTAAGAAAGAAAAGACTTAGAAAATGTCTTCCAGAAAGTTCAATCTTAAAAAATTTTCTATTTTTGGCTGGCAAATCCACCAGAAAATGTTAATAATCTAGCTTCCCTGCAAATCACATGCCTTTTTCTCTGTGCGCAAGGGAAGAAAATAAGTGATTATAAAAAATATTAGAAGTACACATGTGCATGTCAGAGAAAGAGAGCTTGCACAAGAAGAACAGGTAATCATTCCTTTTTGCAGAGAACCTTCAAAGAAAATAGCTCTTTTCACAGTTCCATACTTGAGAAGTTACTTGTAGGAATAGCATCTCCACCTAACTTGGAAAGTAAGAAGAATCTAATTTTCTTTCCTTATTCTCTATTAAAAGCCATCTAGCCCACACTATCACTCTGAGCGGAAGCTATCGGCAAACAGATATTATTATTACTATTACTGTTATATACTTCATTATTATACTTCTGTCTGTGAAGTAAATCTAATGTCTCACTTCTGCCCAACATTATTGATTCTCATTATAAATACGCTTGCTACGAAAGCTCAGCTCCTAGGTAAGAAAAAATAACAAAATAAACTTATACCATACAGTTGGAACAGCCTATGAGTCTCATTCTTTCAAGCGACTATTCAAGTGCACGAAATCCTTAATTGCATTTTATTAAACTGAATCTACTTGGTTTCAAATGACGGAACCATAATGGAACAAAATAAAAAGCTCTCCCCGAACCCAAACAAAACTCCTTGCTTGTCCACCTCTGAACAGTACCTTTTCATAGTATTTGACTTCATACTCCAGGATGACTCCATTTGGCCTGTCAGGTTCCAGCCAAGCCAAGGCAACGCTGTGCCTTGTTATCTCTTTAGCCTGGATCAAAGCAATTGGGGATGGAGCTGCCAGAAGAAAAAAAAAAAATAGTTTGAATGAGGAACTTATATTTTTAATCATAGCTTTCACAACACAACCACTTGCAGAAATCGTGTTTTTCTTGCAGTGGAGGGAAGTTAGAAGCATTAAATGTTTTTCCTGTTTTCTCTTACAAAAATCACACTTAATCCTCTCTAATAAAGCTCATTCTTGGATTCTGGGCAATACTAGATAGGTGGGTTTTAAAGTAACAATACGGTTGTCTAAACACTGCAATGTTCATCACATCTAGGTATAAAACTCTGTAAGAAGCTAAGGTACTAAAAGATTCTGCCTTATTTTTATCCTTTCTTAGGCACAGTGCACAGACTTCTACTTCTGTTTTGGTTCACAGTGACTCTCTTCTTCCATCTCCTCAAATTAACTGATGTTACTTCATTAGCTATTTGCTTTACAGGAACTATGAAATTCCTAAGGGACCAATATGGCTTTCTCTAAAGCTGAGAAAATACTGCCACTGAATTAAGTAAGACCAGAATAAAGCTGAATACATATGAATTTGGACCCTCCCATGAAAACCAGGAAACTTGTATTTCAAGAGTCTGAGCCAATTTGTGCTTCGTAACTTGCCCTGCTTACGTCTGAGTGTGAGCAGCCACTGGAGAATGGGGAAGCTCAGCACCCAAGGGCCAGATTCTGGCTTTGATGGCTCTTTCTCAGCCAGAAGATATCAGAGATTGGTCCATTGTGTACCAAATTGGCATCATCTGACCCTGCCTCATGTGGCGCTGTACTGATGTGAGGAATGGAAAAAGCAGGATTGCACTGCCAAGGGTAAGGGCTGAGCAATTTTTGGAAAAACTCTACCTAGCAACAAGCTAAACTCAAAGATCCTTTAAACTGTATCTGTGTGCAGTAATAAGGGCTGCAATGAAGAAGATAATGGAAAACATCTCATCGTGCACCCTATACTTTCAATAGAGCCCCCGCTAATGCTGAAGTTCAGGGTTTTGACTGGCTGGAGGACAATGCAGTCTCCCTTTGACTGTGACAGCAGCAGATTCGTGGCTGCGCTGGGGGAACGGGTTTTCTGAAGATTTATGAACCCGGCTGCCCCTTTCTTGCTGTTGTGTTGCTGTGTGGTCACGTCTCTAGCCAGCTGTTATCAAGCTCTTTTGACGGTGACAATAGCTGCTATAAATGGTGGCGTCTCCAGGGATAAAAAGGGACATTCATGAAATTTTTAATCTTATCTAACAAAGCTGTCCTGTATAACCAGAGATTAGAGGTCTTCCTAAATTGAATATATTTCTTCTTTTGTCCCCTGAAGCTGTAGCCATGTTGCTCTTCCCCCCCCCCCCCCCCCCCCCTTTCCCTTTCTTCTTGTTTCTTTCCCTACCCTTAACTTTGGGATGACGATCCATGAAACTGCTGGAGAGTAAAAAGTATCCTTGAAACACATATCCTTGAAAACTACCAAGAAAGACAAATAAATAAAAGTCACAATAAATGAAAAGAAAATTGAATGTCGAAAGCCTCAAACCTACTTGACCATATCAGACAGTTCTGACGGAAGTGAAAATAACCAGCAGACACTGCACAGCCACAAAAGGGTGTCTTCTCTTGATGTGAAACCATCAGGGAGCTGCCTCCTGATTTACTATTTGACAGTTTGGCATCTCTGTTAGAAATGCCTCCAGAACCTTCATCTCTTTTTCCTTGTCTGTCTCTCACATGCAAAGGCAAATACTGGATGACAGAGGAGACTATAAACACAGCCAACAGGGAGGATCCAGGTGTGCTACATCAAGTTGTATCTGTGGCATGACTGAGAACCTGCTTAATAACCTCACAGTTCCTCAACAGAAAATCAGGCTTTTTTACTTCCCTTTTGCAGTAAGAATACTGCAAATTAGAAATCAGATTTCTTGCCCTAAAACACACACACATGTGACATTACTGATCAACCAACCACAAAGAAATCTACTTGATCAGTGCCTCGTGCAAGGCAGGTAGGCAACGCTTTTTACTGAGGATCTGTCACTTATGCTGGTCTGACCTCAGGAATTGTAGAAAGAAAGTTCACTTTCCTCCCTTTATCCTCTTTTTAACTTCCTTGGTTTTCCGATTCATTTCTGCAGGCATTTATATTGGAATTTAGTGAATCCTTCAATATTGGGCCGGTAAGTGCTGTATGAAAATGCTTTTCTTCTCTGTTGTAAAATGGCTATTTGCAGCAGAAGAATATATATATTAACTACCCTTTCTTGTGAAAGATGCTTAGCTTTATATATAACAAGTGCTTTCTCATGTCTCTCAAAAAAGGACAGCTGATCTTAGGCACTACACCATACTGGAATAAACAACCTGCTCCTGGCCTCCAGGGCACAAAACAGACTTATACATCAATTCCTTTGTTACTCCTTACAACTGTAAGAATGGCTCTATTTTTTTCCTTCCTGTCCTTTATATGCAAATTCATCCTACTTGGCTTTTAATATCTTCTTTTGTCCTGTATTCTGCAGATGAGCAATTTGTTTCTGAGGGGTTTTTTGTTTTGACTGTACATCCTGCCTCTGCATATGCCATACAGAAATGCTAAGAGTGCTGAAGTCCAGCGACAGGATGAAGTACCCGAACTGCAAGAAGCCGTCCAGGAGCTCTTTGACATCCCTGCAGCACAGACCAGTAACGGCCTATGCAATAGGATGGTGAGCTGCAACTCTGCAGACCTTAACAAACTGGGCTTGGTAAGCACAGGGAGTACTAACAGTTATCCCACTGCATGGATAAAGTCCTCCCTTGCCAATTCTCTCTTATTTCTGCAAATAGCCCGACCATCAGGTTTATTTGTTTCCTTGTTTTCCAGGATCCACCAGTTGACCTGAGTAGCTGAAAGACCCAGCTTCTGGAAGAACAACAGGTCTGGGTCCCCTTGGACATGTATTACCAAAGGGGCTTAAGAGTATGGTCAGTAGAGTCCGGGACAAAGAAGGCACTACCACTGCCAGCTCGTCATGGAAATGCGGGCAGCAGCCACAGCCTTCTGGGTGAGCTTCTGCAAAATATTTACTTTCATTGTTCTTCTCCCTTTTGCCTTTAAATTGCCTCTTAGGGATGATGTGAAGATAAACATGAAACAGGTTGTAAAATGATATTTTGATCATGAGTGGAATAAAAGACAGAATCTTCTCTTCTATGTGCGTGGGCTAACTGTTCATTATATACTTGCAGTCCTAGACAAAAAATGCTGAGGACAGCCTGACCAAAAAGAATACGCAATTAAGATGTTCACAATAAGATCAAATAATGCTTTTGGAAGAAAGTGGGAGATCACTTTTTCTTTCTCTTTTTGCACTTTCCTCCTCCCTCCTCCCTGACATTTGGAAAGGAACAGTAAGCAAAAACTCGTTTCTCAATCATCATTGCTTACAACAGCAAGTTTTCTCCCACGTGTGCACAGACTGTACACACCAAGCACCAGTTCTGCCAGAACAGCCCATTTCACAGGGAAGAATGACAAGGTATTTTGGTGCCTAAAAAGGGGTCCCCTTGAACAAAAGCACGAAGTGTAACTTTCCCTAGTTCAAAGCTCAGCAGTTCCTCTCCCTTAAAAAAACCCACTCCCTACTGATGTGAATGTTGCAATTTTCTTTTATCTACTTCCTCAATAACCTGCCATTAAACACCTACTACTAGTTTTATTACTGCGGTTCTGAGCTTGCGGCCTACAGAGAGAGAAAGAGCACAGATGTACTACAGAAACTTCACCCAAATGCCATAAAGCCATATCCCAAGGCTAGTAAGTGTTGAATTGTAACAGTTTTGAGGCACTTTAAAAGATGGCAGAAGCAGAGTGTCAGTTTTTCATTACTGGTTCAAATTAGAAGAGGAGGGAGAAGGGAAAAAAACCCAGGAAATAAATAGATGCAATAAAGTCTCTGGCATGTAGGCATCCATGAGTGAAAACAGCCCTTTATAAAACTACAACACGTGAGTGCTCAGATATCAAAGATACACAATGCCCAGTGTTTTATTGAAGATGCCTTCTTAACCACAGCAGGGTTTACTTTCCACTCCCCATGATTTGAATTTAAATGGATTATGTTTACTCAAGGGGTCTTTCACTGATTGAAAAATATACCCACAGTTTGTACATTATCTCAGCTAAATTCAAATAACATATTTAAATTTAATTACTTGAAGCTTAGGGGTTTTCATGCTTTTCTTTTTTCCCTCAATTGCACACAACAACACTTATTTGTTCTTATCAATGGCTATGTGCTTTGTCAAGCATCAAAATTAAATGCTTGAAAGCACTAATGATGTTACTGTGATTAAGGGTTTTTACCTTCCAGGGTAGATACTAAAAGCCTGCTCCATTATTAATTACATTTAAAAAAAATAATAATAATAAAAAAACCCACCACCAAAAAAAAAACCCAAACACAATACACCAAAAAAACAACACAAAGATTTCTGAGAATCTAACACTGAAAAAAAGTCCTTTTAGAAATCAAAACAAGGCAATAAAAGATCTTCTCTTAATTGGGACAAAACACATTTAAGGGAACCTGGCACATTTCAGGTTTTCTCTTTGAATATTTACCTTGTAATATCGTGGGGGCTTACACTGAATTTTGTAAATTATATTATCAAATAGTCTCGCAGCAGGAAAAGGATGTACAACACAGAGAATCAAATATGGTTTTAATCACTTCTAAAGGCAACATTCTCCGGGCCCAATTCTGGTATTTTTACGCATGTAAGAGAGCAAGCTAACTCTACTACTTGATGACTTCACATCAAGTGAACGGAGAAGCTTCCAGCCGTATTTAGTCACATGGACCAGAATAAATTCAGAAGAAAGCCGTTCTGCTCTTTCCTAAAGCGTTCGTGTTCAGTTCTGCTTCCCGTTGGTCCCCTGACCCTTTTACCCACTCCTCTCTCCTGCCTGGGCAGAAATGCTCCTCTGAGTAACACCACCCCCATGCTCCAAGCACAGGTCGGAGTATATGCTCTATGCTATACACATGTGCTTAGCATATGCATAAGCCATGAATGTACCTAAGGGTAAGCACATGAAAGGCTTCGGCACAGGTGAGCCGGTGTGTGCACAGATTAGATGTCTGTGCACGTCTGAAGACCTGAGCTAGAGTCTGGCATTCCCATTCCTCGCTGCCAGTATGACAGCTACACCTTTCTCCTAGGGACCGGCAATGGTCTGTGGGCAGATGTGCACTTTAAAAACTAACCACAGGTGTATTTTATTTTTTTTTCATTACTCCCTTTGTGTAAGTGGAGCAAACACTTGTACTAGTGATGACTGGGCCAGGTTAGGACTTGGACAAGGATCTAGAGGCCTGATTACTCAACCAAGCCACTGGAAGCCTCCCAAGACATTCCCGAGTCCTCTGTCTTCCCACCGTCCGCCTTTCCCTCCCCCAGGAATGACGACTGGTGAGGAACACCTCCCAGCTTGGAAACTGAGACACGCCAAGATTCAGGCCAGCATTTTCAAGCTTCAGCATTTAAAGCAAAGACTTTAAATCTACGCCACTAGAGTAAATTGCCCAAGGTTATCCACCCACACTTGAAAATCCTGGCCAACGTAACGTGGGAGCAGTGTGACAGCTGAGCCTGACCTCTTTCTCTCAATCCCTTCAGTCTGCCGTAATACTTCTGAACTAAACTCTCCCTCCTCGTTACTAGAAATTACGCTGCTCAGGAAAAGCATGAGCCCAGCCACAGGATACTCTCACAGGACACGTTCATCCCAAAATGACAGGCACAAGCGATCCTCCCTTTCTCTCCTGGCTCCGCAATCCAGTCACTGCCAAAGAGCTCTGAGAAAAACAAGGGACAAAGCCCTCCAACCCAGGGACCAGCTCACATCAGTTATGTTTGCAATGGTATGTTCATAAAGAAAGGGGCTAGAAAATGAGATTTTAAAGACTGTTAACACAGCATCATGATGTTTTAAACATTTCCACCATTTTAAAGTTTTCATTTCTTGCCTCTCCCAAAAGAACCTGTGCCGCAGATCTTGCCAAACCACAAAAGCTGGCTCTGACTTGCATCAAATCAAAAGCTTGAAGGAAAACCCAGGCTGTTAGCAGCAACAAATAGTAGTAGTTGAGGGTTCTTAAGAGTGCTATATTTTTACCACGCTATTCCAGCTTCAGTTCTCGGAGACAGTAGCTGTTGAGGCTCCCGAAAGAGCCTGTGTATTTTCTGGGTTGCATGTCCAATTCCGCATCAGTTTTAGCACAGACTACTTCAGCATACCAGAACTGCTCCAATTTAGATCAAACCAATTACAGGAGCTGAGGTCTGACCACAGTTCCCTGTGGTTTACATCAGGAACTGTAATGAGACAGGGGTGATGAAGAAGATTTTGCACACCCAGGAGACAGCTCGTTCTGGCTATTAATTTCTGAGGACCAGCTCTCGACAGCACCACATTATTTTCAGGTACTGGCCCTCCAATTCTGAAAGCCAAATAATGATGTCAGCTAATGCAATGCAGGTCTGGAGTAACTCCAAAGATCAGAATCTGCAACCTGCAATCCTAAAGATTGCCTTAAACCAAAAGGCTATAGAGTCTACATAGTATTTAGCAAGAGATCTGTATTACAATTCAAGCATGGGGTCTGTTTAGTCTGAAAACTGCTTTTTTTTTTTCTTTCTGCTAGCTTGCTAAGAAATCCTGTTAGCATGTTCTGACAAGGATAACTTAACGGTTGCCAACAGAAACATGGCAGAATACTGTGTATTTCCTGTAAGTATGAAAGCCAGCTTGAAACAAACAGGAAAACAAGTCTTTTAGTTGGAAGGCAATTTATAAAAATCTGTCTGAACATTACAACCACTTCAAAAAAGCAGCACTCAAACATTTCTAAATGCTTAAACTAGAACGATTAACACAAGAAGGGTGAACATACTCAGCGCTGTGAATTGTTATAAGAAATTCTAGAGCTATAAGCAATTTGTTAAGATGGGGAATTAGTCAGCAGCTGTCTGACCTGAGCAGGTTTGGAGCCGCTGGTCACAAAGCAGGTCACATTGCAGTTACTCTTCCCTCTAGTTGAGGTTAGAATCTGACCCAATGTAAACAACAATAAATTTTGTAGCCTAAAGAAGCCAACACTGATGCTCTACTGCGTTATACTGGATTGAGAGAAACAGAGAACATGGGCCACGGAGTCTGGACAAAGAGAGATTGCTGTAACTCTGAGAGTCCTCCTTTAGGGCCCGGAGCACTCATGCTTCCAAGCAGAAGCCACAACCCAAATTTGGGTTGAACACTTCTGGGAAGCACATGCTGTAATCATCCTCTTCCTTCCCAGGTGCCAGTGCAGCAAGCACAGACCGCCCAGGAACCACTGATGCTGGGACACCGCGTACAGCACCCCAGGGTACAGCGGCGCTGGGGGAGCCGGAATGAGAAATTAGAGACCATAACCTCTAGTTATTAAAACAGATAATAATGTTGGAAACAGGACATTCCCCAGCCACTCAAAATATGTGGTCTGGAGCAATATGACCCACTTACCACCTTTTCCTCAGGGCAACTCTAGCTCACCCCCACACCCTGCTGTTCCTCCCGGGAAGCCCGAGGTAGCCACCAGAGTTAATTCCTCCCCAGCAATAGCCTGTCCTTCACTTTTGTATTGCTGCACAGCAGGAGGATCTGCTGAGCTGCCTTTTCAAAACAAACTCCTCCACTCCCCCTCCAGCCCCTTCCACAAGGAAATCAAAGCAACCCTCAAAGACACATCAGATGTCCCCAAATGAGACCCCTGTCCCATTCTCTAAGCCCTTCCTGAAGTCAAGCAACCGTCCAGCCGCTCCTCCTCCTATTTTCCCATCCTCCCGCCCACAGTCAGAGGAGTTAAGACATGTCTGCATAGATTGCATGAGTCAACAGACAAGGTGGGTAGAGCTGTTCTTAAATTGTACAGGACCAACAAAATAACTTACTGTATCTGTGCCCTGCAAACCACTTCTAGTGCGCAGCTGTCAAACCACTCACAGTAGCGTACCAACAATACATAAAACAATACTAAAAATATTGAGCCTACTCTATGAATAGCCTAAAGGGGCAACCCTTTGTCTCACATTGCAAAGGACAGCTCTCACCTGATGCCTCATGTCTGTATCTATTAACAGAAAGCCTTTTTTTCTGGTCCTTGGTCCTTTCTTATACTTCCCACCAAGTTACCCTAACAGTTATGGCATAAAACTTTACCCACTATGGGGCAAATATGTGATTTGGTACCAAACACATCTCCTAATGCTGTTCTTGGTTCTTGCACTTTACATTTTATTCATTGAAACATGGATATCTAGATGAGATATATATATATATATATGCATATATGCATATACGGACTAAAT